>NW_006408692.1:6372107-6400273 GCF_000296735.1 Chrysochloris asiatica
GGGAGAAAGATGAGGCGTTCTGCTCCCATACAGATTTACAGCCTCAGAAACCCTGTACAGGGTCGCTATGAGTCTGAACCGACTCCACGGCACTTAACAACAACAACAACAATGTATATATATAAAATGCAGGTTACTAAGTGCTGTGGAGTCAGTGCTGATTCATAGCTACCCTTTATAAGGTTTCTGAGGAGCGTCTAGAGAGCTTGAACTGCCGACCTTGCAGTTAGCAGTCCATAGATAGAAAGAGAATTTATTCAGAAAGAAAAACTATTGCAAGGAAGGAAATAATAGGGGAAGGAGAAATATTTCAATAGGGGGAATGCTCCAAACGTAAGATCAGCAAGTGTCCCAAGAGTTAGGCAGCGTGGGTTTGTGTTTTATAGAGATGAATGAAAAAGGCTAGACAAAAACAGCAGTAGGGAAGTGGGCTGAAAAAGGTGATGTGGCTGGATGGTAAATTAGAAACTATTGAACTCTGCCTACCCTCCATGAGAGGCTTTTTAGGAGGGTTTGAATGTTGGCTCAGACTGTGTGGGGGCCAAAGTTGAGGAATTTAAGAAGCGAAGAGAAGTTTATCTGAAATTTGGTTAATATGCACTTTGTTTCTGATTGATCAGCCGGACATGCAGTTTAGTTAATCATTTATGAGGCAAAGAATGAAAATTTGGAGTGTCTGTATCTGGTCTTGTCACAGGTAAATATCTGGAGACTCTTATGAAAGTCCTATGAGAAGGGTAGTTATTTACAGTGAGACATTTTATGGAACACAAGATGTCAGGGGTTTCTTTACCCATTGATATCTATTAAGATACGAAGGTGGAGGCTCAGAGACAAAGAGGAAGACTCCTAATGAGATGGACCGACACAGTGGCAGCATCAATGGGCTCAAGCATGGCAGCAACTGTGAAGTTGGCCCAGGACCGGGCCATGCTTCATTCTGTTGTGTCACTATGAGTCGCTACCGACTCAATGGCACCTAACAACAACAACATCTATTAAGATCACAGGGTCCAGGTAAAATTCAACGTTGTGAATTTTCAATGGTTTCCATTTGGAATTCCTTAAACATTACCCAAACCAAAACCAAACTGATTGCCTGTGGATCAGTTCTGACTCATAACAATCCTGGAGGACAGACTAGAGCTATAGGGTTTCCAAGGCTGAAAATCTTTATGGAAGCCGACTAGCACATCTTTCTGTTGGAGTGGCTGTTGGGTTAGAACCTTCAACTTTTCAGTTAGCAGCCATGTGCTTAACCACTACACCACTGGGATTTCTTTCTTGTTCAACACTGGTTGTGGTGGTTAAGTGTGCTTCAATTGGTTTTGATTCATAACCACCCTGTATGGAGTTTCTGAAAAGCAGCTGGTAGCTTGGAATTGCTGACTCTGTGCAGTTAGCAGTCCAGTGCTTATTCAACAGAGCCACACCAGGACTACAAGTGATTCCATAAAGGTAGTCACAGAGGTTGACAGGCCAAGGTTTATATTTGGCCAGGAACCCACTTCCCATTTTTTTTCAAGGGGAACCCTCCCTCTACCAGTAATCCAGACTCCATCCTAAAGCTCTTAACTCAGCTCTTCCTATCTACATTCTTGTTGTTGTTAAGTGCTGTCGAGTCGGTTCTGACCCATAAAGCCCATATATAGGGTTTCTGAGGAGCAGCTGGTGAACTTTAACTACCGACCTTGCAGTTCAAACGTCTGAATTGAGATTTCCTTTGAAATGTAGCTGTATCTTCCAACTGTCCTTTGAGAGCATGAAGACTGATGATCAGCATTTCTTCTAAATGGCTTTGTTTTTTCCCTTCTGCTATTATAAATGAAAGGAGCTCTGGTAGTGTAGGGGATACAGTCAGGCTGCTAACCTCAAGGTCAATGGTTCAAAACTACCAGCCATCCTTGGGAGAAAGATGAGGCTTTTTGCTCCCATAAAGATTTATAGCCTTGGAAACCCTATGCAGGGATACTATGAGTGGGAACCAACTCCAAGTCACACCCCCACCCCCACCATGAAGCTCCACCTGGAGCGGGGCAAATGGCTTGGGTGGGGTAGAGTATGCTGTAGAGGAAGTAAGGGATGTCTTTTCTCCTTTCATTTTCCTGCCATTCAGTATAAAAACTTAAAAATACATTTACATATATACATTAGAAGCATTGGAAGAAAACAGGGGTAGTAAAAGCAATATGACCTACTATAGGGCCAGGAGAGATACTTGAAGAAAGAGCTCCTTTAGCAGCACTTTGGATCACAGAGTGAGCTGTATTTTTCATTCCTGTCACCAATACCATCCCAACACCTACCCTCGAAACGTCCACCTTGTATTACAGAATGTTAACTTCCAGACCCTGTTCCCATTTAGTTTCTAGCCCTTCCCCAGTTGGAGAAAGGGAGTACTATGCATCCATTCAGTGCAAATTCCTTTCCTTTGTGTTCAGGGGCACTGGCTAGGCCAGTGGCTTCCAGAGTCCTCACATCTCCAGGGTGTGAGCTGGATGGAAGGATCCTTGGCTCCTCTCTAAAGGGGAATTCCTGACTCCATTTTGGTAGGAGAATCTCTGACCTCATGTTATGTGGCTGACCTCTCACGTTTAAATCATGGATGTGTTTTTTTCCATGAGAATTTTGAAGCTTTGCAGATATTGAAACAAAACCCTGATATGCCTTTTCCCCAATTGACCCCCTGGAACATTCCTAAGGCCTGTCCTGTGAAGTCTTCTATGCCATGTGCCGTATGTTAGTGTGAGGTTAGCCTTCACTCCCTTGTGTTGTTGTTGTGATCAACTGCCATCAATTCAGTTCTGACTCATAGCAACCATGTATAGGTTTCCATAGAGTGGCTGGTGGGTTTGAAACGCTGACCTTTAAGTTAGCAGTCCAGTGCTTATCCTACAGCACCTCACTAGGATTCCCCTTCTTGTAGTGGAGCTTGAATTCTAAGCATTTCGTCTATGGCTGTGCTTTACTATGGGGGTCCACTCCATTTTGAGTTTTAACATCAATTCAGCCTCCAGTGAATTTCTGGACTGTACAAAGCTTTGTCCTCGGGCAGACTGTGTTTGAAAGTGGATTACTACAACTCTCTAGCCAGTCCAGAGAGAAGTAGTCTCCCTCTTAGGGACTTGCCTGCCCATGTGATTAATGGAAATTGGGGTTCCAGGGTTTCGTGGTCATGTCCTGGCCAACGAAGTCCTTAGAACCAATCCTGTATACTTTTCTAATCTGCGATAGTGTACCTAACCCAATCATGGTCCTGTTTCCACTTCTGTAGTTCCACCTGCACCTGTGATGACTCATCGGCCACTAATTAGGATCTGGGGATGAATTTCTTTTGTTTTCCATCTTCTATAATTAGTCACAGGGCTAGGAATCCTTTGGGCAGCACATGGCCTCATGCTGAAGGTCTCCCTCATCCGGATGATTTGTCTTTATCTTGTCTTTGTCCCATTTAAGACTAAATAAAGGAGTCTGTGGGAGTCCTGGTGTAGTGCTGTAGAATAAGCATGGGCTTGCTAACCACAAAGTTGGAAGTTCAAAGACACCAGTTGCTCCTTGGAGATCCTATACAGGCTTCCTATGAGTTGGAACTGACACGGAGGCCCTTAACACCAGCAACAACAAAATAAAATATATTTGACTTTGAGGTCTTCTTTCCCCTAGAACACCCCTCTGCAATTAGAGAGAGAAAGAGACCATCACTACTGATCTACCATCACATCTCAGAAACAATGTGCTCAAGCACTTATCTCTTTGATTGCAGAAATTAATATCTGGAAAGATGTGCTTATTGAGTCCCTGTCAAAATGAAGTAGAGAGCAATAGATAGAGGATTCAGGTGTCATAGTTAGATGTCCTGGACTTGGGCCTCAGTGTTGCCATTTACTAGCTGTGTGATCTCATGTAAGTTGCTTAATTTGTCTTGCTCAATTTCTTATTCTGTAAAATGGTGAATACTAATAGTTCTAGCCAAGTGACTACTGTGTGTTAAATAGTTTTAAATGTGCAGAGTTCCTGGAACAGTGCTTGGCATATAAATATTTTTAAAATATCGCCTATCGTCCCATGCCAAATATTTTCTATTTGACATTTAGTGTGCTTTTTAAACATGGGTCTGTGTCTTATTCATGTTTGCATCTCAGTTTCTAACACAGTACCTGATGTATATATGCTGAATGAGTGAATCAGTGACAAATAGTCCTGTATTCCTATACCATTATTCCTCAAGTCTATCTAAAACAATTGGTCATGGTTAACACATCAATTCTATAATTACTAATCCTCAGACAAATGAACCTACTGATAGATATTATTTTTCACAGAAATACTTTTCTACTATGCTCTTCAGTATTAAGAGCCATAGGTTATAGGTAGTTATGTGCTGTGGAGTTGGTTCTGACTCATAGTGACCCTGTACATGGTTTCCGAGGCTGTAAGTCTTTATGGGAGCAGAAAGCCTTATCTTTCTCCCACGGAACAGCTGGTAGTTTCTTATAAATGCATCACCAATATCATCACCGTCATTAACAACATTACTGAGAATTTACTGTGTGCCAGTCAATTCACTAAAATGGTTTCACCTACTCCCCATAAGAATTTCAGAACGTACTTATACTTCATGCATAAGGAGTAATGGAGTAGCTTGTACTACATCACACGTTTAGATCAAAGTTTAGGAACACATACCTGATTACTAAGACATGCTCCTAACTAAGCACTTCACAAAGGAAGAGACAACCACATTGCTTTGGAAAGGGAGTAAGCTGTTAGAATCAAGCTACCAGTGACAAGATGAAGGAAAGTAAGGGGAGAAAGACCAGAGAAGAGTAAATACCTGCCTTGCAGAGTATTCTAGAATTACATTGAGATCTTTCTGGACAAAAATATTAGAAAGTGTTCCATACCCAGCAGGTGAGTAGCACAGAATTTTCAGGGTCCAAATCCCAACTCTGCTTTTCTCTGTGACTGTAGATCAAATCACTTTACCTCTTAAGCCTTGATTTCTTCATCTGTAAAATGGGAGTAGCAATAACCTACAACTCAGAGTTGTCCTGAGACTCCCTCAAATGAAAGTATGGTAAAAAGCTACACAAGTTTCTATAGTTTTGTTAACTATTTTAGATATGAATGAAAATGATTAAGTTCGTGAAAGACAACCAGAAAGAAACCAGGCTTGTAACTGGCAACTATGTGGAGAGAACTCGTGAATAGGTCCATTGCCAGCTGTTGTGGGCGCCTGGAACATCTGACACAAGGCATTTCTCATATTTGAAATGCTATGGACTTCTAACATCCTTGTCTTCTTGGAAGAAGACATCTATCTAGTTTATATTTATTTTTAAAGTCTGAATGTTAGCATGCTATCCTTGAGAGGTCTGGCTTCTAATTCTAGTCCAATAGAACCTTATCTGGGTGACCTTAGACAAATCATTTAGTTACTCTGACACACCATTTCCAAATCTAAAAATAGGACCATAAATGTTTCAACATAGCTTCATGATTGCTGAGGGAATAAAATGAGAATACACATATAGACATTTGAAGCATTTAAAAGTGCCATAGAGTTAATGTAAGGAAGAAGATATATGTATTATAAATCTAAGATTAAAATAACGTATTTATTAATCCAGGTTCTTTTGGCATTTACAATGTGAAAAAACATTATCCTAGGCATGAAAAGGAAACAAAGACACAGTTTATAGGAGGGTTAGTGGAGATGGGGGAGATTTGAGTGTGTAAAAACTATAAAATTAGGTAGAATGGCAGAACATCTTGTGAAGTTACAAGGCATTGGTATAGAAGAGAAGGGAGAAGTCAGGGGAGGATTAGATACTTTTGAGATGATCGTGAAATATGAGTAAGATTTTTACACTTGGAGACAGTGAGAGGAGTGTGGTTGTAGATGTTGCTGGTGTGCTGTGGAGTCAGTTCCGACTCATACTCGCCCTGTATAGGATTTCCAAGGCTGTAAATCTTTATGGGAACAGAAAGTCTCATCTTTCTCCCATGAAACAGCTAGTAGCTTCGAACTACTGACCTTGAGGTTAGCAGCCCAACTTATAATCACTACGCTACCAGAGGAGCATAGGAGAATGCAATTTAATTGGAAAAGTGATTCTATGAACAGGCAATGGATGCTGCAGGAATGATTTCTCTGGCCTGGAATCACTGGTGAAACTGCTAACAGTGGACGAAGGGGAGGATAGTAAGGAACTTTATGATCTGAATCATTTCTTTTTCTAGTCTAGGGGTTTTGAACAGTATTTTGAAATATACTTAGCCTTTCTGCTCCTTATCAGAAGACAGATATGTACTACTGTAGGGCTAACCAGCCATATCTTCTTGGCTTTGGGATGACATAGTGGGGCCATGAAGTCTTTAAAAAGATCTTTGTAGGCAATATGTCCTCCAGAAATGCTATCAGTTGTTATTAAGTGACAGGACTTAGCAAGAGTTTTTGAATAAGTTGTGTCAGAAGAGATAAGCATGAAAGATTTTATGTTGTGAAAGAAAAAGAATGAGAGAAAAGATGCATAGAAAGCTTAGTCCCCTCAATACACTGGGAAGGACTGATTAGGCCACTCTCTTCCCCTACTATTGCTTCATCCAAGAGTTATAGAATCAGAAGGTAACTGGGTACAAGCAGAAAATAAACATGTGAGGCTGTAACAAGGGGAAAATAAACATGTGAGGCTGTAACAAGGGGAAAATAAACATGTGAGGCTGTAGCAAGTTGTAACAAGAGGAAAATGATAAGGATTGGCAAGAGCTATGGTAAGCATAGTCTTCTAAAGCAAGCAACCATAACTTAGATCCAGATGGTTTTCATCATGTAGGAACGCAGATTGAGTTACTAGATGAAGCAGAATGTTTGCAAAAAAGACTGCAATTGTTCATGCCTGGATATATGTACTCCCCTTTACAATGGGATTTTGTGACTTTCTCCATCTATGAACAGGTGAAATAGGTTTTGCCAACCTTTAAATCCAGTCTGGTTCTGAATTACTTTGAGAAGAGAATGCAGTGAAAATGGCAGGGTGCCAATTCTTGTGTGATTCCCCTTATTCTCTTGGACTGCTGCTCAATTGCCATGTGAACAAGTCTGGGACAGCCTGCTGAAGGAGAAGAGACCATGTGGACTACAGTCAGGTACAACCATGTGTCTCAGGATAGAGATGTGACAATACTCAGTCAAGATCAGCAAAGCCACATACACAACCAGCAAAGGAATGCTGACAGATGGAAGTCCAGCCAAGAGATGAAGAATCACTCAACTGAGCCAAGCCTAAACTGTAATTCTACATAATTGTGAGCCAGATGACTTGTAAAGGCTAAACAAAACATGTCTGTGCACTGAAAGCTACTCACAGGCTTCCAAATTGTATTAGTGATCTGCCCTTATTCTCCCCAAATTGTATATAGACCTGGCGAAAATCCAGCAAGAATAACAGTCATTTCTTTCTTTCTCTTTAGGAACTGGTAATTGTATAGCTATTTTATGGTAATTTTTCTTATTCCACAACTACATTGCACTAGACTTTCCTTCTTTGTTTCCTAATGTAAGATGGTTTCTAATTATGGAAACTCTAATGCTTAGTCACCACCACTCATCTGTCACTTTGTCATTGTGGTAGCTTGAATTTATTTGATATCGCTTTTCTACCCAACATCTTCTTAATTCCCACCAAATGATTGGGTGGAACCATGTAAATAGTTGAATGGGATTCTAAGGCTGGGATTGGTTAGTTTTGCCACCCTGCTAGGTTTACAAGGAGCCATCTCAGAAGCAGGAACAAAGAATTCCAGGACCACCAGGAAAAAAGAGGATGAGGGGAGCACGAGATCTCTAGCTAGAAAAGGGGAGACATCAGAGGTGATGGCAGAGGCAAAGGCTTGGAAAGACACAGTAACTTGAGGCTCTAGGCCCAGGGACTGAGTAAAGCTAAGTGCCTGTGGGCACTGACCAGAATGTGCACTTTGAACATTCACAGATTGGCTAAGAGAGCTTAGTAACATTTGCCCAATGAGGGCAGAGGCCAAGGAGCCACATGGCTGAGCAGCCAAAGACAAGAGTGAGGTGCATCTGCAGTATGGCAGTGAAGAGACATTCTTGACTGTAAAACTGCTATATCCTGAGTTGGTTTGGGTCCTGAATTGTACCCTGTTTACTTCCCTAATAAACCCCATAATCGTAAGTATTGTCATGAGTTCTGTGCGTCCATTGCAATGGATTGTGGGACCTATAAGTGAAACAGAGAGTGCTATGGAAGGGATAGTTGGTATAAGAACAAAGAAGGTTGCAGGGTGGAGGCATGTCTGACCTCCACTTCACAGGAATCAGCCTGGGGCTGATTTTTAGTTTATTACTGCCTTATGAAACCAAGGGAAATCAGACATGGTCCTCAATTGGTTTAAGCAGTCATAATGTGGTGGCGTGTATGTTGCTCTGATGGTGGAAGCTATGACATCAGCATTTTAAATATCAGCAGGTGTGGTGGACAGGTTTCAGAAGGGCTTCCACACTAAGACAGGCTAGAAAGAAGGAGAGGAAGAATATTTAGCCACTGAAAAGCTTATGAATAACTGCAGAACATTGTCAGATATAGTGTGAAGATGACTCCCTCAGGTTGAAAGGCAATCAAAATACAACTGGGGAAGAGCTGCCTCCACAAAGTACAGATAATCATAATGACATGAATGGAGTCAAGTTTTGGGAACCTTCATTTGCACAACTCAAAATGAAGACAAACAGCTGCAGCCATCCATTAATAATCAGAAGATGGAATGTACGAAGTATGAATTTAGGAACATTGGAAGTTGTCAAAAATGAAATGGAATGCACAAAGATCCTAGACATTAGTGAGCTGAAATGGACTGGCACTAGCTATTTGTAATGTCACAATCATATAGATTTCTATGCAGGAAATGACAAATTGAAGAAAAATGGAGTTGCTTTCATTGTCAAAAAGACATTTCAAGATCTATTGTGAAATGCAATGTTGTCTGTGATAGGAAACTATTCATACACCTACATGGCAGACCAGAGTACTGGTGTGGCACTGTGGGCTAATGTGCTGGACTGCAAAGTTGGTTTGAACCACAAGGTTGTCAGTTCAAGTTCACCAGCTGCTCCTCAGAAACCCTATACAGGATCACTATGAGTCTGAATGAGCTCTGGCACTTCAAAACAACAACAACAACAACAACAACAACAACAACAACAACAATGGCAAAGAAGTTCAGTTAATATCATTATTACTCAAATTTATGCATCAACCCCAAAAGCCTGTGATTATAAATTGAAGAATTTTACCAACTTCTTCAAGTTGAAATGGATCAAACATGCAATCAAGCTACATTGATAATTACTGGAATGTGAATGTTGAAAGTGAAGAAGGATCAGCAGTTAGAAAACATTGCCTTGGTGACAGAAATTATGCTGAAGACTGCACGATAGAATTTTGAAATACCTACAGCTTATTCATTGTAAATATCTTTTAAAACAACATGGACTTCACCAGAGGAATACACAGAAATCAAATTGGTTACATCTGTGTAAAGAAATGGTGGAAGCCAAACAAGGCTAGGGACTGACTGTGGAACAGACCATCAATTGCTTATATACAAGTTCAGGCTGAACATGAGGAAAATTAAAATAAGTTCAAAACACACAAAGCATGACCTTGAGAATATACCAGGTGACTTTAGAGACCATCTCAAGGACAGACTTGATGCATTAGACACTAATGGCTGAAGTCCAGAAGAGTTGTGTGGGATGACATCAAGAACATCATGCAGCAATAAAGCAAAAAGTTATTAAAAGGAATGGAAAGACCAAAATGGATGTCACAAGAGACTCTGAAATGTTCTCTTGAATGTAGAGAACTTAAACAAATGGAAGAAATGAGAAGGTAAAAGAGTTGAACAGAAGACTTTGAAGAGTAGCTTGAGAAGACAAAGTGAAGTATTATAATGAAATCTGCAAAAACCTGGAGTTAGAAAGCCAAAAGTAAGAACACACTCACCATTTCTCAAGTAGAAAGTACTGAAGGAAAAACTCAAGTCTCAACTTGCATCATTAAAGGATTGTATGCTTGCTCAAAGCAAAGAAGATTTACTTTACTTACTGATGAAAATCAAAGATCACAGCCTTTGGTATAGGTTGCACCTCAATGCAGTGAAGACAAAAATCCTCACTATTGGACCAAAAAATAACATTATGATAAATGGAGAAAAGATTGAAGTTGTCAAAGACTTTCTTTTGCTCAGATCACCCATCAACACTCATGGGAGCAGCAGTCAAGAAATTAAATGATGTATTCCATTAGGCAAATCTTTTGCACAAGACCTCTTTAAACTGTTCAAGAGCAAAGATATCAGTTTGAGGACTAAAGTGCACATGACCCTAGCCATGCTATTTGTAATAACCTTATATGCATATAAAAGTTGGAAAACGAATAAAGAAGACACAGAAGAATTGATGCATTTGAGTTATGGTATTGGAGAAGAATATTAAAAGTACCATGGATTGCCAAAAGAGCAAACAAATCTGTATTGGCAGAAGTGCAGCCAAAATGCTCCATAGAAGCCAGGATTGCCAGACTTAGTCTGTCATACTTTGCACATATTCTTAGGAGGGACTAGTCCTTGGGGAAGGACATCGTGTTTGGTAACGTGGAGGGTCAGTGAAAATGAGGAAGACCCCAATGAGATAGATTGGCACAGTGGCAGCAGCAGTGGGATCAAGTGTAGCAATGATTGTGAGGTTGGCACAGGACCTGGCCATGTTTTGTTCTGTTGTACATAGGGTCACTTTGAATTGGCACTGAGTCAATGGCACCTAACAGCAACAACAAATTGGAAAAATATTGATGATGCAGAAAACATCAAAAGAAGATGGAAGGAATACACAGAATCACTGTACCAAAAAGAAATGGTCAGTGTTCATCCATTTCAAGATATAGTATGTAAGCAAGAACTATTGGAAAGAAGTCCAAACTGCACAAAAGGGATTGGCAAAAAACATAACTCTAGGAATAGACACAATGCAAATCACATTCTTTCATGAAACTGATAGAACATTGTAGGTACTCAATAATCTACACCAAGCAATTTGGAAGACAACTATCTGACAAATCGATTGGAAGAGATCCATATTTGTGCCCATTCCAAAGAGAGGTGATCCAACAGAATACAGAAATCACTGAACAATTTTATTAATATCACATGCAAGTAAAGTTTTGCTGAAAATGATTTTTAAAACACTGCAATAGTACATCAACAGGGACCTGCCAGAAATTCAAGCTGGATTCAGCAGAGAACATGTAAAGAACTCTGGTAGTGTAGTGGTTATGAGTCGGACTGCTAACCTCACAGTCAGCAGTTTGAAACTACCAGCTGTTCCATGGGAGAAAGATGTGGCTTTCTGCTCCCATAAAGATTTACAGTCTCAGAAACGCTATAAGAGGCCGCTATGAGTTGGAGCCAATCCATGGCACATCACTACCACCACCACCATTCATTCTGTATGCTGAGCAAATAATCTGAGATGCTGGATTACATGAAGAATAATATAGCATCAGAACTGGAGGAAGAATCATTAACAGCATGCAATATGTAGATGATGCCACCGTACTTGCTGAAAGCAAAGAGGATTGAAAATATTTACTGATGAAGATCAAAGACTATAGCTTTCAGTATGGATTGCCCTACAATATAAAGAAAAAAAAAAAAATCCTTACTGCTGGACAAATAAATAACATACATCATGATAAATAAAGAAAAGATTGAAGTTGTCCAAGACTTCATTTTGCTTGGCTCCACTATCAACACTCATGGAAACAGCAGTCATGAAATCAAATGATGTATTGAATTAGGCAAAACTGCTCTGGTAGCGTAGTGGTTACGAATCGGGCTGCGAACCTTAAGGTCAGCGGTTCGAAACTACCAGCTGCTCCGTGGGAGAAAGATGAGGCTTTCTACTCCCGTAAGGATTTACACCCTCGGAAACCCTGTACAGGGTTGCTATGGGTCGGAACCGACTCAACGGCACGTAACAACAACAACAAGCTGTAAAAGACCTCTTTACAGTGTTCAAGAGCAAAGATGTCAGGATCAAAGTGGGCAGCACCCAAAGCCACCATTCAGTGTTCCCATTTTCTACTCAACAACTGCCTCTTGGTCCATGTCCAGATTCCTCATGAGTACAATTACGTGTTCCGGAATACTCATACTTCACAATGTTGTCCATAGCTTGTCCCGATCCACACAATTGAAAGCCTTTGTGTAGTCAATAAAGCACAGGTAAACATCTTTCTGATATCTCTGCTTTCAGCCAAGATCCATCAGACATCAGCAATGATATCCCTTGTTCCATGGCCTCTTCTGAATCCAGCTTGAACCTCTGGAAGTTCTCTGTCAATGTATGATTGTAGTCATTTCTGTATTACCTTCAGTAAAACTTTACTCACATGGGATATCGAAGAGATTGTCCAATGATTTCCACATTCTGTTGGGTCACCTCTTCTTGGAATGGGCAAAAACACAAATTTCTTGGCATAGATGAGTGAATGCCTCCTGTGCCACCTTACTTTCTTGAAAGATTTCAATTTTTATTCCATTAATTCCTGGTGCTTTGTTCTTTGCCAATTCCTTCAGTGCACCTTGGACTTCTTCCTTCCGTATAATTGGCTCTTGATCATATTCTGCCTCTTGAAACAGTTGAATATCAACCATTTCCTTTGATACAGTGACTCTGTGTATTTCTTCTATCTTCTTTTGATGCTTTTTGCATCATTCAATAATTTGCCCAAAGAATCCTTCAATAACGAAAGCCGAGGCTTGAATTGTTTCTTCAGTTCTCCCAGCATGAGAAATGCTGAGCGTGTTCTTCCCTTTTGGTTTTCTGACTCCAGATCTTTACACATTTCATTGTAATATTTGAATTTGTCTTCTCAAGCTGACCTTTGAAATTTTCTGTTCAGCTCTTGTACCTCCTCATTTCTTCCATTTGCTTTAGCATCTCTACACTGGAGAGCAAGTCTCAGTGTCTCTTTTGACATCCATTTTTTGTTGTTTTTGTTTTTGTTTTTTGGTAAGGTGGTGGGTCTGAGAAAAAGAGGAAAACCCCCAGTGAGATGGATTGACAAAGTGGCAGCATCAATGGATTCGTTGGCCCAGGACCAGACAACATTTCGTTCTGTTGTGCAAGGGTTGCTGTGAGTTGGTACCAACTCGATGGCACCTAAAAACAACAACACCCAAGCCATGGTATTTTCATTTGCCTCATGTGCATTTGAAATTTGTACCATGCAGAAGGCAGAGCAGGAAATAATCAATGCATTTGATTTGTAGTGTTTGAGGGAAATGTTAAGAATACCATGGACTGCTGGAAGAACAAACAAATGTTTTTGGAGGAAGTACATCCAGAATGTTCATTAGAAGCTAAGATGGTGAGACTTCATCTCTCATACTTCGGACAAAGAAGGACATCATGCTTAGTAAAATGGAGGTTCAGTGAAAAAGAAGACCCCCCAAGGAGATGGACTGACATAGCGGTGACCACAATGGGCTCAAATATAAGAGCAATTTTGGGGATGGCACAGAACAAAGAACTATTTCATTCTGTTGTGGATAAGTTTCTGTGAGTGGAAACTGACTTGACAGCACTTAACTGCGACAATGTTGATTCAAAGTTTGTTGGTCTTCAAAGGAGGCTGTACAACTCTAGCCTTCCAGTCTACCCACTGTTTCCCATACTCTTATCTCCTTCTGAAAGGAGCTCTGGTAGTATAGTGGTTATGAATCAAGCTGAGAACCACAAGGTCAGCAGTTCAAAACTACCAGCTGTTCCATGGGAAAAAGGTGAGGCTTTCTGCTCCCGTAAAGATTTACAGCCTCAGAAATCCTGTACAGGGTCGCTATGAATCAAAACCAACTCCACGACACATAACCACCACCATATCTCCCTCTGAGACTGGCATTCAAAGATCAAAGTTATCACTATTTTATACATACCAACTTGAAGATACCTAACAACAACAACAAGCTGGAATGGAAAATTACCTGAATGAGTAGGGTTATCATCATTGAAATGCATCTCTCAAAAAACCTGAGAATCATTTTACAAAGTGAGAAGACACCAGTAAAGTGTGTATCCATTATGAGATTGTTCCTGATAACCACTTTCTATATAATAGCTTTTGTCATTCAGATAATTTAGACGTTTTATGTTTTGTTCCTATTCTTTCTCGTCTTTATTCCTTCTCTCTTTTCTCTTGGCTATGAAATCTTAATAGGTATGTATGAGTTTGTGTCTATCATTTCTCCTACTTTAATATTATTACTAGTTTTTTGTGCTCTGCTTAGTAAACCCTTTCTCTACACATACTTGGTTTGGTTTTGTAAAAAAAATATCCCAGCATCTTTGATAAAATCATTTATAAATAAGATGAGGTGTGTATGTGATACATATGTGCAATAAAATAAAGCCCCAAATCTAGAAGTCCAGGTATTAGCTTTCAGGACTGTTTCTGTGGAGAATTACATTTTTTATTGAATTTGAGAGTGAGTGTACTTGTATTCTGAAACTCATCTCCTTTTGCAAGTAATGCTGTGTGTTGATTTGTAGGGCACACCACTCAAAAGTCAAATTTTGTTTTAAAGGCATTACCTCAAACTGGGATTATTACCTCTTCTATGGCTGATTAAAATAAAATTCGAGCTGTGGTTGAAAACATATTATGGTTGTGTTAGCTGATTAGTTACCTATTTAGATATGACAATAATCCTGCTTCTCTTTTATGTGACAGACCTGTTCTCAGGCTGCATTTGACGAGATGCCATGACAGCAGATATTGCTCACACTGTGTTACTCATGTTTTGATCTGTGTTAACAAAGGGTAGATTTCACATGGTCATGCTAAAATCATTGGCTGATTCACTACCTACATCCCAAGTTTTTGTATTGGCGTTTTCTCCTTAAATAAAAGGAGTTGGGACTTTCATTTCACTTCCTTGAAAGAGAAACAATAGGATTGTCGAGTATCAGGCTTTCCCTGGGTGCCCTCCAAAGATGTTATCACTGTTGTCCTGCTTAACTCGCTTATTCTGAGTTAAGAAACTCCTCTCACAATAGAGAGAAACTGCTACATTCTTGAACTGGGTCAGAAAGGGGAGATATAAACATTAGATTCTCAGAAAGCTCAGATGAGCATTTGCACTGTGGCTTTAAAGACAACAGCCTTGGACTTTTAAGTCTAAAAGGAAAAAAAATATACTGCACTGCACCAGGAAGGTTGTAAAAGACTGCAGAAACAAGTGAATGTGTGAAGCATTGTTGTTGTAGTTGTTGTTGTTAAGTGCCATCAAGTCAGTTCTATCTCACAACTACTCTGTATACAGTTTCTGAGGAGTGACAGTCAAGTGCTTATCCGACAGTGCGACACCAGGACTCCATAGGAAGCATGGTGGCTGTGAAACGGTGGCCCATGATTACGTTCACGTTTACGCTGTTGATGGTAAGGTAAGATGATGGCAAGTTGGCCTGAGCTTGGCTGGATTCCAGATTCTTCTCCATTATTTTTCAGAGCTTTCCCAATTGTGGGACCAGCCTTATTTCTAACAGTTCTCCGCAAATAGGGGAGTTATTTGGGCTGTGTGCTTTATTGACTGGAGACCAAGAAGGGCCACAGATGTCATAATTTCCCTATTATCACTTTTCTGAGTGCTTCCTGGCCTCCCTTCATTATCTTGCTCCACATTAACAGTTATAAGTAGCTTCTTTATAGGATTCAAATGCTGTAGACTCTTTGGCAGTGTTTGTGCTTCCAGAGACCAGTGGGAGGGCACACAAGAGCCAGGCCTTGGTGTTTCCAAAGCAGTTAATGTGGAACATTCTGCTCACCTCTCTCCGGCTAAAGGGATGTTTCCTTCCCTGTAAAAGGAAGACAACTATCTCAGTCATTTCTTTTTATCCAGGCTAAAAAGAAAAGAGAAAAAACACTGGAAGGCACAGACAAAAGCTGTTTGTGTTCTAACAGGAAAAGTTATTACAGAAAAGTGTAGCCCTTTAAGGGGCAAATGTGTAGCCAAGATGGCTTCCCAGGAGAGGGAAGGGTCAAGAGGCCAGAGGAACACAGCAAGTAGTTGAGTCTACATTATACTATAAACCTGGGTGACTGGTATGAGGAGTCTCTGTTCTGATGAGTTTACTCAACAAGGCCATAGAAAGGTGTGCATAGATGACAGGTAATTCAAAACAGGGATTTTTGACAGAATTTTTGATAACGATGGCATATATCTATTTACTTTCTTCTATACTTTTATCTGTCTAGGTTCTTTTGATATTAATAAGAGTGATCTTGATTTTCTTTCCTCTTGTCCTTGTTGATAAAGTACATTGTGTATATTTGTAACCAACCTTTTGCTCTGTTGTTACCTCAGGAGAAAAGTAGCTCCTTAGCATGGAGATCCCATAGGATTCAAACTTAGGCAGATTCAGAGCCCCTGACAATGACTGGTTCACAGTCAATACACAAAATATGGTTGTTGAATGGATGAGTAAATAAATCTAACTCCACCAAGCACTGGCTGGATTATTCAACCACCCTGAGCCCCTGTTGTCTCATCTTTCTGAATGTGGACCATCAGAGCAACTAGCTAAGATGTCTGCTAAAATTAAACATCATGTGGATACCCTTAAGGGTATTTGGGAGTCCTGGAGTGATGCTATGGGTTAATGCACTGGACTGCAGTCAGTTTGAACCACAAGGTTGGCAGTTCAAGTTCACCAGCAGCTCCTTGGAAACTCTATACAGAGTCGCTATGGGTCAGAACTTACTCAACAACACCTAAAAACAACAACAACAACAACAACAAGGGTATTTGGGGTCTTGGTGTGGTACCCAGGTAGGACAAGCCCTGGCCTGCTAACCACAAGATCAGAGGTTCAAACTCACCAGCAGACCCTATACAGTTTTATGAATTGGAACCAGCTTGGCAGCACTTACCAATAACACCAAGTGTGTTTAAAGCCCTTGTCATGCTGTAGGCTAAGCACTGGGCTGCTGTCTGCAAAGTTGGCGGTTCAAACCCACCAGACACTTTGCAGGAAAGAGATGAAGCTTTCTGCTTTTGTAAGGAAAACCTACACAGGGTTGCTATGAGTCAGAATCGACCAGCTGGCAGTAGCTATTGGGTTTAGCTTGAAGTAATCATTTAAGTTTGGTTATATTTTGCCTGCTTCCTTTTCTTCCATCCTTCTGGGTCTGTTACTTGTAACTAAGGAAATAATGGGTGTAAATGTTCTGAAAAGTCTATACAAATGCACCATGCTTTTATTATTGTCTGGTGGGTGCGTTGTAGAACCACAATGACAACAGGTAGGGCCCATTTGAAAGACTTCATTCTCCCACAGGCAAATGAGTAAGAGAAACACAATGACATCTTCTTCCTGGTAATTTTGTTGGAGCAGAAAAGCAAAGAGAAGGAGGCTCTGCATGTACAAATGTACAAGAGTTTAGCTGGAGAGTCCCTGGTACCTGCGCCGCCTGTATTACTGGTGATTTCTTTCTTTTCTTTCTTCTTTTTTTAAAATATTGATTGGCCATACTGAGCATCCAGGACTGGGGATGCGTGACCTGCATCTTCTCTAGAAATCCCTGCGCTGCTACAGACACACTAGCACAAAGAAAGAACAAGCAAGTTTGAACTTGAGTTGCATTTTTACAAATATCTTGGAAGAATAGCTATTCATTTCCATCTGTTTCCCACCCACATGTTTGTAGAATATTTGGGGTGAGGAAATGTTTGTGTGCATATATTTGTACTTGTTTATGGGGCATGAAGAGAAAGTCAGGAGAAAGGAGGAGAAGCTCCCGATGACAGACCTGGAGCAGGAAGGAAGGAGAACACCGAAGCTATAAATGAGCTTCGAGATAGTTAAAAAAAAAGGGAGATGATCTAACTTTTGTGAAAGAAGCCAAGATGAGGACTCACAGAAAGAGAATGGGATGGCAGACACATGAACAACAGGAGACGAGAGAGGAAGACAAGGTGGATGCACACGGCAATGGGCAATGCCAGGCTCCTGGGAGATGTGGAGTCTGTACTGTCCTGTGCAGAGGGAGAGAGTGTGAGTGCAAGACAGAAGGCAGATGCACACAGCAGGGAGCAAAGAGGCTTCATACATTAGGGGGAAGCAGAGATATTCTGGCTGGAAAACAACCTGTTAGGTCAACTCTGTTTCGCGGGAGAAAGATGAGGCTTTCTGCTCCCATAAAGATTTCAAGCCTCGGAAACCCTGTACAGGGTAGCTATGAGTCGGAACCGACTCCACGGCACATAACAACAACAACAACAACAAGGTCAACTCTGCTCCCCACTGCCAGTGCTGCAGTTCTTTTGTCTGGTGTATATTTTCAAATGTCTCCTGAATTGCTGCACCCACTCCTTCCCTCAAAGGCTTTGCCAGCAGATGATGCTGTTTTCCTCAACCTCTGGTTTCTGAATGTGCATAAAGAAAGAAAAGACAGATGGAGGAAAAGTACCCTGAGCCCAGAAACACACATCTGTTTGGCCCTCATTCAAACAGCATGGTATTTTGGGTGGTACCCGTTGCCTATGCAAGATGCTCTTGTTCTCTCCTCCAGGGCCTCTTTTACAAAGATGATGATGTACAGATTTCCAAAATGCTATGCAGAGAGGAGTCCCTGGGTGGCACAAACTGTTAACACACTCAGCTGCTAAACAAAAAGTTGGAGGTTCAAAGGGGCACCTCAAATGATAAGTCACTGGAATCTACTGAAAAATAAGCCATGGGAAACCCTGTGGAGTCCAGGTCTACTCTGACCCACATGTGATTGTTGTTGTTGTTGTTGTCAGCTGCCATCGAGTCGGAATCGACTCATAGTCATGCCATGCACAGCAGAACGAAACAATGTCCGATCCTGGGCCAACCTCACTACCGCTGCCACCTGGCCAATCCATCTCGTTAGGGGTCTTCCTATTTTTCTCTGACCCTCCGCCTTACCCAGCATGACATCCTTCTCCAACGGTTGTTTCCTCCGGACAATATGTCCAAAGTAGGAGAGACAAAGCTTAGCCATCCTGGCCTCCAAGGAGCATTCTGGCTGCACTTCTTCCAAAACAGATCTATTGGTTCTTTTGGCAGTCCATGGCACTTTCAGTATTCTCCTCCAACACCATAACTGAAAGGCATCAATTCTTCTACGAACCCACTTACTCACTGTCCAGCTTTCGCATCCATATGAGGCTATTGAAAACACCATGGCCTGGGTCAGGCACACCTTAGTCCTCAAACTGACATCTCTGCTCTTCAATCCTTTAAAAAGTTCCTGTGCAGCAGATTTGCCCAATGCAATACGTCGTCTGATCTCTTGACTGCTGCTTCCGCGAGTGTTGATAGTTGATCCAAGAAGAATGAAGTCCTTGACAACTTCAGTCTTTTCTCCATTGATAAGAATGTTGTTTATTGGTCCAGTGGTGAGGATTTTTGTTTTCTTGACATTGAGATGTAATCCATATTGAAGGCTGTGCTCTTTGATCTTCATAAGTAAATGTTTCAAGTCCTCTTCACTTTCAGCAAGCAAGGTTGTATCATCTGCATATCGCAGGTTGTTAATGAGTCTTCCTCCATCCTGATGCCATGTTTTTCTTTATAGATTCACATGTGATTGCTGTACATTAAATCAACTCAATGGCAACAGGGCTTTTCATTCAGAGATCCGTGGTGGCTCAGTGGTGCACTTCGTGCTTTCTATGCAGGTGACGGCGTTCCATTCCTGACCAAGGGACCTCAGGCACCTATCAGCAGCGGCTCGTGTGTGCTTTGATACTGAGCAGATTCAATGGCGTTCCCAGACCATGACAGACTAGAAGAAAACCCTGGCAAACTGCTTCTGAAAAGCAGTCCATGAAAACCCTTTTGTATCACAATGGTCTAATCTACAATACAGGATTGGACAGCATTTTGTTCTGTTGTACATGGCACCGCCACATGTCAGGGGCAAACTCCACAGTTGCTAACAACAACATTCCATGAGTTTGTTTAGTTTTGATTTTTTTTTTTTTTTTTTTAGTGGAGAAGGATAGGGAAAAGGATACAAGGTAGAGAAAATGAAATAGGAGGAAGGAGAAGGTATGTGAGATTAAAGGAGAGGAAAGGTGGGAAATAGAGGGCATCACTTCTAGAGAGAAGAAATGAGAGGGATACAGAGTGAGGAGTCAGGGTGGTGAATGGGGGTGAAAGTACAAACTCTTTTCCTGTGACTCAGTGGCTTTCAAACTGTTGAGAGCCATTGTCAGGAACAGTTCACAACTCATGCAGAGGTTCTCACCTGGGGAGGACTGCACTGCCGAGCAGACAGTTGGCAGTGTCTGGAGACATTGGCTGTCCCAGTGGAGGAAAGGCCAAGTGCTAATGACATTTGGTTGGTGGAGGCCAGGGATGCTGATAAACATCTTACAATGCACAGGCAGCCCCAACAGCAAAGAATGCTCTAGTCCAAACATTTAATTCTGCTGAGGAAAAGAAACCCTGAATTTAAAAGCTGACTGCAATTCAAATCTGACTTGAGAGCTAAATCCAGAGATGTCAGCATTTCTATGGCACTAAAGCCATGGATTCCCTGAGTGGTACACGTGATTACCACACTCTGCTCCTAATCAAGAGGTTTGAAGGCTGGAGTCCACCCAGAGGCACCTCAGAAGAAAGAGTGGTAATTACTTCCCCCAAACACCAAAGAGCAGCCATTGAAAATTCTATGGAGCACAGTGCTGGCCTCACACACATGGGGCCACCACGAGGTAGAATTGACTCCACGGAAACTGGTAGGTTTAGTTGGTTTAATTGATTTTGTTTAGAGGTCATGGGACTGGCTTAAGAAGAGAAGGAGGTTTAGGAAAGAATCTCAATAGAAATCCATTTTTAAAACTCAGGTAGGGAAAAAGACTCCTCAGAAGCATGACTGAGAAAGAGTAAAGAGAGGTAGGTAGGGAAAGGCAGAGCACAGTATTACAAATGTAAGGAAGACTCTCAAAAGGACAGGGATCATCAAGAAGGTCAAATAGCAAAAGAAATACAGTTTAAAGTGTTCCGGTAGAAACCATGAGGGTAGGGAGCTATTTAGTAGCCTTGGTGAGAACTGTTTCAGCCAGTCAAAAAGGAAAAGGGAGGTGAGAAGAGAGTGAACAAAGTTTAAGGTTTGGTTCAGAAGAAGAGGGGAAGAAAGCTCAAGATCAACATAGGTTGTAGTTGTTTGCTTGCTTTTGTTTTTAAGGTAAGTGTAAGTGCTCCCAAGAAGGCCCCAGTATAGAAGAGAGGTTGAAGGAGAAGATAGATCGTCAAGAGGACAAGGCTCCGGAACTCAGAAGGGGGTGGGTTCCAAGAGTTAATAGGAATTGACAATGAGATTTCATCTTGGAAAGCTGGGAATTCAAGCAAAATATCTGCTGCTGATTCTCCAGAAGACAAAATAATCTGTGAACAGGAAAATCTCACCTCTTTTAGAGTACTCATCTTTCTATCCCACATTTTTTTTCTCTCTTCATAGCTTCTATCACTTTTATTTGTTTCCTTATTTTTGTTTCTGTTCTTCAGTAGAATGTATAATACACGAGGCAAGACCCATGGCAGTAAAATGGTCTGAATATTTAGCCTATTTTCCTCTTGGAACAATACTATTTGGAAAGTAGGATGATACTAACATCTATCACATATAAGAAAATTTTGAATTCACGTTGACAAGTGAGAAAAACAGGGAAGTCGTTAAAAAGTATGAATATGCAGATTGGGGTTGCATTGAACAAGTAATAAACTTAAGGGCGTATAAACTACAACACAAATTATCTCTTGAACTAAGCATGCAATGCAGCTTTCCTCTTGACCCTTGGCTCTCTGCTCGATAGTTTTCAAATTAGAAACAGTTAATACTATTTTGGAAAAGGTAGAGACTATGAATGGGATTCTGTAAATGGAAATTTTGTATGTTTTTTCACTCTTGCTTCTCCCTCAGCTCTCTTAAATGTGCGGGGCCATCTGTCTGTCTCACGCTCTCATTAATTTATCCAACTTGTCCAAGGAATGATGTCCAGAATAAAACTGTAGCGCACAATGTTCTCTGGGTCCACTTGGTTGTGTGATTTACTTCACTGAACACGTCTCATCAGCTGCTCAGGTAGGTCAGAAAGCCTTCCAACTTAAGCCTTCCAATGTAAAGCTTTCCAAGTTGAGGGAAGCTTTCTGTTTTATAGATAACATGCTGATCCTTAGGCTAAATAAGAAGAAAATGTGGCTGTCCTTCCAAATTCACAGATAGGTGTCTTGAGACTTTGTGGGATGCTCAGTGAAGGAAAGAAGAGTAGTACCATGCAAGGTTTAGGTTTACAATTAGGAGTCAGTAGGGTGGAGAGGGTAGTGATGATGCAGTGATAGAATCCTTCCTTTCATGTGAGAGACCCATGTATGATTCGTGACCCATGCACCTCGGGCACTGCCCCCACCTTCACTGAAGGTTTCTGTGCTGCTATGATGTCAAACAGGTGTCAGCAGAACTTCCAGGCTTAGACAAACTAAGAAGTAAGACCTGGAGACCTTCTTTTGAAAACCAACCAATAAACACCTGTGGATCACAACAGTGCAACCTGCAACTGAACATGGGACCAAGTCAACATTTGGTTCTGCTGTACATAGAGTCACCATGAGTCGGGGCTGACTCGATTGCAGCAAGCAACTACAGACTTGACTGGACAGATCAGAAGGTTTAGAGCACATAGAACTGGATTTAAATTCTGCTCAGCCATTTACTGGCTGGATGACTTTGACGTCTACCTTAATTTCTCTACACATTGGCTTCTTGATAAATAAAATAGAGGTACTTATGTATGCCTTCAACATAGAGCTGTGAAGATCAACTGAGATTATTTGCTGTGGATTTAATTGTGTCCCTTCCAAGGGCTTGTTGATGTCTTAGCCTTTGCACCTTTGAATATGACTTTGTCGGAAAATTGGATCCTTAAAGATATGAAGTCAATGTGAAGTCTGCTGAAGTAGAATAAATCCTAACCCAATCACAGAGGTGTTTTATGATAGAGGGGGAAATAGAAAGGAAGCCATGTCATGTGATACTGCATTTGCAAGGCAAGAAATGCCTGGAGACTCAAGAAGCTGGGGAAGAGAGGCATGCATCAGATTCTCTGAGAAGACATCAATGCAGTAGACACCCTGATCTTGGACTCCCAGATACCAGAACTGTGAGATAATTAATTCCTGTTCTTATAAGCCACCTTCGTTATGGGCATCCTAGGAACTAATTAATTCTCCATGAAAATTACCTATACAGTGCCAGGCACACAGTCAACACACAATATATACTGTTGTTGCTAAGTGCAATTGAGTCGGTTCCTACTCACAATGACTCTGTATAAAGTTTCAAAGAAATAGCTGCTTGGGTTTTAACTGCTGACCTCACAGTTAGCAGTCCAATGCTTATCCTACAGCACCCCACCAGGACTCCTCAACACATACTAGGTTAGTCCATTTAGTCATTAAATTTTGCACTTTAAGTTTCTCTCTTCCCCAAGTTCTGTTTCAGTGACTGGCTATTGCTGCTGTTGTATGCTCTCTCAAGTTGGTTCTGGCTCATAGGGATCCTGTATAGGGTTTGTGAAGAGTGGCTGGTAAGCTTGAACTACTGACCATGGGGTTCAATCTGACCATGCAGTCCAGTGCATTAATCCGCAGAGCTCCACCAGGACTCCATTTGAGTGAACAATACATTATTAAATAAGAATTTTGCTTCCAATATGTTATTATACGGTGTGGTTACAAGGAGCTGAGGTGAGGAAAATTGAAGGAGAATTAGGAAGTGGGGACAAAGGGATGAGTAGTTCATTTGTGTCAGGTTAATTTTGAAATCCCTCTGAGACATACAGGAGGAATGTCACGACTTCTGAAGAGAGAACAATTAGGAAGTTATTATAATATAGGTGGTAGTTGTTGAAGAGAGTAAGAAAAAAATGACTCATCAAAAACCAAGGACAAGTTTGGGGGCAAACTGTCATCAGGTATTGAAACTTGTTCAGTCACTTAGCAGCAAAATAAAGAGAGTATATAGTCACTGGGACAAGAAAAGAAAGAGTTTCCACTAGCCTAGTGTTGGCAACATTGCCAGATATAGCAGCATTACCCAGTAAGGCAATGAAAATTGTTACTTAACATTTTTAAATATAGAGCTCCTTGGTGCCCTTGACAGAAACAATTCCAAAAAGTAGAAGCCAGAACTCTGGGTGAAGAGGAAATAGAGACAATAAATAAAAACTACTATTGTCTCTGCTATTCATAAGGATTTCAGTGACTAAATATTAGGAAGTAGTTCATCTCTCCTTCTTCCTAGAGATAATTATGCACATGAACGTCATCTGATGGAATATATAGAAATCAAATTGACAACAACTGTGGAAAGAGATGGTGGAAAAGCTCCATATCATCAACCAAAACAAGGCCAGGGGCAGATTGTGGAACAGACCATCAATTGCTCATATGCAAATTCAGACTGAAGCTGGAGTAAGTGAGAATAGGCCCATGAGAGCCAAAATATGACCTTGAATATATCCCGCCTGAATTTAGAGATCATCTGAAGAACAGATTTGATACATTAAACACTAAAGACTGAAAACCAGAAGAGTTGAGGGATGACATCAAGATCATCATACAGGAAGAAAGCAAAAAGGCATTAAGAAGACAAGAAAGAAGGAAAAGATCCAAATGGATGTTAGAAGAGACACTGACACTTGTTCTCCAGTGTAGAGATGCTAAAGCAAATGGAAGAAATGAGGAGGTACAAGAGTTGAACAGATAATATCGAAGGTCAGCTCAAGAAGACAAAGTCAAATATTACAACAAAATATGCAGAGATCTGGAGTCAGAAAACCAAAAGGGAAGAACACACTCAGCATTTCTCAACCTGGGGGAACTGAAGAAAAAAATCCAAGCCTCAACTTTCGTTATTGAAGGATTCTCTGGGCAAATTGTTGAATGATGCAGAAAGCATCAAAATGGAAGGAATACACAGAGACACTGTACCAAAAGGAAATGGTTGGTGCTTAACCATTTCAAGAGGCAGAATATGATCATGAGCCAATGATACTGAAGGAGGAAGTCCAAGGTGCATTAAAGGAATTGGCAAAGAACCAGGCACCAGGAATTGATGGAACAAAATGGAAATCTTTCCAGAAAGTGAGGTGGTACTGGAGGCCAAGAAAACTGGAAGACAACTATCTGGCCAACTGATTGGAAGAGATTGGAATTTGTACCCATTCCAAAGAGAGGAGACCCAAAGGAATGCAGAAATCATCAGATAATATATTTGATATCCATGTGAGTAAAGCTTTACTAAAGGTAATACAGAAATGGCTGCAAGCATATACTGACAGAGAACTTCCAAAGGTTCAAGTCAGATTCAAAAGAGGACATGGAATGAGGGATATCATTGCTGATGTCCAATGAATCTTTGTCCAATGAATCTTAGCTGAAAGCAGAGAATACCAGAAAGATGTTTACCTGTGTTTTATTGACTATGCAAAAGCTTTCAATTGTGTGGATCATGACAAACTATGGACAACATTGTGAAGTATGAGTATTCCGGAACACTTAACTGTGCTCATGAGGAATCTGTACATGGACCAAGAAACAATTGTTCAAACAGAACATGGGAACACTGAATGGTTTAAAATTAAGGAAGGTGTGCAACTGAGTTGTATTCTTTCATCATACTTATTAAATCTGTATGCTGAGCAAATAATCCAAGAAGTTGGGCTATATGAAGAAAAACATGGCATCAGGATTGGAGAAAGACTAATTAACCTGTGATATTTAGATGATACTACCTTGCTTGCTGAAAGTGAAGTGGACTTAAATATTTAATGATGAAGATCAAAGAGTACAGCCTTCAGTATGGATTGCATGTCAACATTAAGAAAACAAAGATCCTCACCACTGGAACAATAAACAACATTCTTATCAATGGAGAAAAGATTGAAGTTGTCAAAGACTTCATTTTTCTTGGATCAACTATCAACACTCATGGAAGCAGCAGTCAAGAAATCAAACGACTTATTGCATTAGGCATATCTGCTGCACAATACTTTTTTTAAAAAGTGTTGAAGAACAAAGATGTCAGCTTGAGAACTAAGGTGCATCTAACCCAAGCCATATTATTTTCAATAACTTCATATGCATGTGAAAGCTGAACAGTGAATAAGGAAGACCGTAGAAGAATTTATGTATTTGAGTTATGGTGTTGGAGGAGAATATTGAAAGTGCTATAGGCTGCCAAATGAACATGTAGATCTGTGTTGGAAGAAGTACAGCCAGAATGGCCAAACTTTGTCTCTTGTGCTTTGCACATATTGTCAGGAGGGATCAGTCACTGGAGAAAGATATCATATTTGGTTGGGTGGAGGGTCAGAGAAAAAGAGGAAAACCCCCAGTGAGATGGATTGGCAAAGTGGCAGCATCAATGGGCTCAAGCATGACAACAATTGTGAGGTTGTCCCAGGACCAGGCAGTGTTTCATTCTGTTGTGCATAGGGTCACTACAAGTGGATACTGACTCGATGGCACCTAACAACAACAACAACTATTGTCTCAACAAGGAGGGTTATAACAAGATAAGATGAATTGCATATTTTGGTGGAGGAGACATGAATATGTTCATTGACTAAGAAGAAGAGAAGCTTAATGAGAGGAAAAGGTTGAAAACAGCAGGAAAGGGCAGTCACTGGGGGAGAGATTGAGAATAAGATTACAGGAAGAGGGGTTGGTCTTAAAACATGAAGGGTTACAGCAAAGGTGTTAAGGATGCATGTGAAGGCAGATAGATTCTGTATGGGAAAAATAGCAAGTTAAAGGGCTCACTCCAAATCATTTTTTTTTTTAAGTTTTTTTTGTGAATTATGTGATAATTAATATGGGAGAACATTAGCTTTACAATTATCCTATCATATATTGTTTCATTCCCATTATTCTAATCCCCTCCAGGCATCATCAACCAATCAAAGGGTATACCCCACAAACTTGCCCCTTGGTCAGCAGCACACAGCCCCTCTCCCTCTCTGGGTCTAGAGTCCCCAGTCACTCTATCTCTCCATGTCATCATCTCTGCCTCCATCTCAGGCATCACTGTTTCTCTGGGTAGGGTCCAGCACTCTGTTCTTCTCACTTGATTGTCCTAAGTACCTCCTTTCCTGAACTTCAAAGTCAACCACTCCCCTCCTTTTGCTACATAGCGTCTACCTTTGCATTTCCAACACTCATAGTCAGTCCTGATAACAATTATTCACTATTGTACCACAACAGTAATATCCCCATCTCCTTTCATTAGCCCCTCCCAGAGAGATTGGATACTACTCAGTGGAGATTCTGCCTTCCTCCACACCCTCCGGATCTAGCATCCCTCTCGAAAGCTTGTAAGCCAGTCACTTCTTGCCTTTGTAGCCCCCCATTTTTGGTAGTCAATGTCCAAGTTGCCCATCCCTCTCTACCCTGTATACCAAGGGGGTAGAAAGAACCCTAACGGAAAGATTTGTTCCCTCTTTTGAGCTACTACATCCATAGGTGTAGGTCAAGTTCATCAAATTGTATCAGATTACTCTTTTTTTCCTGTTCTTTCTTCTTCTAGTTGAGTCCTGATCATCCAGCCATTGAAACCAGGCCAAGTGGGTAGTATCTGCAAGTGTGGGTGTTCTTGTGCATATCCCCTCACTTCTTATCAGTGGGACATTTCACTCTTCACTTTAATCCTCTGTGGCTATGTCACTGTCTCTGGGCCCAGGAGTCCCCAGGTCTTGCCATACTGCTGGCCAACCAGGTCTCCATCTGGATTCACAGGAGTCCTTGGAATGTGGTCGAACGTAGCCTGCAGCTTCATTGTTGTTTTTCCCTCACTTCCCCTTATCGGTGACCAACATGGTGAACAGGCAGACCGCATGCCTGCTAGCTCATATATTCCCCCTGAGTCTTAGTCTTGGAAGAGTGTTTGACCTGAAGGGACGCGACCACTTGCCTTGATGTCTTTTGGGCAAGAAACTTGCTTGTCCTTGTAGTAGTCAGTTGGAAGGCTGTTATTGTTTTTTTATTTTTCCTGTTG
>NW_006408692.1:6400778-6424133 GCF_000296735.1 Chrysochloris asiatica
TAGCAAGCTTGAATAGGGTTTCCAAGGCTGTGAATCTACAGGAGCAGAAAGCCTCATCTTTTTCCTGTGGAATGACTGGTAGTATTGAACTGCTGCCCTTGAGATTAGCAGCCATTTATTTAATCTTCAGGCTGAGCAAATAGTTTTAAAATATGGGTTATATGAAGAAGAATGCAGCATCAGGATTGGAGAAAGCCTCATTAGCAATCTGCGATGTGCAGATGGTACAACCTTGCTTGCTGAAAGTGAAGAGGACTTAAAATAATTATTGATGAATATCAAAGACCACAGCCTTTGGTATGGTTTGCACCTCTATGTAAAGAGAACAGAAATCCTCACCACTGGTCCAATAAATAGTAAAGATTGAAGTTTTCAAAGACTTTATTTTTTTGGGACCCGTTATCAACATTCAAGGAAGCAGTATTCAATAAATCACATGACATATTGCATTAGGCAAATCTGCTACACAAAGCATCTTTAAAATGTTCAGAAGGACCAGTTAGAAGACTAAGATTGCCTGACCAAAGCCATGGCATTTTCAAAAAACCATAGCATGTAAAATTTGGGTAATGAATAAGGAAGACCTTCGAAGAATTGATGCATTTGAGTTATGGTATTGGCAAAGAATATTAAAAGTATCATGAACTACAAGTAGAACAAACAAATCTATATTGGAATAAGTACAGCCAGAGTGCTTCTTAGAAGCCAGGATGGCCAGACTTACTCTCATACTTCAGACTTGTTATCCCTGAAGGAGGACTTAATGCTTTGCATAGTAGAGAATCATAGGGAAAAAAAGAAAAAAAAAAGGACTCCCAATTAGATGGATTGGCTCAGTGGTAGCAGCAGTGGACACAAGAGATGTGAGGATGGGCACAGGACCCAGTAATGGTTGTTCTGGTGTGCATACAGAACTCACTCAATGACATCTAACAACAAAAACAACAATTTTAGGGGCAATGCTATTTCATTGGTAGGATTCTTATCTTCCATGCAAAAGGTCCAGGTTCGATTCTGCCCCATGAGCTTCATGCACAGCCACCACTTATTTGTTAGTGAAGGCTTGTATGTTACTGTGATGCTGACCATCCTTCAGCAGAGTTTCCAAATTAAGATGAACTAGAAAGAAAGACCTGGAAACCTACATCTGAAATTCAGCCAGTGAGCATTCTATGGATCACAATGGTCCAAACCATAACTCTTCATGGGGGTGGGCCAAGACCTGGCATCATTTTGCTTCATTTTGCATGGGGTCATCATGAGTAATGGCTGACTTGACAGTAGCTAACAACAATAAGAAACTTTCTCACTTAGGGTCCTTGCTTAGCTCTAGCCCCTTTCTCATATTGCATTTATTCTGCAGCCATAATGGATACATCTTCCCCATGTTATGGCCCAGACTTCTTCAATCTTTGCATGTTTTTTTGTGGCCAGTCTTGAGCATTTAGAAGTGTAAGCTCCATTAGTTTTTCAAGAACACTATTGATTCAACAGCAAGTTCATCTAAGGCTCTTTTGGGGCTAAGTCTATAATGAAATCTCAGTTTTGACTCTCATGGAGCTTTCTGTCTGGTGAGGGTAATAACACAGCTAAATAGAAATTACAAGTAACAGTCAGATCTATGATTGTTGTTATTGTTAGGTGCCATCGAGTTGGTACCAACTCATAGCGACCTTATGTACAGCAGAACGAAACACAGACCGATACTGGGCCAGCCTCACAATTGTTGCCATGCTTGAGTCCATCTCTTTTGCTGTCTAAAGAAGGTATTTGAAACAAACAAATCATTGGTTTTGCAGAACTCTATCATGTGTTCTTAAGTATCATTTCTATCACCAGTGGCATATTTTTCCAACTACTGATCCTTCCTCTTTGCTCCCAACCTTTGCATTCCAATCACCAGTAATGATCAACACATCTTTATTGGATGTTTGATCAATTTCAGATTGAAGAAGTTGGTAGAATTCGTCTATTTCATTCTCACTGGCTTTAGTGTTTGGTGCATAAATTTGAATAACAGTGGTATTAACTGGGCTTCCCTGTAGGTGCATGGATATTATCCTATCACAGACAGAGTTGTGCCACATGACGGATCTGGATATGTTCTTTTTGACAATGAACACAACACCATTCGTCTTTAATTTGTCATTCCTGGCACAGTGAATCATGTGGTTGTTAAATTCAAAATGGCCACTACCAGTCCATTTCAGGTCACTAATGCCTAAGATATTGATGGTTATGCATTCCATTTCATTTTTGACAACTTCTAATTTTCCCAGATTCATACTTCATACATTCCATGTTCCGATTTTCAATGGATGTTTATAGTGGTTTCTCTTCATTTTGAGTTGTGTCCCATCAGCAAATGAAGGTCCCATGGGCTTTTCTCCCACTGGCTTTACTCCATTCGCATCATCATGGTCAACTCTACTTTGAAGAGGCAGCCCTTCCCCAGTCGCATTTTGAATGCCTTCCAACCTGAGGAGCTCATTTTCTGGCACTATATCTGACAGTATTTCTCTGCTATTCATAAGGTTTTTAGTGACTAAATATTCAGAAGTAGTTCATCACTCTTTCTCCCTAGTCTGTCTTTGTCTGGAAGCTCCTCTGAAACCTGCTGGTATTTAAAATACTGGTGGCATAGCTTTCAGAATCACAGAAACTCACAAGCCATCACAGTATGACAAACTGACAGATGAGTGGTTGCCGTTTGGTTTTAAGTGGAAACTGTCACTTTACATTTCAAGGAGATCAGTGCACATGCATAGTAGAACCCTCTAAGGGTGGGGATGGGGTGTTCATTCATTCAGGCATCCCCTCTAGTCACCAGAATGGAGGTGCGCAAACAGTGAGAGACCAATTAACAGGTACCAAAAAAACAAAAGACCAGAATGTCCACACCTGTATCTCTGCTGTTCTGTCAGGTGTTCATGGCTGTTCTTATCCTTACCCCGCTTGGTCTCTCCCAAGATGGTGGCTCCAGGAGCAACTGAACATCTTGAACTAGAATCCATGGATTTCTTGATTCTGCTATAAATTTCCCTAGCTGTAAGCCTTCCACACTTCTACATATTCCTTTATATGTGGTTCAGAGTTCTAACACCATCCCCTGAGCCTGCTTGGGCTGGTATTCTGTTTTGTTGCTGATGGAGCTCCTCACTGCATGTCTACCCTATCTGCCATCTTGTCTCCATCAACAATGATACATGCTGATCTATGATGCCAGTGGATTAGAGAAGGACCCAGCTTGGTCTGTAGAATCAGACATGATATCCTTAAGAAAGAGACATTTGACTCAAGAACAGAAGCAGGAGTAGAAAGCAGCTAGATAAAGGTGGTGGCAGAAAGGACTGTGTGGTGGAGGTCAAAAGAAATAATTTGAAAAAAAAGTCCAGGTGGAAAGAACAGTCTGAATGATAGTAGGAAACCAGCATAGAAAACCATGCTTTTCTTAAAGAACTAAAAGAAGACCTGTCACTTGAGCAAAAGATGGAAAGAGAAAAGCACATGAAATTAATTGAAAGAGGGAGAGGTAGATCAGATCTTGCTCATTGGCCATATTTACACTTTTGGCCTTTGCTATAAAAATAGTGGGAAGCCATCTAGAATGTTCAAATTGTATAGTAGGGAAGGGTTAGATATTAACATGATCAGATTTGCTATTACTATTACTTTTTTAGAAATAAATATTTCTCTTGTAGCTTTGTGAAGAAACTTTGAAGGTGACCAAGAGCAGGAGTAGAAACAAGGAGACCCACTAGAAACCACTGCAGTTGACTTGGTAATACAGAGTGGCAGCTATTATGAGTGTAGTAACAGTGGATTTGGTAAAGAGACGACTTACTTCATATTAAATTTTGGACATAGAATAAACCAGACTTCACCAGAAAAGTAAGACAGAATTAGAAAGATAGCGCTCAGGGTCTAGCCCCACTGCATTTAGATGACCTAGATCTTTCCTCAATACTCCAACACATGCAGTAGTGTAATGTACTTATCTTATCAAGCCTGCTTTAGGAATCTATGTCTTAAATTCAAGTGTATTTCCCATCAGCATTACTATGTCTGAATAAAGGAATAATGGTCTCTGTTTCTTCTAATATCGTCTCTCTCAAGCTTCATAAAAGTACCCATTTTAATTGTTGAAGATAGATTAGCCAGCCTGGAATCATGTTATACCCATTTCTTGTGTCCTTAGGCTACTCATTTATTCATCCCAGTTTTAATATTTTCATTTATAAAGTTGGAAATTCCTGATTTTCTGAATTCCTAGGCTCTAATGAGGATAAATTAAGGTGATACAACAAAGTTACATTTTATGAGGAGATTATATTCAAAAACCAATACATGGAATCGCCTATGAAGCTTTCTTGCATCTATTCAAACGTATAGATCTAATCTCCTGGTTACAAGAAAGTTCAGGGGACAAGAGAACAAATTAATTAGTGAGAAGAAACAATCAGATAAATTCAGGATGTGGGATATCCTTTATTGAGTCTGCTCTCTTAAACAGCCAATATTATGGGGATGGGGGGTGGAGTAAGAACCATACCAACTAAATGCAGTGTATGAAATGATTCCACACTGGTTTGAAAAGTTAAAGAACTACTTCTAAAAGTTACACTATGTATAATTGAGGAAATTTTAGTACAGATTGCATTGATTATGTCAACTGTTGTCAAGTTGGTTCCAATCCATAACTACCCTGTATAAGGTTTCCAAGGAGTGACTGGTAAGCTTGAACTGCCTACCTTGCAGTTCAAACCTACTTTGGGGTCTAGTGTATTATCCCACAGCACCACATCAGAACATTAAGGAATAAATGCTACTTTTGTAAGGCATGCTAATGATATCCTGGTTATAGGAACTCCTTGGGAGTTTTAAGAGTAAAGTCATATGATGTCTGTAACTTACATTTTATAAAAATATGGATAGATAGATAGATAGAGGTGAAGCAAATAAAACAAAATGTGAACATTTTCTTCTGTTGAGAAAGTGGACTGGGATCATTAATCTTGTAGCTCGCAGTCCAGTACTTATCCTACAGATCTACCACATTCCCCAGAGGTAGAGTTACAGAGAGAGAAATTGATTGATATTAAGTAATTGGCTTGCATGATTCTGGGGGCTGGTATGCTCAACATCTGAAGATCAGGTGATAGACTGGGAATGCCAGCAGTCTTGCTGCCTTCTTATTCAGGCAGCCTCAGTTTTTGTTCTCAAGACCCGTAACTGATTGGATGAGGCTCTCTCACTTTATGGCGAGTACACTACTTCACTTGAGGACAGATTTGAATGTTTATCACATGTAAATACCTTCATTATCATCTAGACTGTTGCTGGTACCTGGGCACTACAACCTCACCAAGCTGACGCATATAATTAACAATCATACTGACACATCTGACACATAAGAAGTCCTGTTGTGGCATTGTGGGCTAATGCACTGAACTGAAAAGTTGGTTGAACTACAAGGTCAGCGGTTCAATTCACTAGTTGCTCCTCAGAAACCCCATACAGGGTTACTATGGGTTGGAACCGATTCGATGGCACTTAGCCAGAACAGCAACAACTGACACACATGCGTAATACTTTGTCCTCTTCACATTTATTTATTTACTGACTGTATTCTTTAGCTCTTCCTCTGAAAACAATTTTGCCAAATTATTTCTTTAGAGACAATGAAAAGGTAATCCTGTCTTTCCTCAGTGTGCCTGATTATATTCATTGATGAGAATTCTCTCTCATCTTCAAAATGTGTTACTGGCAATGTCCCATACATTTTTAGGATTGGTGAATTTGGAAAAGCTTCCATTACATTTTTTTTTTTTTTTAAATAGATGAGCTAGAAGGTTTCAGATCATTTTAAGATTGTGTGTGGAGCAAATAATTGTAAATTCTCTTGAGGTTGATAACCTTGATTAACTTTTTTTTTTTTTTTTTCAATGTCATCAATGAGTTTTTGTTGGCCCTGAAATTTCATGTTACTGCTCTAGGTGAGTTGTTACAGTGGGCTATCAGAATAGTTCTGCAAGCTGTTTCTCTGCTAGGACAGCTGAAATTAACTGAAATGACAGTCAACCACATAAATAATATATTCTACTAAACCCAAACCAAATATATATCCTCTCTCAAATCTCTCCTTTGCTGGATTCCAAACATGCCCTGACCAGTTCAACATCTCTGAGCACAAGAAGAAATGTGATGAGAAAGTCAGAGGGGAAAGAGACAATAGTAGTTAAACACCAGTATTTTTGTTGTTGTTGTCATTAGATGCCATCGACTCGGTACCGACTCATAGCGACCCTATGTACAACAGAATGAAACACTGCCCGGTCCTGGGTCAACCTCACAATATACAACAGAATGAAACACTGCCTGGTCCTGGGTCAACCTCTCAATTGTTGCCACGCTTGAGCCCATTGATGCTGCCACTTTGCCAATCCATCTCGCTGGAGGTCTCCCTCTTTTTCTCTGACCCTCCACCTTACCAAACATGATATCTTTCTCCAGCGACTGGTCCTTCCTGACAATATGTCTGAAGTATGAGAGACAGTTTTTAATACATATAAATGTACTAACAAGTCAACATATTGCTAGAGCCCCTCCCATAACCTTGAAAGGAGTCTTTGTAAAGGAAGCCCTCTAAAACTTAACTCATTAGCTTCCTGTCGAATCCTCCTCTGCTTGAGGTAAGCTTTTGCCCATTTCAGTTACGTAATAGAGTACCCTGTTTACAATGGGCTCTTAGAAGCTGTTAAAGTAAATTTGGTTTAAGTTGACTTGGGGGAATATTTTATACTGTATTACGCATGCTATTTAAGAACCTCAAAGACAATGTTCCACAAGGAAACAAATTTCCAAATATCATTATTTAAGCATCTCTTTCTAGTACTTAGTATCACCAAAGAATCTTCTAGTACCATGGTTCTGAAGTCTGACTGCATACTAAAATCTCCTGGGATACTTTTAGAAAAATTGCCAAGGGGTGGGACATGGGCATTTGTATTTTTAAAATGTTCTCCAGGTGATTCTAGTGATCAGCAAAGAAGCATTATCCATTCTTCTAATGGTTAAAATTATTTATTCATATGTTTTTGAGTAAATATCAAAATATTATTCTGCCCAGACTCTTTTGAATGAAACATAAGAGTATTATCTTCAGAAAATGTGTTAGATATGCATAGTTCAAAAGGCATTATGTAAAATATATCTTTGCCGGAAAATAGCTAAGGAGTTACAAGGTCTGTGGTTCAAATCCATCAGTAGTTCCCTGGGAGAAAGAGAAGGCTTTCTGCTCCCATAAAGAGCTGTAGTCTCTGAAACCCTACATAGGGGTGCTTTGAGTCAGAATTGACTCTATGGCAGATGGCAGAAGTTGTTTTTTGTTTTTTTTGTTGTTTTTTTTTTGGTTATAAAGAAACTATTCTGGTAAAAATCTCTGCTTATATGGAATGCAGTAACATGGTGCACTAATAGGATGTGATGTGAACCAAATCATGTGAACAGTTCCTAATTAAAAATAAAATTAATTTTCATATTGAGAATCTTCTGTTGTGTTTGAAGGCAAATGCAATTTTTGTTTGTCTACTAAATGGTGCCTTTAAGGTGTCAGCTACAAAGGTTTTTCAAACAGGAAAGTGTACAGCATGATGAACCCAGTCCAGTTCATCAAACCCCACCTATGACTCAGCTAGCCTATTGAGTTAGTCATAGCAACTAACTGGCTGGGCTTTCCTTTTGCCTACAGAGGCAGTTTGTGTATTATACATGATGAATTATTGCTTGGAGTCCTGGCGTGGCACTGTAGGATAAGGGTTGGACTGCTAACTACAAGGTCGACTATTCAAACCACCAGCCGTTCTTCAGAAATCCTATACAGGGCTATTGTGCAGATAAATCGACTGACACCGAACAACAACAACAATGTCTACTTGTTTAATTTGTTTTTGTGGATATAATATTTTTATTCTTCTCATATGACTTATTTATACAAATAAATATAACAATATTAATGGTGATATAAATTAAAATTAAAATCTCTCTCATGAAATATTTGATGCTTTCAGAAGTTATTTTGAAAACGGAGTTATTCTCCATATTTTCATTTGTTAAAACTTAATTTTGAGTTAATTTAGAAAATTCCTCCACATATCTGCCTATCAGTTATTTCCCCCAACCCTTCCATAGATTTTAATAAAACATTTTTAATATACATTTAAAAGCATGTATTATACGTTCAGTCTCCTCAAATCCTGAAAAAGTAATCTTGCTTTAATATAAAGAACATATCTCAAATGTGAGACGGACCCATGATGGCCTGATTTCCTAACTTTACAGCTGAGCAGCTTAAATGCTGAAGGATTTGGAAGTGGTTTCCAGGCCAAGAAGGATTTATAACATGGTAGAAGGAAACAACAACATAAAGACTGTCAAACTGGAATAAATTCTACAAGCCTTTGAACCTGCTGTGTGCTAGAACCAAAGCATTTCTTTCTGTTTTGATGACTTAGAACTCACTGGGCAAGGGAGGTTTTAAAACTGCAATGACAACATCTCCAAGCAGATATCTATCCCTTGGAATAGGTAATAGGGCTACAAAGTATGTTCTTAGCTTCTATCATGAGGAAAAGGCATTTCAATCCAGAAAGCCAGAAGTGCAACAGAAAGTATTCAATAGCAAATATTCAGGAATAATTCAATGAGAACAAATGGACTCGAATTGAAGCAAGGAAGGATTCATCAATAACTGCTAGACTATTTTTAACTTACTGGTTACTTAGAGTCGGAAGTGGTCAGGTTCTCAACTTTCTTACCCGGGCTCAAATAAATCTTCATAAAACAAATACTGGATTATGGCAAACCTTAGCTTAAAACTCTACAGCAGCTTCTCAACATGTAGAATTAAGTATTTAGAAGGCAAGATTAATTTTAAGTTAAGTCCCTGCCTTCCTTTGCTGTTTTATTTTCTACTATTCCTTACTCTACACATTAAACTACATGTAATACATAATGCATACATAGGGAGCTGGTGATTCCATAGGATAAGCACTGAACTGCAAGCCACAAGGTCAGCAGTTCGAGCCCACCAGCCACTCCATGGGATAAAGATGAAGCTTTCTGCACCTGCAAATATTTACAAACCTCAGCAAACCTATAAAGTCGGAACTGACTTGACGGCACTTAATAACAACAACAGTACATGCATGCATGCGCACAATCAAACGCACGCACACAAAAACACACCACAGTTCTTTAAGCTTTTCTGTCTTTGAATGCTCTGTTTGCTCTATCCTTCCACTTGACTAACTCTTCCTTTCCTATGAAAGCCTTACATAAGTGTCATCTCTCCCTAACATTTCCTCTGAACTCTTACTAGTCACCCTCATATCAATAAGTCTTATGAATTTCTAAAATTGCATATGTCCCCTATATGTTTACATCTCTATTCCCTTTACCAGAATTTAAGTTAGGGGAAGATGCCATTTTTGCATATTGGAGATCCCTACCAGCCGTTCCTCTGAAACCCTATACAGGTGGTTGCTATGAGTTGGAATCGACTTGCCAGCACTTAACAACAACACATACTACCAATCAGAATGAGGAGGCACTCGATAACTGATTTTTAACTGCACAGAAGACAGCTGAAGTTTATTATTTCCATTTGCCCTCACTCATCCTGCTTTCACGCACTGGATGATCACCCAGGATCACACATCAATGAACATTTCGCACACAAGTCCATTAGCTTATTCATAATTCTATTTAGATCTGAATTACAAATTAATTAAGTGTATCCATCATTACTTTTGTAAAATGACTTCATAAAATGCTTTCCTAGCAAGAGTCTAGACTGGCAGATTAAAGATGGCCCCAATTTCATTGCTACTTCTCCCATTGAAAGGGGTGGCCTCATTCTTTTTTCCTTGAGTCTGGGCTGGCCTTAGTATCTTCCTTGACCAATAGAATATAAAGCAAGTGACATCTGAGTCAAGGTTATGCATTGCAGTTTCCACTTTCTCCTCTTAGAACACTCTGAGAACCTTGAGCTGTCCTGTGAGAAGTCCAACTACTCTGAGATCACCGTGCTGAAGTTCTCACACATAGGTGTTCCTATTGGTAGATCCAGGTGAACCTGAGCCTTCCAGCCACCCCTACCAAGGGACAACACATGAATGAGTCCTTCTTGGGCCCCAAGTCAAGCTCATTTGCCAGCTGAATCTTACTGAGTGATCTCTGTTGACACCACATGAACAAAAGCATCATCCAGCTGAATCTTGCCTGAATTGCTGACCTACAAATGTGTAAGATACACTAAAAAGATGTTTCTGTTAAGCCCCTAAGTATGGGGGTAATTTGTTACACGGCACTAGATGACTGCAAAACAGTCAATTGTCCCCTGCTTCTTGACTTGTTAGAATCTTAGAATCAACAGAGTCATATAAAAAGGATTCCTACTCCGAGTTCTTAAATTATGGATTGCATTTTCTTCTGTGGATCCCTTTTCCCTGTGAGGTATATATTCTTTCCTTTTCTTAGGCAAAGACCTTTCAGTCTGGCTTCTTCTTTAAAATTTCAGACTTCTTCAGATCTTATAATTTCGTTCCATTTTTTTATTTTTTTGATCCGACTACACTTCCACCCCTACTGTGTCACTGTTACAGACATTAGTAATCCAAGAAGCCCAATTCCTTTCTCTTTAGGATAGCTCTATAGAGTCATGTTAATAAATATTTGAATAGGCAATCAAAAGAAGTGTGAGGCTCTGAATCTCCAGAGAACTGTAAAATAAGATAAGCAATAACTAACCACCTTTCGAATGGATAGTTTAAAATTTTTGCATCTTCAAAGCAGAGGGCCTGGATTAGATTCTTTTCTGCCAGAAGATTCTATGATAGATGCAGATGCATGCAACAATCCACAGCCGTGAAACATGGATGTTGTTCAGTTTGGGTAGCTTAATTCTGATCTCAAATAACTGCTCAAAATAAATTTCTGGAATATATTTCAGGAATTTTGTCATTTGGAAACATGTTTTATATTTTTAAGTACTGTAAATATGAATAATCAATGTTTATCACTGCATTGATTTCATCTCATGTATTTTGTAGTCCCTTGTAATTCTGTTTTCTCCACGAACATTTTCTAACTTTATCTGAAATTTTCTACTTCTTGTGTTTTTAATTGTTACTCAAATAATTTTTCTATCTACCTTGTGAGAGAAAGAGAAAGTGAGAAATCTATATTAGTTTTTTGTTTGTTTGTTTGTTTGTTTGTTTACTATGGTGAGTATTATGGATTAAATTGTCCCCAGAAAGATAGGTTGAAGTCCCACCCTCAACATTTGGAAACAGAGTCTTCAGATCTGCTCTTAGTTGACATCTTACTGGAACAGGGCAAATCCTAGTTCTGTGTGATTGAAATCTGTATACAAGAGAAGATTCACAGAGATAGAGGACAGCCATGTGATGACAGAGGCAAGTGCAAGTTAAGGAAGGTCAAGGGGTGCCAGCAGATTCCGGAAGCTAGGCGAGGGGTAGGGAACATATTCTATCTCAGAGCCTTCAACTTTGAGATAATAAATCTCTGTTCTTGTGAAGTCACCCAACTTGTGGTATTTTGTTATAACAGCCTTTGAGAACTGATAGTAAGTTTCAATTCTTCAGGTCCTGTCCATGCATTACCTCTAATCAATGTGGTAGATTTGCCGTTGTTAGTTACCATTGAGTGGACTTTGACTCGTGGTGAACTTGTGTGAAGAGTAGAACTATTCCATACCATTTGGAAGGCAATGGCCTTTCAGAAGCGGATCTCAAGACCTTACATCCAAGGCTCCTCTGGGTGGCTTTGGACCACTAACTTTCTGGTTATTAAGTTAGTAGTTGAACACTTACCTGTTTGTACTCACTAAGGACTCTTATAAGGAGAAGCAGCACTAGTTAATATAATAGTTGAATATCTTCTTGTGTTGACCTTTAAAATGTGCCTAGTTAACCTCAGTAAACACTTTTTGATGAAAGCAATGAAAGTTGCCAGTCACAGTATTTCCCACTAAAAATCAGTAGGAGATGAGAGCTTTCTCTGTGTGACATATCGGATAGCGAAAGGGGAACTATAGGTCTATCCAAATCCTAACACACATGATTAAAACGTGTGCACAGGCCTGGGGAGGGGAGACAGGCAGTTCATGCTATGGAAAGGCCTTCATTAGCTAACAGTTTCCACCAATGTGGAGAAATGTGGTTGTTGTAACTGAGATATCAAACAACTATAAAGCTCTCACTTTCAAGTCTTAATTCAACATCAGGTTGGAACAGACCCATAGTGAGATCTTTACTCTATCAAGATTATTCAATAAGGTGATATCATACAAAGTCCCAGAGCAAAAAGCAACCATGTAAGAAGAACAGTCACAAAATGTACTGCAGAACCCAGAGCAGCAGAAATGTCCAAAGGAGTTGAGATTCCTGCAAGGGAAGGGAAAATAAATGCTGCACCTTAAGATGGAGCATAAGGAGCTCTGGTAGCGTAGTGGTTACGAATCGGGCTGCGAACCTTAAGGTCAGCGGTTCGAAACTACCAGCCGCTCCGCGGGAGAAAGATGAGGCTTTCTACTCCCGTAAAGATTTACACCCTCGGAAACCCTGTACAGGGTCGCTATGGGTCAGAACCGACTCGACGGCACTTAACAACAACAACAACAACAAGATGGAGCATGGCTGCAGGCGAGGGGGGCCAAGGGAGACAGGGGAGTTCCAGAGCCAGTTTACAAACCAATAAAATGGAGCCAGACAGTGGTTCAAGCCCTGCCTCTATTATTAAATAACCATGCAGCAATGGGCAACTTACTAAATTTTTGTGCCTCAGTTTCCTCCTCTTCAAAAGGATAACAACTTTTCAGATGAATGTAATAGATTAAATGCATTTATTTTTATAGTTTTGGGAATATAAAAAGCATTCAGCAAACATTCATGATTATGATATCTATTACTATAGACAATTTCTTGAATCCTTTGTTTTTTGTTGCTCCTTTGTTTCATGCTTTTGGTACATTGTATAGCTACTCAATTAATTAATTGACAATATTATCATCTAATTCTAAAGCTAGAAGTTAAAATTAATCAAATTATTCTTAAATTAATTGGGAGAGACGCCACCTGACAAAGTTTGTTGTCTCTGCTTAATAACCTGATAGCTGAAGCTGTCAAGGGAAAGCAGAGCCAGCAGACAGCTAAAGTAAATTTCCTGAAGGATATGATTTTGTTCTTTTAAATTGTTGCACAATAGGCCATATAAAATACTAAGCATATAGTTACTCTGAAGTAGGCAGATAAAGGCCAGAAACAAAATGATCTTTTTGCTTAAAAAACAATAGCAGCTTTTTACCCTCAGCTAAACTGTCATATCGTGAGAGCAGGGGCACTATGTACTTTACCTGATTCAAGGCTGAAGACACAATAAATAGTTTGTAGGAAAATGGAATTGAAAAATAATGGAACTTTTCCATGAACTTTTTAAAGTCCCTTTGTATTTGAGAGATGCGGTTTTTCTTTTCTTCTTTGACTTGGTTATTATTTATTGATAGAGTTCTTATTTATTTATTTATGTAAGTCAGTCATAGTACCCAGCAGTGACTAAGATGGACAGACTCCTTCCCTATGAAGTTTGCATTCCAGATGAAGTGGGGTAGTAGAAAGAAATGAGGGAGAGTTGGAGTCTGCTGTTTAGTGTCAGGGACAACCTCCTTGAAGAGATCATTGATGACAAAAGACCTAATTGAGGAAGCAAGACATGAAATGCCTGGGAGGACAGTGTTGGTGGTAGAGGGGCTGGTGAATACAATGAGCCTGAAGTGAGAATACTGTTGGCGTGTCTTAACAGTAGTGAGGGTGGGTGCAATGAGCCACGGGAACGTGACTAGGAGAACAGATTGGGTGTTAGTCAAGGATCAGATCACATCAAACAGCATGGACCATGTGAAAGATTTCAGGTTTTATTTGAAGTGAAATGGAGAGACTTTGGAGGGTTTCCAGTAAGGGCATAAAATGGTCCGACTACTTGAAAAGGTTACCATTGTGGTTGTGTGAAGAATTCACTGTTATGGGAATGAATGAATAAGTAGATAAATGGCAGATTCAGATTTGTTCAGCATATCCCAGAGAACACTGCTATGGATTGAATTGTATTCCTCAAAATCTGTATTGAAATCCTAGCCCCTAAATCTGTGGATGTGCTCTTGTTTGGAAGTGGGGTTTTTTTTTTGGTTATATTAATTAGGTCATGCCTGAGTTGTTGTTGTTGTTCAGTGTCAGTTCTGACTCATAACGACCCTGTATAGAGTTTCCAGGGAGTGGCTGATGGGTTTGAACCACTTACCTTTTGGTTAGTAGTGCAATGCATATGCTGTGATAGTTGTTAAGTGCCATTGAGTTAGTTCTGACTAATAGTGATCCCGTATAGGATATTATGTTTGGTGGGGTGGAGGGTCAGATAAAAAGAGGAAGACCCCCCCAGCGAGATGGATTGGCAAAGTGGCAGCATCAATGGGCTGAAGCGTGGCAACGATAGTGAGGTTGGCCCAGGACTGGGCACTGTTTCGTTCTGTTGTGCATAAGGTCACTATGAGTCAGTACCGACTCAATGGCACCTAACAACAACAATAGGATTTCCAAAGAGCAGCTGGTGGATTTGAACTGCCAACCTTGTGGTTAGCAGTCCAGTGCTTATCCTACAACACCACACCAGGACTCCAGAATAGCTCTACAGACATACAGAAGGGGAAGACGGACATAAGGAATACCAGCCCTTCTGACAAGAGTAAACTTACATCTAGAGCAGCCATGCTTTGAATTCATACTTCTTTTCTCTTAATCAGCGAGAAAATCAATTTCTGTTCTTTATAACAACCCACTTGTGGTTATGTGTTTTGGTAACACTAAGAAAGTCAGACAAATGTTACTAAGCACCTGTTTGCTTTAATATCCATTCATCTGGGTTCTTCTCAGAGTCAAAGGAGCAGAAAGAAAAGAAGTAGAACTTTTCTCCAAAAGCTACTACCATGAACCCACCCTTTCCAAGTGGTATGGACCATCAAGTTAATCATTGTTGTTGTTTAGTGCCGTCGAGTTGGTTCCGACCCATAGCCACCCTGTATATAGGGTTTCCGAGGAGACGCTGGTGAGCTTGAACCAACAACCTTGCAGTTCAAACGGCTTTGCACTCTGGTGCATTAACCCACAGCCCCACACCAGGACTCCAAGTTAATCATTAGAAAGGGCCATATGTACCTTTCTTGAATTTGTTAGGTTATCAGATTTTTCAGTTGATCTGGTAATGAAATAATTTATATGTAGTTCATACAAATGTATAGCTTGGATCAGTGGGCTTGAACAATGCTGGAAAATGTATATGTTAAATGCTACAACTACATTAAAGTTACTATCTAGTTGTTGTTAAGTACCGTGGAGTCAGTTCCAACTCGTAGTGACCCTGCAAATATTTATCGGAGCATAAAGCCTCATCTTTATGAGGAACAGGTGGTAGTTTTGAACTGCCAACCTAGAGATTAGCAGCTCTATTCGTAACCACTACGCTGCCAGAGTATTTAGCAATAATTCCCTAAAAATTGTCACAAATCACTAAACTAAGAGGCACAGGAATGAAATACTGAAGAAAAACGATTGAATGTGGTTTAACAGTTAGGAGACTTACTTAATGGGTACCTTATCTATGCTAGAGGTCTATGGGAAATGTGTTTGGGCTCTAGATCAAGTAGCAAATTAAACTAACTAGCAACTCTCCATGAACGATTGCTTCACACTTGGGTCAATGTGTGAACAAGCTGCAACCTGGAAAAGAGGGATGTGTTGAAATCCCTGAAACCACAGTTATTTATAATTGAATATATTCTGGTAGAGTAGGAAAACCCAGTTTGAATAATACTAGCTTTTGTGTCCACACATAAATCACTAACCCAAATATCTTCATCTGTAAAATGGGAATAATAATACTTAAATCACCTATTTCATCCGGCATATACTGAATCACGATCTTGAAGTATTTTGCTAGACTCTGTAGATACCGGATCAAATCACTTTGGTTTCTGCCCTTATAAAGCTCATGGTTCTGCTGAGAATGTGAAGTCAGTGATTACACTCTGGGTTATTAGAGTTGGCAGAGAGTGATCAGGGAATAGTGAAGAGGTAGCCAGAGATAGGAAAAAGGAAGGTTTTGAGGTGAAGTGATATTTGAATTGATTGTTCAAGGCAAGGGTATGAGAAGATAAAAAAAAAATTGGAGAAAGACATCTTTGGCATATCCATAGTAAAAGGAAGCGCAAAGAGTTCTATTATGGAAGCAAAGGCACGCACGCGAGTGTGTGTACAAGAGGGAGATAGAGAGTGCTGGGGGTGATGAAAGAGAGAGACAGAATGAAATATTGAGAAGGGAGCAGATTCCATTTTGACTGGGAATGGCTTAAACAAGACAGGTTTGTTTCTTTCTCGTGTGAAAGTGTGGAGGTAGTGTCCAGAGTTAGTATTCTACTTTATGGAGTCAGAGTACAAGTTTGTTTTTCTACCATGTGTGGCCTCATTCTCAAAGTTGCCTAAAGGTTGGTCCAGCTCCATCTATGAAAGCCACAGTCCTACAAAAAAGAGGAGCAAAGGAAAGAAGATTATCATTTTTTTCTAATCCTAATAGTAGTTACAGCGTCCTGGTGTGAGACTGTAGGATAAGCACTGGATTGGTAATCACAAAGTCAGTAGTTCAAACCCAGCAGCCGCTCCTTCAGAAACATTATACAGGGTTGTTACAAATCGAAACTAACTCGATGGCACTTAACAACAACAACAACATAGAAGTTAAACATACCACATAATTTGGGGGCCACATCTAGATAGAAGAGAGGGCTAAACATGTAGTCTTTATTTTGGGTAGCATGTGCCCAGATAATTGTGGGATTCCTATTACTAAAGCAAGAAGAAAATGATCACTGCAGATACTTGGGGTCTCTAAGTGTGCGTATGTGTGTGCGTATGACTCTGTACATGCAGAATTGGCGGGGGAAGCGGTTAAGAGTCAATGAGAAAAATGTAAGACGTCACTTTTCAAGTGTATTAAAGGACTCCACTCCTGGTCTGATGCTATAGCATGAGCACTGGGTTGTGAACCACAATGTTGGCAGTTCAAACCTACCAGCTGCTCTTGGAAACTGACTCCTAGGGCTTTCTAGGCTAGATTACTATGAGTCAGAACCAACTTGATGGCACTTAAAAACAACAACAGAAAACTAAGGATCATTCTAGAGCAAATACATTTTAGGGTTACATACTTAATAGTAAACATAATTTGCAAGACAACTCAATGGCAGATAAATGCAAACTCAATAGAATTACCATACACCTTATGGTAATATCATCAGAGAACTTGTATTTGCTGTTAATAGTTGATATCTCTGTTTCTCTTAACCAAAAATTTTCTAGATTATTAAAAAAAATGGGAGTCAGTATCTATCTATTCCCCATATTTGGTGTTTTGTTCTATGTGGGGAAATGTTTATCAGTATAATCTGCACTCCTTGGCATGCTTGGAGGTAGTGACCTATGTGACTGGTAAATTTGGGGTAAAGAGCTTAGTATATGTTGTTGGTTGCTATGCCCCTTCCTATTATTCTAAGCAAAACATTTAAAGTTTGGGGAATTGATTCAATTCAGAGGAGTATCAACATCTGGTACAAAGGTAGGGCAGAATGAGAGAAATCCCAGGGGCTTAAATTTGGGGACATGTATAAACCGAGAGTGGCTAGGGGAGATAGATGTAAGCCTTCACAAGGCTGGACTCCTGGGACTTTTACCTCGGAGATCCCAACAGCCTGTGCTACTTGTATGCAGCGGAGGGACTGTTGCTATTCATTCTTTCATCCAACAAATATTAGTGGAGGGCCTCCGATGTGCCAAATACCATTTGGGCACTGGGGATATTGCCGTTAACACAGCAAACAAAAAACCTGGCCCTCACAAAGCTTACACTGTTCCACTGTAGCCAGCGAGCTAGCCAAGCAGTAAATACATTCACCGTTTTTATAATTCCACAGTGGAATGTGAAAATGGGAATTCATGCTGTAGAGAAAACTAAAGTGAGGAAATGGTTCTGAGTTAGATGTTGTTGCTGTTAAGCACAGTCGAGTCGGTTCCAACTCATAGCAACACTGTATAGGATTTCTGAGGAGCAGCTGGTGGTTTTGAAGCACCGACTTTGTGCTTGCACCAGGACACCCTCAGATAGATGAGAGATTGCAATTTTAAAGAGAGTGGTGAGGAAGGCATGTATAAAAAGATGACTTTGAGTTAAGATCTGGAGAAGGTGAAGGATGAGTCAGGAAAAAAATCTGAGGAAGGACAAGTGCTGTTGAATTGACACATGACTTTGAATCATTTCAGAACGTCTGGAGTCAGTGATTCCAGGAGTACCTGGAAAGGAGATGTCAATGTAAGGTACAGAGAAGGGCTCGTGTGCATCTAGGGACACCATGTCCTGACAGCGCTGTTACTCTTCTTTCACATACAGGCCTGCACACTCTTTAGCAGTGAAGTCCAAGGGGTGACGAGATTAAACTCCTAGTGGATGTTGGGTGGTGCGGAAACCCTCATATCCTGCTCCCAGTACTTCCTTCTCTGTCAGGGGCATTACTAAGCCTGACACTGCCAGACTGTTCCAACCCTTTACTCACTCTCGGCAGAAAGAAATGACTGTCTGGAATGGTGGATTTGAGCATAAGAAACATAGTTTGTGTAACTCAGCTCCTTCCTCCCTATTTTTGCTTAGAATCTGTCCCACCTACAGTGAGTTTGTGTTTCGGTTTGTTCTTGGCCAAGTATAAGACTTGCCTCCCACATGAGAGGGCTGCTGTGGTTTCATGCCACCTGTGGCTGGCTGTAGAATTAAGTCTGATGTTCAGCATTAATATGTCAACTTGTCTAAATATATAAGACACATTCTCCTCTGTCACTTTTTCATCCGAAAAAAAGAGCTATAACTTGTTCTTACTTATTATTCCTTTGTCTTATTTCTCAATTAGGTCAGAACTTGGATTAGAAAATTGGTGTTATAAGTGCCATTGAGTTCGTTCTGTCTCACAGCAACCCTGTATATGGTTTTCAAGGAGCAGCTGGTGGGTTTGAACCGCCAAACTGTGATTAATAGTTCAGTGTTTATCCTTTAATGCCACACAAGGTTTAGAAAGAGGATGCTATATACTGGGCATTTTTAAAAAGCACTATATATATCCTGGTGTGGCGCTGTAAGATAAAGCTAAAGCACTGTTATTATTGTTAGGTGCAGTGGAGTTGTTCCCACTCATAGCGACCCTGTATAGGGTTTCTGAGGCGCAGCTGGTCAGCTTGAACCGCTTACCATGGGGTTCAGACAGACTTTTCAGTCCAGCGCATTAACCCACAGTGCCGCCACATCAGTGCTTCCACATATAGTTTGGTGAATTGATTCAATTCATGGGATTATCAGCATCACATGCAAAGGTAGGGCATATTGAGAGAAAAACCTAGGGGTTTAAATAGAAACATAGAGTGGTGGTGGTGTTCCATGGAGTCAATTCTAACTCATAACAACCCTGAATAGGGTTTCCAAGGCTGTAAATCTTTATGAGAACAGAAAACCTTATCTTTCTCCCATAGAACAGCTGGTAGTTTCAAACTGCTGACTGTGAGGTTAGAAGCCCAACTTGTAATCACTATGCTACCAGAGCTCCTTTAAACATAGTAGTTAGGGTATATATATATGTGTGTGTGTATATATATATTTTTGTTGTTGTTGTTGTTGTTGTTGTTATGTGCCGTGGAGTCAGTTCCGACTCATAGCGACCCTGTACAGGGTTTTCAAAGCTGTAAATCTTTACAGGAGCAGAAAGCCTCATCTTTCTCCAGTGGAACAGCTGGTAGTTTCGAACTGCTGACCTTGCAGTTCGTAGGCCGATTCGTAACCACTACGCTACCAGAACTCTTGGAACTCTGGTAGCATAGTGGTTTCGAGTCAGAGTGCTAACTTCAAGGTCAGCATTTAGAAACTACCAGACATTCCTCTGGAGAAAGATGAAGCTTTCTGCTTCCATAAAGATTCACAGCTTCGGAAACCCTGTGCAGGGTCACAATGCGTCTGAACCAACTCCAAGGCACATAACCACCACCATATATACATATATACATATCTGTATATATTCATCCTGAGATATGTATTTTTATCTGTTACTCCATGAATAAATGGATGGATGAGTGGATGACAATTTTAAAGTGAATTTACTCTCTTATAACTGATCATGGGTCTTTAGAATACGAATATCTAACCAAAAGGATAATGTAATTTAGGTCAGAGTGCACAAAGTGTGAGTGGATAGATTGTTGTTGTTGTTAGGTGACATCGAGTCAGTACCAACTCATAGCGACCCTATGCATAACAGAAGGAAACACCGCCTGGTCCTGGGCCAACCTCACAATTGTTGCCAAGCTTGAGTCCATAGATGCCATCACTTTGCCAATTCATCTCGCTGGGGGTGGGGGTGGGGGGGTCTGCCTCTTTTCTCTGACCCTCCACCTTACCAAACATGATATCCTTCTCCAGCTACTGGTCCCTCCTGATAATATGGGCGAAGTATGAGAGACAAAATTTGGCCATCCTGGCCTCCAAGGAGCACTCTGGCTGCACTTCTTCCAACACAGATCTGTTGGTTATTTTGGCAGCCCATGGCACTTTTAATATTCTCCTCCAACACCATAACTCAAATGCATCAATTCTTCTATGGTCTTCCTTATTCACTGTCCAGTTTTCACATGCATCTGAGGTTACTAAAAATACAATGGCTTGGGTTAGGCACACCTTTGTCCTCAAGCTGACATTTTTGCTCTTCAACACTTTAAAAAAGGTCTTATGCAACAGATTTACCTAATGCAATACGTCATTTGATTTCTTGGCTGCTGCTTCCATGAGTGTTGATGGTTGATCCAAGAAGAATGATGTCCTTGACAACTTCAATCTTACATGAAGAAAAAGAGACCAAAGGGATAGTTGTATAGAACTAGATTTTTCTCTTTTCATGGGTGAAACTTTATGTACAATGATACACTCACCCTATGACATGTAAGTTTGAAACTGTGTCTCCTGTAATGTCAATTTCTGTGGGTAGATTACCTACCTGCTGGAACTTCCCCAGTAGGGTAACCATACCCTTTGTCTTTGATGCCTGTGAAAAGATTCACTCCTGTTTCAATCCAGGGTTGAAAATGTCCCCTCAAAGTATAATGAACTGGGTCACTATCCCTCCCTGAAACTATTGCCTCCGAAGTTAGTCTGTCTTGAAACTCCAGTTGATGAGGCTCTGCTCTCATCTTAACAATGTCCTTAGGAGGCAGAAAGGGATGAAGTAGCTGGATGTTGTGAAAAATAGTGAATGCTATGATAAATAATGGGCATTTTCTAAGTTAAGTCATGATGGTGACATTTGAAAGCCTGCAAGATTTTGAGAGACTGATGAATAGTCTGAATATCTGAAGAGGTGTGCTGGCTAAAAGAAAGGCAGAGATGACATGTATATGTCTTAAAAGCATTTCTAAGCTTCGGGTCATTTAGTGACTATGTTTCTAAACATTTTTTTTTTTTTTCTTTCTACATAGTTACAGATGTGCCTAAGGGCTCAGACAATGATGAGAGACTCAAATTAGGAGTCATGAGGAAAACAGGTTGCTATTCTTTTGTATTTGCTGAGCCTCAGAATTATGCTTTTGCTTTTAAGTAGAAATTGCAGCATAAAAAGATACCATAATCCCCATTTTGGCTCGTTTGGGTGTTTGAATTCTGGTGTAATGGGATTTGCTTATATTCTACTCAGTGATAAATGTGACACCGTAAACCAGCCTGCAGCTTTCTTGTGTAAACAAAAGACCCAAGAAATTAGCATTAGACGAACTGCATTTATAAAACCCTATTAGCTTTGGAGGTAGATTTAGATGCTTTTCTCTAGATGGTAAAAACTCTCTGCTTCTGTTGCTGCTGTCTGCTAAATTCAATGCTGTAAACACAGAAGTGTTCAATAAATATAACCTGACGATGACAGATTTAAATATAAAAGTAAAACGGTACTCAGAATTGCTAAAGTAAGTTGGTTATAATAGATTTTTTTTTTTTAAAGATCTTTTAAGAAACTCTCTTTAAATGATGACAAAAGGTAACCAGTGCTGTCTCTATAACACCCTTGAATGTCTAGGACTGAATAAATTAGAGGCAAAGGTCCAGAGAATGTAGCAGGGAGCTTTGTAGCAGGGATGTCTGATGACTTAAGTCTTAAAGTTCTGCATTTCCATTCATAAGCTTCCCCACCCTTCGCAGAAAGGGCACAGGTAGAACCGGATTAACTTGCTGTATGAAATAATAAATTACCTTGTCACTTCTGGCACATTCTAACTGACTTGGTGGGCTTTACCAATGTCCCTTCCTTGAGAGTTCATCTTGACTGCTTTATAAATGATGACTGAAGTCTAATACTCATCACCACCTTTCTTCTACAGATCTGATAATCCATTAAACTACTCTCTCTTTCAAAAATGACCAATTTGGGAGAGATTTGACAAAAGGGACCTTTACCTTTAAACTGCAACATCATATTAATGTGAGTAGGAAAACAGTTGGAGGAGAAACCTTTTGAAATATTACTATCTCAATTCTTTTTGAAGACTGAAGCTAAGAATAAAATATACGTAAATACATTCTTTAGGGATTCTTTATTTTCAAAGAAATTTGGTTAAAAGTAGGGAAGAACCTAGGCAAACTTTTTCAAAGTTGTGCTGCTTACAGATTGTTTAACTATTTCTACAAAAGACAGGAGCTTGGTGTGTGCACAGTTTCTGATTAGAGTTTCATAGCAAGAATAAAATTGTTCAAGCAGCAAATGATTTGCAAGTATGTAAAGCTCTGGTAGCATAGTGGTTACGAATCGGGCTGCAAGCCGCAAGGTCAGCAGTTCGAAACTACCAGCCGCTCCAAGGGAGAAAGATGGGGCGGTCTGCTCCTGTAAAGATTTACAGCCTCGGAAACCCTGTGTAGGGTCACTATGAGTCGGAACCGACTCCACAGCATATAACAACAACAACAACAAAAGATAGGTGAAAGATCCAGGTGATACTGTGGGTTAGACATTGGGCTTCTAACCACAAGGTTGGCAGTTCAAACCCCCAGTCCCTCCATAGGAGAAAGATGAGGCTGTCGCCTGTGAAGATGTGTAGTGTCAAAACCCTATTTAGTGGCCGCTATTGTTTCAATTCATAGAGTTTTCAGTGACTAGAGATTCGGAAG
>NW_006408692.1:6425918-6447941 GCF_000296735.1 Chrysochloris asiatica
AAAGTGCCATGGATTGCCAAAAGAACCAATAGATCTGTTTTGGAAGAAGTGCAGCCAGAGTGCTCCTTGGAGGCCAAGATGGCTAAGCTTCGTCTCTCCTACTTTGGACATATTGTCCGGAGGAAATAGTCGCTGGAGAAGGATATCATGCTGGGTAAGGTTGAGGGTCAGAGAAAAACAGGAAGATCCCTAATGAGATGGATTGACCAGGTGGCATCATTGATGGACTCAAGTGTGGCAGAGGTAGTAAGGTTGGCCCAGGATCAGACATTGTTTCGTTCTGCTGTGCATGGGGTCGCTATGAGTGAGTTCCGATTCAATGGCTCCTGATAACAACAACGACATTGTTACAATATCAGGTCCGCCATTTTAGGCTATACCTTCTGGGTTCTTCCCTCTCCCCTCCCTTCAACTCCATTTTGTCTGTTTCCCCGCCCTAAGCTACAAGGCTCATAGTTTAAAGGACAACATGGCTTTTGATAGGCCAGAGCTAAATCACCCCAGCAATGACCACTCCCTTCCTGTTGACCCTCTCTCTTCTTCTTCTCCTCTCTTCTGCCTCCTGCCTTCTCTCTCTGGCAGAGGTTACCTTCCTCACCCTGAATAAAAGTCTCTAGCGGGGCCATCTGGTGTGCGGTATGGTTGGTGAGCGGTGAGCGACCCCGGGGTTTGTTTTCCCTTTCAGCTATTAGTTGAAATTGACTTGTTGGCTTGTGGCAGCGGGGAGTGTCAAGTGTGGGGAGGGATATAGTGTTCTCTCTATTGTTGTTGTGAAGTGCTGTTGAGTCCATTCTGATTCATAGCAACTCGTTAAAAGACACTGGAATTGTCCCACAAACTTTCTGAAGTTCCCTTTTATTTCTTTTCTGTTGTTGTTCAACAACCAGCTCGTGCTTCACCCATACTGGCTTTACTCCTAAAACAACCCTGTTAGGGAAGTGTTAACATTTTTTCCTACAGATTAGAATAAGAAACACAAAGAGGTGGCCAAGTTGTCAAGAGTATGTTAAGACTCATGGCAACCCCATATGTGTCAGAATAATCATGAGTGCTCCATTGGAGTTTCAGTGACTGATTATTGGAAAATGGATCAGCAGGCCTTTCTTCCTAATGCATCTTTAATATGTTTAAACTTTTAAACTTCTTTAGAGATTTTCTTTCTCCTCCAGAGTGTTTCCTGTAATCTCTGTGCTCTTATAGGCACTTCCTGGACCAACTAGCAAAGAGCGGGAAAAAAACACCCTCATTATAAACCTCAATTTTCATCAGCTTCATTGCTTTTTAAAATTTCACTTCTTAAATTATCTCCAGTTTATCTATATTGTTAGTTAGTGAATTAGCTAGTATATTCCGCTAGTATATTCAGCATCCTCTGATTCCTGGTAAATCCCATGCACGACGGTCCTGTGGCATTTCTGTGAATGGTTGTGGATCTGATATTAAGAAGCTCCATGGAATGCTATTTAGCGTCATAGCAACATATAAGCCACCACTTGCTGATGGGCAGTGATGGTACATGAAGTGCATTGGCCAGGAATAGAACCTGGATCTTTTGCAGGGAAGGCCAGAATTCTACCACTGAACCACACTACTGCCTGTTGTTGTCAAGTGTCATTGAGTCAGTTCTGGCTCATAGCAACCCTGTATGAGGTTTCCAAGGAGTAACTGGTGAGCTTAAACTGCTGACCTTGAGGCTCAAACTGACTTTGCAGTCTAGTGCCACATTAGGACTCCTACACTACCTGCTAGGTTCTCTTAACCAGTTTCGTTGAGTTGACTGACTCATGGCAACCCCAGGTATGTCAGAGTAGAACTGTTTTCCATTGGATTTTGATGGCTGACTTTTCTGAAGTAGATTACGAGTAGTTTCTTCTGAGACACAACTGGGCGGACTTGAACCTTCAACTTTTCAGTTAGTAGTCAAGCTTGTAACCATTTGTACTGCTAAGGAAACCTCCTGCCCATCCTCCCACCCTCATATTACTTAGAAACGTCTTAACACCTGGAGACCATGTGTAGGTTGGTGGCTTGTTTTAGCTGTTCCCATTGCTTTTCACAATAATGCCCTTTTGTTCAAACCATATCATATCAATGTGGGTGTATGGTAATTATTTGCTAAGCAAATGTTTTAATTTAGTATTTGAAATGAGAAAACCAATGGACAGCACACTTGAAATTGAAGCTTAGCTCAAATGTTAACTGTGATAAACATTTCACTTAATCCCTCTGAGACTTAAGTTTTTGCCTCTGCTGAATGGAGATCCTAATGATTGTCCTGCACAGCTAAAGTGAAAATCCAGTAGTTAAAAGACATTGTAGTCTTTGAAGCATCTTACAGATGTTAGGTACACAGAAAACACTGCCATCTGTCCAACCAAACTCATTGTCTCCTCCTTCCTGCTAATGAGTTTCTGTCTGGATCCAGGTTGGTTACAAAATGAGGCATTTTCTAGCCTCTCTTGCAGCTAGGTATGACCATGTGCCTTTAAGATCCACCAACAGAATATATGGGGGAAAGATGTTTATAATCTTTGCCTCATTTACATTGCAGGGAATTTCTAGCCCTAGACTTCAACTTATCCTTTTTCTAATGGGTTGTGAGGGTAATTAGCAGAGTGACTTTAGAAGACAACTATCTTTAAACTTTGTTTTTGCTGTTGTTAAATGCCATTGAATCTGTTTCAACTCATAGCAAACCAGTGTTGAGTTTCCAAGTGACTAATGAGCTTGAACCACAGACCTTGAGGTTCAAGTTGACTTTGCAGTCCTGCACATAAACCCACAGTGACACACCAGAACTCTTTAAACTGGCTCCCTAAAAAAATAAAAATAAAAGGGGGACAGGATAGATAGAGCCACTCTCCAGAACCATTTTGTGAGAGACACATAAATCTCTATTTTGTTTGAGCCTTTATACTTATAGGTCTTATTGTAACAGTAGTTTAACCTACTGCAACTAAGGCTGGCATTATTATTGAGTCTGTTTTGATAGATTCATGGAGTAATAGAGCTAGAGGGAACCAAAGAAGTCATCTTGCAAATAAAATAATGCTTGAAAAGGAAACAAATTTTACTTGGTCAAAGATGAGGTTAGTTACAGAGCTAGAATTAATCTAGGCTAGTGCAAAGCTCTTTGCATTACACAATACTGCCCCTTTGTAAAGACAGCAATAACCATATAGAGTCTAATACCTTACAGGTTGTACATGCAGAACATTGGAACAGATGCACAATGTGTTAATGCACATTTTTACAATCCATCTAAAAATGGCAAGTTAGAGATGTAGAGGTTTATCTAATCTGTTCTGTAGAAATCAGATTGGCTAGTCAGGGCCTTTTAGAGCACCATCTCTGGGGCTTCTTTTATTACGTTTTGGGCACGATGGCCCGTATGTCAGATAAAGAATTGCAAACCCTGTGGTTCTTTGTGAGAACAGTCTCAAGAAAAGGTGGTCAACCTAAAAGTGGTCCTGGGTGTTTAAGCCACGGCTGCTGAGAGCTTTTCTGCTCAAAAAGAGTGATCTAAAATGGCTTCTCAAAACACAACGCAACAAGAAAGAGACAGGAGATTATGTTTTTAGCATTTGAACCAGAACACACTCACTCTGCTTTAAAAGGTCTTATGGGACCAAAAAAAAAAAGCCCAGGGAAACAGAAGTTGCTATTCTCATTAAAGGAGAGAGGTATTTTTATTCACATCAGTTAATTTAACACGCCTTGAAGGGGCCTCTTCCAGGGCAGCAGTATTAAAGTAGCAGCTTACTTGCAGATTATAAACAAACATTAGTCAACTTTATTTACAAAAGTTGGTGCACAGATAAAAAGGAAAAGAATTACCTCTTACCTGACAGATGGAATGAATCCCAAGGGTCTCTTCTAGCCTTGTAACAATAAGCTGTGAAAGAAACTTGGAATTAAATCCCAACTCTTTGACCATGACTTATAAATCTCTCCGTGACCTGGCTCATGCCTATCTCTTGTCTTCACATCATAAACCTCTGTCCTTAGCTCTGTTGAGAAGTAACATGTCACCATTTTTTTTCTGTCCTTTCACCATAAGCTCTTTCCAGATGTACAAGTCTTTATATCTATTCATATACCTAGCTACTTTACCTCTTCTTAGGTATCAACTTCAATAGTGTCTCCTTAGAGAAGTCTCCCCTACAAAAGGGGATTCTGTGCACTCCATTTTGTCCTCAGTATAGATCATTTCCTTTATTAGTCTTATAGCACTTGGAATTAATTCTATGGATAATGACTTCATTGGCTGATGCCCCATTTTGACCATATCCAGTTGCTGCTAACTCTATTCTGAACCATGACTACCCCACATGTGTCATTAGAATAGGATGTCCAATAGCTGATTTTTAAGTAGGTTGACAATACCTTTCTTCTAAGATGCCTCTGGGTGGGCTCAAACCTCCAGCTTATCAGTTAGGAAGCAAGCATATTAAGCATTTACATTACCCAGAAATTCTATTTTGACAATATAGTTGTTTGTTGTTAAGTGCCATCAAATTGGTTCCGATCCATAGCAACTCTGTAGAGGGTTTCCAAAGGAGTGGCTAGTGGGTTCTTTGTGATTCAAAATGACCTTGCAGTCCAGTGCATTATCCTGTTGCACCACACAAAATTCAATCTTGGGATTGTTTTTAAATTCCTTATTGAGACAAAGCTAGAGTTTAGTTAAGGAGAAAGTAAAACCAAGAGAGTAGGAATGGATACTGGGATTTATACTGTGGATAGGGTTTCTTTGGGATGGCAGAAAAGCTCAAGTCGACTCCCAAAGGGAGAGTCAATCTAGTATGGGAGTTGGATGGAAAATGGTCAAGATGAAGAAGGTTAGGAAATTGAAAAGAAGTCAAGTCTATGAAGCAGAAGGAAAGTCAGAGAAAGCGAGAGTCTTAAATAGACTAAGACTCATCTCCATGTCCAGCTCTACAACAGACGCATCAGTGCTTCCTTGGATAGCCAGGTCTGAGACTGTTCTCAGTATCTTCGAGGGCCTGGATGATCATGGTGGGTCTTGGACTCGAGCCAGTGGCTCTATCTCCCTCTGAAGGTGATGTTACAGTTTTTGGGTCAGACAACTGGAGCATGGTTCTTTTTCTCTCTGATGTTATCCCTAATTCCAGACTCTATGCATGCATCTCATTAACAGGATGGTATTCTACAGTCCTGATAGCTGATTTCCCTAATGTCTGTTTTATACCTTTGGTCTAGAAGAAGTTTGCATGCCTAGATTGCCTTTTGACTCATCCCAAATCCTGTCTATGCCCTGTTCATATTTTAAAACTCTCTTAAGATTTGCTTCTTTTAATGAGAATTCACCTTTGACTTCTCAGTGAGGAACCCAGAAATCTTCCTTGTTTGCAAACTACCCTCTAGTGCAGATGGTCCTCTTTAGACTCTGCCTTTCTGTTGTTATAGTAACGGCAGATGTCCCTTCTGGAATGTTATGCTTCCTGAAGACACTATTGTGAGGATCATAAGAGAGATTTAGTTGCTCCCAACTCAATTTCAGATTAAAGAAAAAAAAAAAAAAAAACTGCGCCCACGAATGTATTTGTTTTTGGCAATATAGAAAACAGGAGAAATTGACAGGATAATAGACCCAAATCTTGGCACAAAGTAGAATGAGGTACATGACAGAATCTGCTACCTACATTCTATATTACTAAAGAAAACATATACTAGTAATTTATATGTACTTTGATTATCAGAGTAAATATAAAATATATGGGTCAAAAGCAGTAAATAACATGATAAATAGTCTAAAATACAAGGGATTCATTTACTTAGTTTTGATTTTAATGTTGGTAAAATGAATGAAACAATGTATTTACATGCGGAGAGCCATATTACCATAAGTATATATGTTAAAACAGGAAGCATAAATTGTAGTTAGATTTAGTAATGGCCGATGGTATGCTTGAATGTTTCTTTGTGATTAAATGTGAACAATTGCTCCTTTAAGGTAAAGGTCTGTGTATGTGTGATTAATCAGATTGAAATGAAAGTACAGACAGCTCATGCCATGCGTAGTTATCAGAATGATTGATTTTAGTCTGTGCTTCTAGGTGAAAAAATATCTGTTAATAACCCCAGCAGCCAAGCCCCTGATGTCAATGATAGTGCAATGATTTGTGCACATTCTGCATTATCGAGCTCATTTGCAGCTATAGGGCCTACACAATGATCCATTGGATCACAAAATTATAACATGAAAAAAAAGTGACATCCAGATTTATGCAACAGTTATGACTGCAAAGTGCATTTCATCAGTGAGAAGTTTAAAATTGCTGCTGTTGTAGCTGTCACAGGCATGTTATTTCTTTGGTTTGTGTGTAGGCAAGGCTGTCAAGCTTTTATCACACAAACTGGTGTTTTTGTGTACCGTAGCTCTCTGCCTGCTGGTGACAGCCAATCTCTGAGTCGTGTTGTTATTAAGTCTTCAGCTTTAAGATAGTACTTTACCAACTTGGATGAATTACACTTGATCATAAATACCTTAATGTTTTACTGGGTATAAAATGTTCCAAACAAAATTGGAAAACAGTTCTGCCATAAGTATTAGTGGATTGTGGTGGGACAGCTGCTCTCTAACATAGGGGAAATGGTGTCAGATTCAGAAGCATGCGTTCCAGGTCCTCTCAACATGAAGGACCAGAGTTAACAGGATGCATCTCTTCTGAAACTCAGGGGTCTTCCCCCACACCGTAACCCATTCTTTACACCCAGCCACTGTATTACCTATTTGTCAAACATGCCAACCTTGTGCTTTCCTACAAAGAATCTTGCCCTGTCTCACAATTAACAAGATGTTTGTTTCAAGATGCATGCTTGTCCATAATGTCTAGAGACATTATTTGGGAGTTCTGGTGTGGCACTAGTTCTGTAGAATAAGTACTAGACTGCAAGGTGGTAATTCAGACCCACCAGCTGCTCCTTGGAAACCCTATACTGGGTTGCTATGAGACATAACTGACTCAACAGCACTTAAAGACAATAATAACAACTCTCTTTCAGATTGTTATTATTATTTTTTTTAATCAAGTGTGGCACTTTTCCTATAGCACTGTACTGCAAGGTCGGTTTGAAACCCAAGGTGGGTGGTTCAAACTCAACAGCTACTCCTCAGAAACCCTACATAAGGTTGGAACCAACTCATTGACACTTAACAACAACAACATAGTTGTTTGTGGTTCATTGCTATTAAGAAACTGGGAGAAATCAGCAAAGTAATAGAACTGAATCTTGGCATAAATCAATGAGGTGACTATTATTTATTTTGAAACTTTTTTATTGTGAACTTAGTGAAGGTTTACAGAGAAGATCATCAGATTCACATCCAACAAATCACACACTATGTTTTATCTCAATGATTACAACCCCCTGCATGTAACAACAGTAATCTGACTTCCTCCTTTTGGGTTCCATTTCCATTCCACCCTTCTTCCCAACCCCTCTGAAACTTGTCCCCAGGTGAATGTTCCCTTTGGATCTTGAATGGTTAGAATGATGAACATATCAGGTGTCTTTTGTATGAAGAAATATAATACCTAATGAGTTATACCTTTATGGAAAGAAATATAATGCTAGAAACTTATCTGAATTTTGATTATTAAGGAACATTGTGAGATAAATATGTGGATTTATGTCAGTTCCACCACTTGTCTGTCACTTTGTTGTACTGTGGTGGCTTGTGTGTTACTGTGATGTTGGAAGCTATGCAGCCAGTATTTTAAATAGTAGCAGAGTACACCAATGGTGGACAGGTTTCAATTGAACTTCCAGACTCAGACAGAGAAAGAAGAAGAGAGACTACTTCTGATTGGCTACCTTCTGTTGAATGGTGACTGCTATTTCGACTAAAAACCTTATAAATAACAGTGTCAGCCCCAGAATATTGAATGTGAAAACATGATTAATAGCACCAGTATATTGTCAGATATAGTGCTGAAAGATGAGCCCCTTGGGTTGGAAATCAATTAAAATACAACTGGGGAAGCATTGCCCCTCAAAGTAGAGTTGACTGGTAAAGTGAATGGCGTAAAGATTTCGGGGCCTTCATTTACTGATGGGGTACAACTCAAAATGTAGGGAAATAGCTATAATATCCATTGATAATCAGAACATGGAATGTAGGAAATATGAATCTAGGAAAATTGAAAGTTGTCAACAATGAAATGGAACACATAAAGATCAATATCCTAGGAATTAGTGAGCTCAAATGGACTGCACTGGCCATTTTGAATCTGGCAATCATACGGTTGCCTATGCTGAGAATGACAAACTGAAAAGTAATAGAATCACATTCATCATCAAAAAGAATAGTTCAAGATCTATCTTGAAGTATAATAATGTTGTCTGTGATAGGCTATTATGACTACGCCTACAAGGAAGACATTCAGAAGAGTCTGGTTCTCCTCTTCCTATGCTTTCTTAGCCTGGAAGTTCAATTAAAATCACTATTATTCAAATTCCACACTATCCACTAAAGCCAGTGATGACAAAATTGAAGATTTCTACCAACTTCTTCAGTCTGAAATTGATCAAACACACAATCAAGATGTATTGCTAAGTACTGGCAATTAGAATGCAAAGGTTGGGAGCAAAGAGGAAGGATCAGTGATTGGAAAATATGCCCTTCGTGATAGAAATGATGCTGGGGATCTCATAATAAAATTTTGCAAAACCAATGACTTCTTCATTACATTATTTTAAACAACATAAATTACAACTATGGGCTATACTGGAGATTCCTAGGGATGGAAAGAGAGTTGGAGGCACACAGAGTCCAGGCCAAGGACAGGCTCAAAAGGTGGCCTACAGGTGAAGAAATGGCAGGCTGAGCAGATTTACGCTACAGAAGACAGCATAAGTGCGGGCTTCATGGAAACTGAAGAGGCCCAACCTGCAAAAGTGGCCCGTCTTCCCTCCACTCTCAGGGGATGAACTCCTGGGTGAGAAAGAAGAAATAAGGAAAATTCCAGTCCCAGCTAACAGATAGACACCACTGAAAGAGAATTGGATGAAGATATTTACTCCTATTGTGAAACATTTGGGACTTCAAATATACTTTAAGTTGAAATCAAGAAATGTAGAACTCAGGGCTTGTAAAGAAACCAGGGATGTTAGTGCTCTGACAAAAACCACTGATTTTGTGAAAGTCTTTATTCTGGGATGTTAGGTGGAAAGTGCACTGGTCTTCATTAGGTTGGATGACCTCTTCCTAGAGTCTTTTGAAATCACAGATGTTACACCTTTAAAAGGAGATCACCTTCTGAGAGTAATAGGACAAATCATTGGCAAAGGAGGGAAAACCAAGTTCACCATCGAGAATGTGACCCAGACATGGATAGCTCTGACTGACATCAGAGTTCACAATCCTGGCTCTTTCCAAAACACCACGATGACAAGAACTGCCATTTGCAACCTCATTCTGGAAAACCCTCCATCAAAGGTTTATGGCAATATCCGTGATGTAGCTAGCAAAGCAGCATCGATTCTGACTTCAAATTAGAGACTCTGTCTTTTACCTTGTGATTGGAATTGAGAGACAAAGCTCATACACTCTACCAATGATCACAAGAAACCATGTGCAGATGTCTTCAGTCACTTCTGCCTTTCTCAGCCAGAAACTGAGACAGAAAAGTAAAGTGTGGATATGACTTAACAGCTTTCAGGATAATTTAAAGATCAGAAGTTCATGCCATTGTTAAACTTTCACATTAAATACAATATATATTTTCCCTCTAAGTCACATGAGGCAGATTTGTATTATTTATAATTTGCTCATGAGAGGAAAACTTTTTGCTTAAACAACTCTTTTGTATGAATCTGCAAGGTTTTTATTTATAAATTTATAACTTCCTTAAATTTATAAAAACTTCCCTGTGAATTTTATCTTGAGGAATTATCTTAGGAAAAAAAAATCTATAATGCATGACCTCTCTTAATACTGGGGGTGTTGTGTTAGAAAGGTTAGAAAAAGTTTAGCAGTTTTCACTATTTTATGTGAACCAAGACAAGCTAATATTTGTACCTGTTTTGCAGCTTTTAAAATTAAAGCCCTATGTCACACACACACACACACACACACAAAGACAACTATATACATGGATTTCACCAGATGTAATACACAGAAGTCAAATTGACTACATCTTTTGGAAGAGCCGGTGGAAAAGGTCCATAGCATCAGCAAAAACAAGGCCAGCAGTTTCCTGTAGAAAAGACCATCAATTGCTTAAATGCAAGTTCAGGCTGAAGCTGAAGAAAAAACGAGTGCCTCAGAGTCAAAATATGACCTTGAACATATCCCACCAGAATTTAGAGATCATCTCTAGAACAGATTTGATAACATTAGACACTAAAGACTGAAGACCAGAAAAGCTGTGAAATGACATCAAGAACATCTTACAAGAAGAAAGAAAATTTCACAAAGAAGGCAAGAAAGAAGTAAAAGACCAAAATAGATGTCAGAAGAGTCTCTGAAACTTGCTCTCCAGTATACAGATGCTAAAGTAAATGGATGAAATGAGGACATCAAAGTGCTGAACAGAAAGTTTCAAAGAGCAGCTGAGGAAGACAAAGTCAGTATTGTAATGAAATGTGGAAAGACCTGGAAATAGAACGCCAAAAGGGAAGAACATGCTCAGCATTTCTCAAACTGAGGGAACTGAAGAAAAAATGCAAGTCTCGACTTGTGGTTTTGACGGATTCTATGGGGAGTCCTGGAGTGGCGCTTTGGGTTAATGCATCAGACTGCAAGGCTGATGATTCAAGCTCACCAGCTGCTCCTCAGAAACTCTATACGGGGTCACCACGGGTCAGAACTGACTCAATGGCACTTAAGAACAACAACATGGGCAATAAGGAAGACCATAGAAGAATCGATGCATTTGAGTTATGGTTTGGGGGAAGAAAATCAAAAGTACCATGGACTGCTAGAAGAACAACTAAATCCGTGTTGGAAGAAATGCAGTCAAAAGGCTCCTTAAAAGCCAGACTTTGTCTCTCTTCCTTAGGACATATTATCAGGAGTGACCACTTCCTAGAGAAGGCCATCATGCTAGGTAAAGTGGAGGGTCTATGAAAAAGTAGGAAAACCTCCAATGAGAGAGATTGGCACAGTGGCATCAGCAATGGGCTCAAGGATAACAATGACTGTAAGAATGCTCAGGACCAAGTTATGTTTCATTCTGTTGTTCAGGAGGTCACTATGAGTCAAAATTGATTCGATGACACCTAAAAACAACATATTTTAATTACTGCACATAAAAGATTTAAACCACAATGGATTTATTAATTTAAGTTCAATTATAATGCTTATAAAATGTCATCATGCAGACGCCAGAAACTTAGAAGATGCCATATAATTGTCTTTGGCATATGATCTGCCCTTGATAAGTACCCTATGAATAACATCCATTAGTATTGTTATTGTCATTATTAATATAAGTAAAAGGAATATAATTGTAAAATGCACATTTGTCTGGTGAATGTCTCTATATCATCTAGTGCAAAGCAGGACCACCAGAGTAAATGAGCGTTCCTAAAGAAGCCATACTTTAGGAGCCAGCCCACTCTTCCCAGAGTTTGTCTAGCTTGGGTCTTAAGTAGTCTACTGCAGTCATGACCTAAATCTCTAGCACTGCACTACCCAATTGTTGGGAGTGACTGAGTTGAAGGTCTCTGACTTGGGGGTAGTTTAACCGAAGGATTGAAACTGAACAGTTGTGGTCCAGAAACTCGGCTGCCCTCAAGTCAAGCTGCTCCCTGAGGAACTTGCAGGGCTGCCTCAGGGAGCAGGGAACTTGCAAGGTCTTTCCTTGTACACAGCCAAGACATTCGGCTCAGTCTGCACAAACATCTAGTTGTTCTAATCTATGTTTCCTTAGCTACCACAAGTTACATTAAGGTGCACCTGACCCAAGCCATGGTATTTTCAGTAACCTCATATGAATGCAAAAGCTGGACAGTGAATCAGGAAGATCATAGAAGAACTGATGCCTTTGAATTATGGTTTTGGAGGAGAAGACTAACAGTGCCATAGGCTGCCAAAAGAACCAATAGATCTGCTTGGCCAAGACGGCCAAGCTTCATCTCTCATACTTTGGACATATTGTCAGGAGGGAACAGTTGCTGGAGAAGGATATTATGTTTGGTAAGATGGGGGGTCAGAGAAAAATAGGAAGACCCCCAATGAGATGGATTGGCCAGGTGGCAGCACTGATGGGCTCAAGTGTGGCAACAGTAGTGAGGTTGGTCCAGGATCAGATATTGTTTCGTTCTGCTGTGCATGGGGTCGCTATGAGTCAGTTCCGGCATGATGACACCTAACAACAACAAAGCTTGCACAAACAATGGATGTTCCTGGACTCTTTTCTGTGTCCCAAGCACCTCCTTTTGATATGTGTATAAAATAATTTGCTGCACTTGGTCTGGGTCACAGTATCACCATCAGAGTGCTGTGTCTCACCTGGTCCCAAATTTTACCTAATTCATTTGTGTCTTCTGTCTTTCTTTTCTATCTAATCTCCTGTCACCCCTACTTGGGTTTAATCTCTCTGCACCTGATGTAGAGAATAACTGAATCCAGACGTGGCTCCCAATGTAGTCCCTAATGGACGCATGTGGCTATTTAAATGTAAACTAGTTAAAAATAAAAATTGTGTTCTTTAGTAAGATTTGGCTACATCCCAAGCACTGAACTGCAAACCACAAGGTCAGCAGTTCGAAACTACCAGCCACTCCACAGGAGAAAGATGAGGCTTTTTGCTCCCGTAAAGATTCACAGCCTTGGAAACCCTGTACAGGGTCACTATGGGTCGGAACCGACTCGATGGCACTTCACAACAACAACAACAAGCACTAAATAGCCATGTGCATCTTGTTCTTGTTAGGTCACATGGGATCTATTCTGACTCATGGCGACGCCATGTATGTAGAATAGAACTGTTCCACATGCTTTTCAGATTATGAACTTTTGGAAGCAGATGATCAGGCCTGTATTCTGAGGAGCCTCTGGGTGGCCTTGAACCACCAACCTTTTGGCTAGTAGTCAAGCACTTTAACTATTTGGGTCACCTGTGACTACCATCCACAGCACAGGGAATATTTCCACCAATTGCAAATAGTTATCCTGGAGAGTTCTGTTTTAGGGTAAAATTCTGTAAAAGTTTCTAGAATTTGGAACTTTAGGTATTCAAAATACACACACACACACACACACACACACACACACACAAAATTGCAGTCAAATGAGTACCAGGGTTGTTTACTATAGATAAAAGTTCATGAAAAACCAAAGAAAATAACATTTCAACATGTATATAAATTTTCATGGCACTGGCTCCTCTTAAGTGACTCCCATGGTGGCAGGACTGGAGCAGGTAACAATCAAGATCATCTGTCACCTCTCAGCATTATCCCAAACAGGGGTGGAGGAAATTGTAAGTTTTAAGAGCTTCAAGGTGAGAAAAATACCCAGAAGATAACCAAAGGAAAAGTAGTTTGTTACAAAATGAATCTGGAGTCATATGTATGTGTCATCTTAAAACCTGTCATTGCTACAATTTGATGCACTTGACCTAGTAGTTGTAGTAGGATGTAGTAACTCAAAACGTCAGCTGAGAGAGGAGTCTTCACATCAAGGATCAATCCTATCCCCTCTGATAGAGACGGGCAATTTAGACACTGGCTACATAAAATAGGGACATGAAGTGACTGGCTTACAAGTTTTCAACAGGGAATTTAATTTCAAAGTGTGCAGGGGAAGGTAGAATCCCCACTGAATAGTTTTCAGCTTGTCTAGATGGGTCTGGTGAAAGGAAAAGGGGATAATATTCTTATGATTCAATAGTGAGTAACTGTTACTATGACTAATTGTGATTGTCACAACTGTAAAGGTAGAAGTTTTGTAACAAAAAGGAGGGAGTAGTTAATCTGATAGTCCATAAACAGAAGACCCTAGGACCATTAATGGAGAAGAGCATGAGTGTAATATAGGACCATACCCAGAGAAGCAGCGACCAGAGTTGGAAGCAGAGATGAGAACATGGAAAGACAGAGCAGCTGAGGTTCTAGACTCATGGAAAGCGACTCATGGAAAGAGCTGTGTGCTGGCAGCCAGGAGGCAGGCTTGCAGAATGTGACCTTTAGTTGTTTAAATGATTATATATTCCTGTGTGCTTTTGTGTGCATCCAAAACAAAAAAATAAAATAAAAAACAGAGAGAATAGAAGAAAATACTGTTAAATGGTGATGCATGGAGGAGACTGTAATCATTGCAAATGAATGATGAGGGTAAAACCAATGTTCTTCTATGTAAAGTCTCACTCAATTCACAATAAAATCTTTAAAAGAAAAAAAAAACATCATTTCAAACAAAAAGTGGCTTGGTGGTTTCTTTAAAAAATAAGGGAACCAACTACCACCAAAACCTGGGGCCAGTATGATGAAGTTGCTAAATCCAGGGAAAGATTGATGCTAGGATACATGGAGAACTCCAAGGAATACTGGACCTACAGATGCTGAAAAGAATCTAGGATCTTTCCCCAGAGCCAGAACACTGAATTAGGACTCCTAGTCTCCAAACTGTAAGAGAATACATCTCTGTTTGCTAAAGTCAAATATATAGACATATATATACATGGCCATTGAGTCCATTTTAACTTATAGTGACCCTCCATATAAGACTACATCTTCACGGGAGCAGACAGTTCAGCTTTCTCTCATGGAGCAGGGTTTGAACCCTGACCTTTTGGTGAGTTGCCCAACACTTAACAGTGCAACCAGGGCTTCTTTAGTATCTTCATTATGCCCAGATTTAATCATGAATAGGAGATAAGCAAGCTCAGTCCTGATAACTTATTCTTATCCAAGTTCCCAGTTATCTATCACCTCCCCATGAATTACATTGCACTTATTTATGTTACTTAGTTAATCCCAAGAGAGGCAGGGACTAATGGCTGTTTTAGTCTTGACAATCACTAGAAATGCCATTTATGGCATCCTCTTCCAAATAAATTACTAGAACTAAATACATGTAATAAGGCTCTGACATTCAATCACAGAACAAATGTGAAAATATAGGTGACTTGTAAGTAGATTTTGCTCCATAAAACTCCTTAACTTTCTTTATGCTTTGTTCAAATAATTTAAGTCACTTCAATTAGGAAAAACCATAGAACCCTGCCTTGAAAAATTCCTACATGTGTAATCTCCTCGGGAGGCTGAATAGGGTAAAATTTGATGGACTTCACTGATTGAAAACTAAAACGGTTGCTTATTGAAGAATGCAGTGAATTGTCTAGTATTGCCAGCATATTAAATCTCTGATGAAACTTATAACTATTATTGATTGGTTTTAAATTAGAGAAGTGTCTATGTGTTCAATATCAATTTTAGTTCATTTTTTAGAAATCAAGAAATTCATTAGAATTGCAATGCTGGAAGCAACCTCAAGTGAAAATCTTGTCTTTCCTCTTAGACTTACTTTAAGTCAAGTTGGATAATGTGAACCTGGGAAGCAGGGCAGTAGGATTATGAAGGAACACTAAACGGTGGACCAATGTGACCTGTATTCTTGTTTTCATGTTTACCACAATTTTCTCTAAATCCTACAATCTCCCTATCCTTAGTTTCCTTGTTGATAAAATGGGGGTAATGAACAAAATAATTTATGTAACATTTTCTAATCTCATTTTTTAATTGTTGCATAACAAATTACTACAAATTTTGCAGTTTAAAATAATATCCATTTATTATCTTATAGATATGAGGTCTGAAGTTCTAAAAGGCTCAGCTGATGTTTCTGCTTAGGATTCTGTTGTTATTATTTAGTGCCATCAAGTCCATTCAGATATGTAGTGACCTCATGTCCAACAGAATGAAACACTGCCCAGTCCTATGCCATCTTCACAATTGGCTCATTGTTGCCACTGTGCCAATCCAACTCATTGGGAATCTTCTTTCTTGATGACCCTCCACTTTACCAAGCATGATGTCCCTCTCTAAGGATTTGTCCCTCCTGATAATATGTCCAAAGTACAGAATACAAAATCATACCATCCTCGCTTCCAAGGAATATCCTTTGTGTACTTCTTCCAACACAGACTTGTTTGTTCTTCTGAATCAGTGACTTTCAATATTTTTTGCCAACACCAAAATTCAAATGTATCAATGTTTCTAAGGTCTTCTTTATTCATTTTCCAACTTTTGAGTGCATATGTGATGACTGAAAATTCCGTGACTTGGGTCAGGTACATCTTTGTACTCAAGGTGACATCTTTGCTGTTTAGCACTTTAAAGAGGTCTTGTGCTTCATTTTTGCCTAATGATTGCTGCTTCCATGAGTTTTGATTGTCTATCCAAGCAATAGGAAGTCTTTGACAACTTCAATCTTTTCTCCATTTGTATGGACTTGGTTTACTGGTCCAGTGATGAGGATTTTTGTTTTCTTTATATTGAGGAACAACCCATACCAGAGTCTTTGATACTTATCAATAAGTATTTTCAATCCTCTTTGCTTTCAGTCTGCAAGGTTGTATCATATGCAAATTGCAGGTTGTTAATGATTTTTACTCCAATCCTGATGCCATGTTGTTCTTCATCTAATCCATCTTCTCAGATTATTTGCTGAACATATAGATTGAATAAATATGGTGAAAGGATACAACCCACGTACACACCTTTCCTCATTTAAACCATTCAGTATGCCTTTGTTCTGTTCTAAATATTACCTCTTGCTCTACGTACAGGTTCCTCATGAGCACAATTAAGTGTTCTGAAATACTCATTATTTGCAATGCTAGCCATAGCCTGTCACGATCCTTACAGTCAAATGCCTTTAAGTAATGAAAAAAGCACAAGCAAGCATCTGTTTTTCTCTGCCTTCCGCCAAGGTCCATCTGATTTCAGCAACATCCCTTGTTACAACCTCTTCTGAATCTGGCTTGAATTTCTGGCAACTGCTTGTATGTGGCAACTACCTGGTGTGGCAATGTAAGCTAAGCACTGGACTGCTAACCACAAGGTTGGCGTTTCAAACCCACCAGCCGTTCCTTGGAAACCCTACACTATGAATCAGAGCAGACTCAACGGCTCTTAACACCAAAAACAACCAACTGTCGTATGCATTGTTAAAATTGATTTTGAATTGTCTGCAGCAAAACTTTCCTTGCATGTCGTATTAATGATATTGTTACATGGCTTTCACTCACTACTCTATGCCAAAAAATTTGGAGACAGCTCTCTGGCCAACTGACTAGAAAAAAATCCATACTTGTGTCCATTCCAAGGAAATGTGATTCTACAGAAAGTGGTAATTATCTAACAGTATCATTAACATTACATACAAGTAAAATTTTGTTTAAGATAATTCAAAAACATTTACAGCAATACATTGACTGGGAGCTACCAGAAATTCAAGTTGGATTCAGACAAGATTGCAGAATGAGAGATATAATTGCTGTTATCAGATGACTCTTGACTGAAAGCAAAGAATGCCAGAAAGCTAGATTCTTGTGTTTTATTAACTATACTATGTGGATCTATAACAAACTAGGGAAGAATACAATAACATTTAATTATGCTCATGGGAAACCCATATATAGACCAAGAGGAAGTCTTTTGAACATGGGGATACTATGTGTTTGGTTTAAAATTAGAAAAGATATAGGTCTCTATTTTATCCTTTCACCACCCTTTTTAAATCTATATGCTGAGCAAATAATCTGAGAATCTGGATTATATGAAGAAAAATGTGGCATCGGAAGTGGTGAAAAAGAACTTCCGGTTCTGGTGGCAGCTGAGGCAGAGTCAGGTAGGACATGCTCTGTGGTAGAGGGACTGAAAACCCAGAGAAGCTGCTTTCAAAGAACAGCACCCGAGCTCTGGATCTAGCATTAGGTGCAGGGTGTCAGTTTCCCACACATGCCAGTGGAAAAATCATGGTATAAAGGAAAATACTGTGATTTAGGAATCTCTCGAGACACAGGACTCCCTCTGTGACTACCCTGTCCAGGCAAAGTTCAGTTCAGAGGATGGGGCTACAGCCAGACCTGCACAGGGAACCAGTGCTAAAAGCAGTGCAGTGACATTTGCAAAAGGAGGGTCAGGGTGTGGGAGGGGGGGCAGATCCTACACATTTTTTCCTCCTCTTTCTTGTCATGCCTTCTTTGCCCAGGCTGGACACCTTTGGGTGAGTGGGTGTGTACCCTCCCACCAAAAAAAGTCCAAGCATTGAGCCCACAGTTCCCCCCACCACCCTGGCACAGAAAGAAAGAGCCCTATGGGGCCCAAGGACAAATTCTTTGGCAGCTTCTTATGACATCAGCCTTTGGGTCACAGCTCTAACTTGTGCAGGACCCTTCACTCCGGCATATCCAGCAAGAAAAAAGCAGGCCTGGCAGGCCTGACAGACAAACCATATGAAAAATCTGTAAAACCCAAACATAAAAGGATGCAACTATCTAGAGAATTACACTGTGCACACATAGATACTTAACTGACCTTCAGAGACAAAAATAGTAGACAATCTTCCATTAATGTCTCAATATTTATCTACGCACCTCTACGGTGGTGACTAGAGGAAGGGCCTGAGTGAGGAGACACCACCACCCACTGCTGGAAGCTTCTACGATGCACACACACTGCCTGGGTAGCAAGGTGACTGGCCAGTTGTCCATAGTTTTATTTTTGTTACAAAGTGGTGGGTTTGTCTCTGCTTTTATATTGCTTCTGATTTTAGTCTTTTTGATCATTCATTTTTCCTGGGGGTGGGAGATTTTCCTCCCAACATTACCCAGGAAAAGACAGCAATCGTGGCCATAGAGCCAAGCTAAAAGCATACTCCATAATATTCTAACATTGAGACAAGAGCCAATAAGAGCTGCTAAGCATTACATGTGAAAAGAGAAACCTATCTCATGATCATACCTACCAGGAGACACGCAGTAAGCTTAACAACACAGCAACAAACATCCATTTAAGCATTAAAAAACCCACATAACCACTGGAAATGACATACACACACACTAAAAAAAATGAGCTGGAGACAGACAAAGGCTGTTCAGAAGAGGAAGAGCAGGTTTTGGATTTTCCTGAGAAGGTATTCAGAAGAATGATATGGAAACAAATGCAAATACTCTGAAAAGGGGTGGAGGAAAACAAGGAATAATCAGGAAAGTACTACAAGAACAATCAAACAAGATCAATACAGCAATTCAAAACCTGCAAAAAGAGGTCCAGATGATTAATACTAAAATATCAGAAATGGACAATACACTGAAAGGGGAAAAAAGCAGAATTGAAGTGATAGAAGCCAGAACCAGAGTGCTGGAAGACAAATCTCTCAGTACTGCTAAGATATAAGAACAAGCAGAAAAAAAGGATAAAAATGTTTGAAAAGAGTCCAAGATTCATGCTGTATAACATGAAGAAGAACAACTTAAGAATTATTGGCAATCTGGAACAGGAAGAATCAGAGAAGTCCACAGAGGAGACAGTTAAAGAACTTCTGGAAGAAAATTTCCCTAATATCTTAAAAGATGAGAAAAAAAAAAATTCAAGAAGCCAAATGTACCCCAGGAAGCATAGACCCCAAAAGAAAATCACCAAGATATATCATAAGCTCTCCAAAAATCAAAGACAAGGAGAGAATCATAAAATCAGCCAGGGAAAAGACAAGTGTTACTTATAAAGGCAAGCAAATAAGATTAAGCTCTGACTTCTAAGCAGAAACCATGCAAGCAAAAGGCAATGGGGAGAAATATAAAAAAAACCTAAAAGAAAAAAAACTTCCAACCAAAAAACATCTATCCAACAAAAGTATCAATCATATATGATGGTGTAATCAAAACATTCCAGGATATATAGAAACTAAGAGAATTTGTCAAAGCCAATCCAGCACTTCAAAACATCCTAAAGGAAGTTCTTTAGACTGAAAACCAACAAGAACAGAAAACAACCAGAGATTTACAGACATGACAACACCACTTTAAACTCAGATGACAGATAGCAGAGTCCAGAACAGAACAAAACTACAACAATGAATTCAAAGGAGCTGAGAGGTCAACTGAAGATCAAAATAATATCAATGTCAAAGAAGAGAAAAATGTACGAACAAAGACTCACGTGGTGAGGAGGTCAGGTAGATTACAGGATACAATAGATTGTCTTAAATGGAGAGAAAAGTTAATAAACTATAAGATAACCCCAAAGAAAGTTAATACTTCACAGCTTACCATGAAAGTGAACTTCCAAGCAGAACGAGCAAACATGAAAACTAAGAAAAAACTGACAAGAAATAGCACAAAAAGCAAACTCAGCACAAGAAAGCATGCAGAACAAAGAAACGAACAGCACTATCAAAAATTAACATAATGGCAGCTATTAATTCATACCTATCAATAATTACATTGAATGCACCAGTGAAGAGACAGAGAGTGGTAGAATGGATAAGAAAACATGACCCTTCAATACGCTGCCTGCAAGAGACACACCTTACAAACAAAGACAAAACTAGACTAAAAGTTAAAGGATGGAAAAATTATACCAAGCTAACTGCAACAATAATCAGGAATGGCAATACTAATCTCTGATAAAGTAAACTTTAAGATAAAAACCAGCATAAGAGCTAAAGAAGGACACTATCTCATGATCAAAGGGTCAATTGAGCAAGACAACATAACCATAACAAAAATCTATGCTCCCAATGGAAAAACACCAAGATATATGAAACAAATCTTGCTAGAATTGAAAAATAATAATTGAAGAATAAATAATAATTGAAGAATAAATCTTGCTAGAATAGAATTGCTATAATCTACAATTATAGTCAGAGATTTTAAGGTACCACTTTAGAAAAGGGGCAGAACAACCAGAAAGAAACTCGACAAAGTTACAGAGGAACTAAACAGCACAATCAACCAACTTGACCTCATAGATGTGTACAAAGCATTCAATCCAACAACAACACAATATACATTCTTTTCCAGTGCACATGAATCATTCTCCAGAATTGACCATGTGTTAGGTCACAAAGCAAGTCTCCATAAATTTACAAACATCAAAATGCTACATAGCATCTTTTCAGATTACAATGCTACAAAACTAGAGATCAACAATAAGAAGACCAAGGAAATAAAGTTGAATACATGGAAAGTGGACAGCACCCTGCTGAAAAGCAACTGGGTAAAAGACGAAATTAAACATGAATTCATAAAGTTCCTAGAAACAAATGAGAATGAAAACACAACATACCAAAATCTTTGGGACATAGCAAAAACGGTGCTGAGAGGACAATTTATTGTGATAAATCCATACATCCAAAAAGAAGAAAGAACCAAAATTAACATATTAACACAGTATCTCCAACAATTAGAAACAGACCAACAGAGGGAACCCACACTCACCAAAAGAAACGAAATAATAAAGATAAGAACAGAAATAAATGAGATGGAAAACCGAAAAACTGTAGAAAAAAATCAACAGGACAAGAAACTGGTTCTTTGAAAGGCTTAATAATATTGACAAACCATTGGCAAACCTAACAAAAGAAAAGAGGGAAAAGACACAAATAACTTGGATTAGAAACCACATGGGCGATGTCACAACAGAACCAAACAAAATCAAAAGGATAATAACAGAATACTATGAAGAATTGTACTCCAACAAATTTGAAAACTTAGAAGAGATGGATACATTTTTAGAAAAACACGACCTACCTAAGCTTCCAGAGAATGAAGTAGAAAACTTGAACAGACCCTTAACAAAGAAGAAATTGATCAGGTCATCAAAAAACTCCCAACCAAAAGAAGTCCAGGCACAGATGGCTTCACTGGTGAGTTCTACCATTCAGGGAAGAGCTGTCACCAATTCTACTCAAATTATTCCAGAAGATAGAAAAGGATGGAAAACTTCCTAATACATTTTATGAAGCCACCATAACCCTCATACCAAACCAGGAAAGGACATTACTAAGAAAGAAAATTATAGACAAATATCCCTCATGAA
>NW_006408692.1:6448484-6449717 GCF_000296735.1 Chrysochloris asiatica
GGGAGAAAGATGAGGCTTTCTACTCCCGTAAAGATTTACACCCTCGGAAACCCTGTACAGGGTCGCTATGGGTCGGAACCGACTCGATGGCACTTAACAGCAACAACAACAACATTTGCATATGATATTACCTGATACATAGAAAACCCTAAAGACTCAGTAAAAAACAACTAGACATCATTAGAAGATTCAACAAAGTGTCAGGGTACAATATCAACATGTGGAAATCTGTTGGATTCCTCTATAGTAAAAATGACAGTACTGAAAAAGACATTAGGAAAGCAATACCATTTACAATAGCCACCCAAAGGATGAAATATCTAGGAATAAATGTAACTAGAGAAACAAAGGACCTATACAAAGAAAATTACAAAACACTACTACAAGAAACCAAAAGATACTTACAAAAGTGGAAGAACATGCCATTATCCTGGATAGGAAGACTCAACATCATGAAAATATCAATACCGCCCAAAGCAATTTACACATATAATGCAATACCAATCTAGATTCCAATGACATTCTTCAAAGAGATGGAAAAGACAATAACAAACTTTATATGGAATGGAAAGAGACTCCGGATAAGCAAAGCAATGCTTAAGAAGAACAAGGTTGAAAGCCACTCACTCACCAATTTAAAAATCTATGACATGACTATGGTGGTCAAAACAGCCTGGTACTGGTACAATGAAAGATACATTGATAATGGAACAGAATCAAGAATCCAGAAAATAACCCATCCACATACACCCAACTGCTTTTTGACAAAATACCTAGTTATATTGCATGGGGAGGTGACAGTCACTTTAACAGATGGTACTGGAAGAACTGAAAAGTGATTTGCAAAAGACTGAAAAAAGACCTTTACCTCACTCCCTATACAAAAACCAACTCAGCATGGTTTAAAGACCTAAATGTGAATACCAAAATTATGAAGGTCATCAATGAAAAAGTAGGGACAAATGTGAGATCTCTAATTCAGGGCATGCACATACTACCAAACACTTTGAGAATGACACAAACAAAAGTAGACTAAATAGATAATTGAGATGTACTAAAAATTAAAAACTTATGTGCATCAAAAGACTTCACCAGAAGAGTAAAAAGGGAACCCACAGAATGGGAAAAAATATTTTGCAATGACACATCAGATAAGGGACTCATTGCTAAAATATATAGGAAACTACAACACCTCTACAAGAAAAAGACAAATAACCCAAATAAAAAATGGGC
>NW_006408692.1:6450441-6468108 GCF_000296735.1 Chrysochloris asiatica
ACATTGAGATGCACTAGCCATTAGAGAGATGCAAATCAAAACAACAATGAGATATCATCTCACACCAGCAATAACAGCAAAGATTAGAAAAGTTGTTGTTGTTGTTGTTGTTAAGTGCCGTCAAGTCGGTTCCGACCCATAGCGACTCTGTACAGGGTAGAGGACAATAAATGCTGACAAGGATGCTGAGAGACTGGGACCATCCTACATTGTTGGTGGGATTGCAAAATGGTCCAACCACTCTGAAAAGCAATATGGCGTTTCCACAGAAGGTTGGAAATAGAAATACCTTATGATCCAGCAATCCCTTTAATTGATATTTACCCACAAGAAATATGAGCCATAACATGAGTAGATATATACACACCAATGTTCATAGCAGCACTATTTACACTAGCAAAAAAAAGATGGAGACAGCCTAAATGCCTATCAGTTGAAGAATGGATAAACAAACTGTGGCACATTCACACAATGGAATACTATGTTACCTTGAAGAACAACAAAGAAGCTGCAAGCCACCACATAACATGGATGAACATTGAGGACATTATGCTGAGTGAAATTAGTCAATCACAAAAGGAAAAATTCTGCATAGAACCATTATTATAAAAGACTAACAAAAATAACCCACCCTAAAAGGGAGAAAAAAATGTATATATATATATATATATATTTGCTGATCACCAGGATGTATGGGATGAGAGAAGGGAAGGGGAGAAGGGGACGATAGAGCATGGATAGGGAATAGAAACAGGATAGCTTGGATTCTGGGAGGGCAGTGGGGGACAATACACAAGAAGGAGGAGGTAAATAGAAGAACAAGGCAGATGGGAGAACAGTTAGGCTGGTTCCCATGGGCTAAGTGGGACAGAGGTAAATGATGATGTATGCACAACCTTGAAACAACAGGGCTCCAGGTTACAGGGATTGAGGCATGGTTTAAAGGGGTAAAAGAAGGGAATAATGTTAAGATTCTTGGCTATCTTTTGAATCTTGGTTTCCCTTGACTACCATTGTAAAATAGACACTTTAGGGGGTGGGGGAAGAAAGGAATAGCCAGAAACATCACTACATAAAGCTTGTAAGTCCATCTTAGCCTACAACTGATTGGAATACCTTTAAGGGGGCTAGAAGTTGCCCAGTGGAAGATGCTTCCTGTGAAAGAGCCTTTACATTGCATAAGAGCATAGGTGGAATTCCAGAACTCTATCTGGAATGGTCTGAGGTGGAAAATTTCTACTGGAAAGGATGAGTAGATCAGCCTGGAGCAGCTAGAAGAACAGAAGATACTTCGTGAAAGAAAGACCAGAAGGAAAAATCTGAAACAATAAAGGCAGTCTGATTGATTACTATAAGAACAAGTAACCTGTTTGCCCGGGAGCCATCAAGGCAACTGGTTGGGACCCCACAAAGCAATCTCCCTTCCAAGATTAAGACTCAAGGGGAATACGTGCGCAGGCAGGTGGTCTGTCTGGTGACCACGTTGATCATTGACAAGGGGAGGAGGGGGAAAAACAGCAATGCAGTTGCCAGCTAAGTCCAACCACATTTAATAGACCCCTGTGAACCCGGGTGGAGACCTGGATGGCCAGAAGTATGTGACAAGACCTGGGGACTCCTGGGCCCAGAGGCAGTAACATGGCCACAGAGGACTAGAGCAGAGAGTGAAGCACCCAGCTGATATGAAGTGAGAAGAGATGCACAAGAATACCCATACTTGCAGATAGTACCCACTTGACCTGGCTTTGATGGCTGGATGATCAGAACTCAACTAGAACAAGAAAGAAGGGGGGGTGGGGTGGGAAGAAGAGTAACCTGTTACAATTTGATGAACTTTACCTATACTTATCGATGTAGTAATTCAAAAAAGGGAACAAATCTTTACAGTGAGGATTACTCCCACCCCCTCGGTATACAGGGTTGACAGGGATTGGCAACTTAGACATTAGCCACCCAAAATGAGGGTGCCTATACAGGCAAGAAGTGACTGGTTTACAAGATTTCAAGAGGGAGCCAAGTTCCAGACGGGGCAGCGGTAGGTAGAATCTCTACTGAATGATTTCCAATCTGTTGGGACTGGGATGGCGAAAGGAAATAAGGTCTTCCTTATTCACTGTCCAACTTTCGCATGCATATGAGGTTACTGAAAATACCATGGCTTGCTTGGGTCAGGAGCATCGTAGTCCTTAAGCTGACATCTTTGCTCTTCAACACTTTAAAAAGGTCTTGTGCAGCAGATTTGCCTAATGCAATATGTTGCTTGATTTCTTGACTGCTGCTTCCATGAGTGTTGATAGTTGATCCAAGAAGAATGAAGTCCTTGACAACTTCAGACTTTTTTCCATTGATAAGAATGTTGTTTATTGGTCCAGTGGTAAGGATTTTTTGTTTTCTTTACATTGAGATGTGATCCATACTGAAGGCTGTGGTCTCTGATCTCCATCAGGAAATGTTTTAAGTCCTCTTCACTTTCAGCAAGTGTGGTTGCATCATCTGCATATTGCAGGTTGTTAATGAGTCTTCCTTCAATCCTGATGCCACGTTTTTCTTCATATAACCCAGCTGTCAGATTTCTTGCTCAGCATACAGGTTGAAAAAGTATGGTGAAAGAATACAGGTTTGTTGCACACCTTTCTTAATTTTAAACCATACAGAGTTCCCATGTACTGTTCAAACAACTGCCTCTTGTTCCAGGTACAGATTCCTCATGAGTACAATTAAGTGTTCCGGAATACTCATACTTCGCAATGTTGTCCATAGCTTGTCATGATCCACACAATCAAAAGCCTTTGTGTAGTCAATAAAGAACAGGTGAACATCTTTCTGATATTCTCAGCTTTCAGCCAAGATCCATCAGACATCAGCAAAGATATCCCTCATTCAATGGTCTCTTCTGAATCTGGCTAGAACCTCTTCTGAATCTGGCTAGAAGTTCTCTGTCAATGTATGCTTGCAGCAGTTTCTGTATAACCTTTAGCAAAACTACTCTCCTGGGATATCAAAGAGATTGGCTGATGATTTCCACATTCCATTGGGTCACCTGTCTTTGGAATGGGCACAAATATGGATCTCTTCCAATCAGCCGATCAGATAGTTTCTTGGCAGAGATGACTGAGTGCCTCCTGTGCTGCCTCACTTTCTTGAAAGATTTCAATTTTCATTCTATCAATTCCTGGTGCCTTGTTCTTTGCCAATTCCTTCAGTGCATCTTGGACTTCCTCCTTCAGAATCATTGGTTCTTGATCATATGCTACCTCTTGAAACGGTTGAACATTTACCATTTCCTTTTCGTACAGTGACTCTGTGTATTCCTTCCATCTTCTTTAGATGCTTTCTGTATCATACAATAATTTGCCCAGAGAATCATTCATTAATGAAAGTCGAGGCTTGAATTTTTTCTTCAGTTCCCTCAGCTTGAGACATGCTGAGCGTGTTCTTCCTTTTTGGTTTTCTGATTCCAGATCTTTGCACATTTTGTTGTAATATTTGGCTGTATTTTTTCAAGCTGATCTTTGAAATTTTCTGTTCAGTTCTTTTACCTACTCATTTATTCCATTTGCTTTAGTATTTCTTTGCTGGAGAGTATGTTTCAGTGTCTCTTCTGACATCCATTTTGACCTGTTTCTGCTTTCTTATCTTCTCAATGACTTTTTGCTTTCTTCCTGTATGGTGTTCTTGATGTCATCCCACAACTTGTCTGGTCTTCAGTCTTTATTGTTTAATATGTCAAATATGTTCTTCAGATGAGCTCTAAATTCAGGTGGGATCTATTCAACGTCATATTTTGGCTCTCATGGACTTGTTTTCATTTTCTTCAACTTCAGTTTGAATTTGCCTATGAGCAATTGATGGTCAGTTCCACAGTCTGACCCTAGCCTTGTTTTGACTGATGATATGGAGCTTTTCCATAGTCCCTTTCCACAGCTGAGTAGGTTCCGACTAATACTAACCCTGTATAGGGTTTTCATGGAACAGCTGGTAAGCTTGAACTACCAACCCCACAGTTCAAACTGACTTTACAGTCCAGTGCATTAACCTGCAGCACTACAACAACTCTGTAGTGGAGCTTGCAGCAGAAAAAAATGATGAAAACTTCATAGACATTATCAAACAACTTAAGGCAATGAGTAGCTTGTTGAGACTGGGGGCTCAGGACCACAGTCTCAGGGGACACCATGGTCAATTGGCATAACATAGTCCACAAAGACATTGTTCTACATCCTACTTTGGTGAGTAGCAGCTGGGCTATACTTTAAACATGTTGTCAGAATGAACCACTTCCTGGAAAAGGAGATCATATTTGATAAAGTAGAGGGTCAATGAAAATGAGGAAGACCCTCAACTAGATGGATTGGCGCAGTGGTGGAACACTGGGATTCAACATAACAACTGGGAGCTGGACTATGAGTCAGAGTCAATGCTATAGCACCTAATGACACAACAATTTCAAATGAGATTGATCTTTCCTGAGTCTAGTCTCCTTGTGATGATTTCGAGTGACTTTGTAGTTATGGCAGTAATTTTTATTGCGATTTTTATTTTATAAAGAAATAGAATAAACTCTGATCTAGTAGATGAAAACAAAATCAGTATCCCATCATCTACGGATTCTTATTCCAGCTTTACCACAATTGTTTTCCAAGTCTGTCAATGCCTCTGGTCTCAGGGTTGTATACCCTTGTAGATAATGTTCTATGATATGTACATACATTGAATTTAAAAGGATCATTGTGTTCAACAGTTGACAATTTCTAGTGATAATTTTTCATGTCATTAAGTATGTATTTATGTATTTAGATGGCTACCTATGACTCTATTTTATGGGCTAACAGTATTTATTCAATCATTTCTTCGGAGTATTTCGGTTGTTTCCATTTCTCACTTTTATAAATAATGCTTTCGTGAACATCCCTGTAGCTAGAACTTTGACTATATTCTTAATCATATAGAATAAGCTGGTGGATATGAAATTGTTTGGACAATGTATATGCATATACATTGAAATAGTTTGAAAGATATTAGCAATGCCTTTTAGTTGTACAAAGCCCAGAGCTGATATGGAAAGAACACTGGGTTTATCATGAGAAGACTTGGGATGGAGCTCTCCGTCAGTACTCTCTAACTCTGTAATCTTGAACAAATCAATTTCCCTGCATCTCAACGTCCCCATCTAAAAAGCAGGAATGCCAGTTACACATAAGATTGTCATATATCATAGTTGACTTAATGTCAACGAAATAACAACAATCTTAAAGGGTGTTTATGCAAGTGAACAGTTATTAGATATGGGGCAGACTAAATATTATGAATTAATGATTAAAACATAAGGCAAAAAAAAAAATAAGACATTAATTTACCCCTCTTGTTAGACAGGGACAGGGGTCTTCAGATAGGCAGGCCATCATTAAGTAACTTCTTTTGAGAACATTTAATTTTATTAATACCCTCCTACAAGCACACTGTGGATGCGAAGGCACACTAGCTAGTATAATGCTGGCTCTACTCCTGGTCTCTCTCAAAGTTCGCTTCCAGACTTGAGGGTCTGTTTTTTGTTTTGTTTTGTTTTTCTGGTCCCCAAAAGTCTATGACTTGGGAAGTGTGTTCTGCATGATGATGGTATTTATTTTTCCATCACCTTTCTTTTTCAAGCTGACCATTCACTCATTCCCTGCTGATCTATTATGTTCTCTATGAGGTTGTCTTATTGGTACTCATAGGTGGTACTTAGCACTCATGTGGCACTTTTCATCTTGAAAGCACTTTACAGACATTAGCTAATTAATTTTCACATCACAGCATGATAGGTTGGTAGGGAGCTAATCTAAGCATTTGAGCTATGGCAATGAAAGGTGTGTTACAAGTACAATAAATTGTTTTTTTATTATTCTTAGGAGGAGGAAGAGATGGTGACGTAATTTTCCCCAAGCCACCAAAGGCATTTACGTTATAGTTGAAATTCAAGCCTATTCGTGTAAAGAGAGTTGAATCAGGAGCTGTTTCATGGGTTCTGGCCTGACTCACACATGAAGTCAGTGTTAGGGGGGTCGAACTGATCAGCTGGCTTCCCTTTCCTCTGCAGTAAGAGCAGCATTATTGGCACTTGAGTCACTTTCTTCCTTTTTTTCTGTTCTGAATGATGGCACTTACTGAAATGAACCTGATGAGAAGTTTGAAAATATTTTCAGAGAGTCCTTGAAGTTCATAACAGAGAAGGATGGGAGGCAGCAGGGGTAGCACCCTGAATAGGACAAATACAGTTGGAGTGCAATTTCCTTTTGAAATCTAAGAGTCTTTCTCATTGGTGAAATTATAATATTCTTGTTTGGGCAGATAGGAGCGTACTAAAGATTAAAACTTCTTGGGTTGGCGTTCACGAATGGCACAATTAAGAATCTGAATGTGATGAAGAAGGGAAGAAAGAGAAAAACTCATTAAGTATCAGCTCTGAATTGTGCCTTTAACCTCTGGGCCTCTCCAAGATTGATAAGGATTGCCCATCTACCCTCCCAGTCCAATCTTGAGAGCTACTATTGGCGTCTCTAAAATTGATTTAAAGAATAAGGGAATACTAGTAAAGCTGGTCATCATGAAAAAAGGGGACTTGGTCAGCAGTCTCCAGAATTCTCTTTCCTGAAAAACAAGAAGAAAACCAAGAAGCAAAAATGTAGGTTCATTAATCATCAGGACTCATTCGTTCTGATTTCCCTATCCACCCAGCCCTAATGCCCACCAACTCCCCTGAACTCTCCTCTGGCTATAAAACTCTCCTTCATACTCAACAGCAAGTGGCTGTGAATCCACAGACTTTTCTTTCTTCATATGCAACTAAAGTTCATGAGAAGAACAAATCTTAAAGAGACTATTTGATTCCGTTTCCTATGTGTTGAAATGTGGTCAGGACTTGAAACAATAGTCATTTAAATGATGAAATGTTTAGACTTTGGGAGTTGGTGGGCATTGGGGTTGGGTGGATAGGGAAATCAGACCGAACAAATCCTGATGGTTAATCCTTTTGCCAATAGTTCTTCTCTGATAGGCAGATTTCCCTAGTCTTTAGAATTTCTCATGCCAGTGGATGTCAGTATGAACACCTAAGCAGATGGCCTAAATAAGAGGGGAGATTTGACATTTAGCTGTTAATTTATTTTACGATGTGGGCTGCCATGTATTATACATGAAGTAAATAAAAGTGATGGACTAATTATGGAAACGTGCTGCTTCCCAATTACTCTTGGATTACATGTTTAAAATACTGAAGTCTTTCAATTATGAGTATAATTGTCACTGCAGAAAACTTTTTTATTTGTGGAGTTCTAACTTTATTGGCACTGAGGCTTGACTTATTTTGTTCAACTAGGTAAATGAACCTGCTAAACTTTCCAACACAAATATGATTTTCTTTTTTTTCCGATTGAATCATATTTTAGACTTACATTTTTGACAACCTATTTCACAGTTGACTGGCCTTCCCCGCCCAATCTGAGATTCTGGTCCACTTTCAAATAGTAGATCCACATTTGTTATCATAAAAAGGCAATATTGTCATTTTGAAATGATCATTTCTGGTTAATTCAAGATCTTTAACTTGTTTTGGTCTATAAACCTTACTATTTTTATTTCAAGAACAATTTGATTGGAAGAGAAATGGATCAACAAAGTAAAATGCTTTAACATTGCCCGAGTATCTAGTTGAAAATTATATTTAAAAAAGTAGAAACAGTTACATTCTTTCAAGCTTGGATTAACAATAATATGAGGAATAGTTACAATGTTTGAAAACTATGCTATTGTTTTAATATTGTTTTTAAAGACTTAATCAAAGTAAATTTTGTTTTGATTTGGACTTGCATTCTAATTTATGCTAATTACATAAACAAGAGCTATCCTTAATTTTATAAAATTTGAGATTTTATTAAAATGGAGATTTTGTGTTTGTTTGTTTGCTTTTTAGTTTAAGATAATGAATGTCTCTAATCCAGAGCTCACCGATTTTATTTTAATCTTTTGCAAATAATGAGCTTCATAAAATGAATCCTAGTAGCTATGTTACCAATAAAAACACTACGCATTTTGTGGTTTAAGCATTATATTTGTAAATGTTGCATTCATTTTATATGCTTAGCTATAATCTCATTCCAGAAATTATCTGCAACAGTTTATAAGAATACATACACCAAAATAAGAATATTATAAATAAGTAATAAATTCGGAACAGGAAATTATAGAAAAAATAGTCAAAACGCGGGTAAAAATTTGACAAAGAAGAGTGTGCACTTACTAAAGATGAGCACAAATTGGCTCTGCATTTCTTGGTGTCCCAATAAAAAAAGAAATGGAATCAATTCTATAACACAAATTATCTAGAAAGCACAAACATACTTGTTTCCTCAGGGTTGTTGTTGTTGTTATGTGCCGTGGAATCGGTTCCGACTCATAGCGACCCTGTACAGGGTTTCCGAGGCTGTAAATCTTTACAGGAGCAGAAAGCCTCATCTTTCTCCTGCTGAGCAGCTGGCGGTTTCGACCTGGTGACCCTGAGGTTCGCAGCCCGATTTGTAACCACTACGCTACCAGAGCTCCTTATTAGCCTAGTTCCTCAGGGTAAGCAAAGCTTTTTCTGGTATAGAATTAATTTTTATTATATGTTGCTGTTATTGCCATTAAGTGCCATCGAGTAGGTTCTGATTCATAGCAACACTATGTAGGGTTTCTGACTAGCAGCTGGTGGGTTTGAACAGCTGACCTTGTGGTTCACAGTATTGCTATAGTATTAGTGTATTATTATACAATGTTGAAATATCTCTCAGTAGAAATTTTTTTTGTGTGTCACCTTTGTTCTATTACAGATCCCCCAAGCATGGTGGCTGATAACAATTTTTATTACAATTATTATTTTTCTTGATTTTGTGGATTCACTAGGTGGCGTCCTTTTTAGTTTGGGGTTGAATGTTTTAGGATGGCCTCACTGTCATAGCTAGGGTATCTGCTAAAACTTCTGGGTTGGCTAGATGCTAGCTCTGTGTGCTCTCTTATACTCAGTTATGTGAATGAAGCTTTATTTTAAAAGTGCATATAGAAAGTTCTAGAAAAGCAACTCTAATTTGTGGCAAATAAAAATTGAAACACAGGTTACTTCTGAAAGTTGGATGGGAGAGAACATCAGGAAACATCCTGAGGTGATGTTAATGTTCTGTATCTTGCTAGAAATTTGGTTAACACAGAATTAAGCATTTGTATGTATTCGTCAACATTTGTAAATGCACACTTCAGATTATTGTGTTCCACTGTATGCAAATTTTACATCAAAGGAGAAAAAAATCTATAAATAAAACAACTAGTTAATGATAAGGATGCTGACATATCTAGGGGGAAATCTACAGATGTGTGCAATTTACTTCAAAATATTTCAAAAAAAATTAAATAGATTGATGGGTGCATAGAGGAGGGATAGATGAATGTTGTTGTTAAGTGCAGTTGAGTCAATTCCAACTCATAGCAACGCTGTATAATGTTTCTGAGGAGCAACTGGTCGGCTTGAATTGCCAACTTTGTGGTTCACAGTCCAGTCGTGATCCTACAGTGCCACACCAGGAGAGATGATAAAAAGAAAATGTATTTAATATTAATGGTACTACTTGGGTGCTGAGTTATAGAGATTTATTATAAAATTCTTCCAGTGTTGTTATCTATTTAATTTTTTTCATAATAAGAGAAAACATTTTAAACTTTCCACTTAGGTATGGGAAAGCCAGACAGTATTCAATCTAAGAGCATGCTTCCTCCCATTTATTAGTGGGAAGACTACAGGGTTTTAGGAGAAGGTGCACACAAAGCCACGTCAGTACGACATGGGTTGAGTCAGTACAACATTGGTAGGGGAAATGAAATGAAATTAAATGCAGCCAAGACTATGCTCTCCTGACATCTCATGACTTGCATGTGATTTGCTTGTCATGCAGAAATTTTCATGTTCCTCAACATAGGGACATGCAGGTGTTGAAGGGACCATGAATTGCAGAGGTCTGGCATCAGCATAAAGAGACCATCATGGGTGGCAATAGTTTAGGAGCAAATGGGCCAAGCAGTGGGTATTAGCAGAATATTGAAGGATTTAAGGGTTACATATCTATTCATCGATTCAACAAATACTTATTAAGTGAATACTATATCTTAGAGAGTGCTAAGTGATGAGGGTGTTGTTGTTAAGTACCATTGAGTTGATTCCGACTCATAGCAACCCTGTAAAAGAGTTTTCCAAGTCTTTACAGCTTCACTGGAACAGAAAACCTCATCTTTCACCTTGCAGTTCATTTGGCAGACTCAAACCATGTACCTTGTGGTTCACAGTCCAGTGCTTATCATATGGAGCCACAATGCTCCTTGATGAGGATATAGCAGCTAACAAAACAGGTTAAGAGTCCTGGTGTGGCACTGTGGGTTAATGCGCTGGACTGCAGTGTTGGTTTGAACCACAAAGGCAGCAGTTCAAGCTTACCAGCCGCTGCTTGGAAACCCTATACAGGGTCGCTATGGGTCAGAGCTGACTTGACAGCACTTAACAAAAACAACAATGGGTATAGGAGGGTCACTCTGAGTCAGAACTGATTCAGAGGCACTTAAAAATGACAATGGTTATAGGAGCTCTGGTAGCAGTGTAGGATAAGCAGTGGAATTCTAACCACAGGCCAGCAGTTTAAGTCAATTAGTCACTCTGCAGGAGAAAGATGAGTCTTTCTGCTCCCATTAACATTTATAGTCTCAGAAACCCTATACAGGGCTTCTATGAGTCAGAACTGACTCAGTGGAAGTGAGTTTGACTTATGTACGGTTATAAAATTTATATTCTAGTGGGAAGAGATAAAAAGCAAAAAAATAAACAAGTAAATATGTCAGATGTGATAGATACAATAGAGAAACAGAGCAAGGGAAGCTAGTAGGGAGTAGCCAAGTAAAGGGCTGAGTATTTAATATAGGGTAGTCTGGGAAGGAGTCATACATATAGCAACATTCAAGCAAAATATAAAAGATAATAAGGGGTAAGCCAAATAGCTATTTTAGACAAGAGAATTCCAGGCATAATTTAAAGGCATCAATTCTTCTACAGTCTTTCTTACTCATTGCCCAACTTTCACATGCATATGAGGTAATTGAAAATACCATGGCTTGGATCAGGTGCACGTTAGTCCTCAAAATGACATTTTTGCATTTTAGCATTTTAGAGTTCTTTTGCAGCAGATTTGCCCAATGGAATACATCCTTTGATTGGCTTCAATTAGCAAGGACGAAAGATGTAGGAGCTCACATCAGAGAGGTGGTGGAAAATAAGAAAACATAAGAGGTTAGACTTTCAACTTTAAGCATGATGGAAAGTCATGGTAAGGTTTTGAGCAGAGGTGTTCATTGCCAGAAATGACATTTAAAATACATCACACTGGTCATTGCATGCTAATCAATTGAGGGGGAAGAATGAAGCAAGGAGGCCAATTCTGGAGCCTTTGCACTAATCCAGGTGTGAAGTGGTGGTTGATTAGGTGGAGCAGTAGAGCTGATAAGAATTGGTTGGGTTCTGGATCTAATAGTATTTGGAGGTACAGACATTACAGTTTATTTGCTGAAGGGCATAGGCTCTGAGAAAAAGAGTTGAGAGTGATTCAAAGGTTTCTTTCATGAGCACCTAGATCAATACAAGGGAGCTTCTAAAAGTTTAGTGAATAAAAGATAATGAAATGTCTCAATGAACCTGTTGAAAGCCCATTATATATACAAGAATATAGGGGTGTCACATTTTTTGGGTGATAATCCGGAATTCAGAATTGAACATGTTGAGTTTAAGATGACTTTTATAACTCTAAATCATATTGTTACTAGGCAGTTGGACTAATGTGTCTGGAGTTCAGGGGAGACATCTAGTCTGAAGATCATCATTTGATAATTGCTGCATATAGATATAAAGGCACGAGGCTGGTAAGATTACCTAGGGTGTGAATGTGGGTAAAGAACAGAAGAGGACCAAGCCCCTGTGGACTGCAATGTTGAGCAGTCAGATCAGAAAAAAAAAAGACTGAGTAGGACAAACTGGAGAACCAAGAGAGAATGGTGACAAGAAGTCAAATGAAAACGTATTTGAGAGAGGAGAATGTAATCAATTATTTCCAATGGTACTGATAGCCCAGGGCACAGAGGACTGCACTTTCCAGCCACTCTGCAGTAGAGACCAGTAGGGATGGAGAGGACACTGCTTGGATCCAGGGATCCTGACATCTCTCTATAAAGTCATAAACAGTACTCCTTGTACTTCATCTTAGGGGAAACATGGCAGAGAGGATATCCAAAACACTAAATCACAGCATCAGTAAAAGACACTGCTTGTATTCTTTTATTAGAATAACTTTAAAAATTTCTACCCAGCAGAAAGAATCTTCTGAGTAAATAAATACATAGTCTGTGTTTTCTTTACACATCTGAATGTGAGATTAGTAATTAAGTGACCTTATGTCATTAATAAATATTCACAATATGACATATCTATTTTTAATGCATTTGACTCAAGTTTAATATGTGTGTTGATTATAAATGAAGAACATAAAGCAAAGGTGGCCCAAACATCTACCATACTTTTACACAAATAGCACACACGTTCTTAGATTTTTTTTGCTAATATTATTCCACTGTACCCACCCTCTGCCCCAGGTATTTTATTAAGCACGCTATGCTAATTTTTCCACAGCAAAATTAGCATAGCTTTCTTATGAAAACACATGGGGGCAGGATAGCATGGTTGTCAAGAAATGTGTAGAACACATGAGCACTATTTGCAAAAACATACAATGCCCAATTTATAGCACAGTGCTGGGATAGTTCTGGGCATGCAATAAATATTTCTTGATTGAATAATCAGTGGCAATCTTGTTGTTAGGTGCTACTGAGTCGGTTCCAACTCATAGTGACCCCATGCACAACAAAACCAAACACTGCCTGGTCCTGCAACCATCACACAATAATTGTTACACTTGAACCCTTTGCTGCTTCCATTGTGCCAACCCATCTTGTTGGGGTTCTTCCTCATTTTCATGAACACTTTTCTTTACCAAGAATAATGCCCTTCTCCAGGGACTGGTGGCTCCTAATAATATGTCCAAAGCATGAGAGACAAAATCTTGCCATTCTGGCTGTACTTCTATAAATAACAAAGATGCATTTGCTCATCTGACAGTCCCTGGTACTTTCAACATTCTTCTCTAACACCACAAGTCAGACTCATCAGTTCTTCTATGGTCTTCTGGATTCATTGTCCAACTTTCACATGCATATGAGACTTAAAACAGGTATCTTTGCTCTTGCACATTTTAAAGAGTTCTTGTGCAGCAGATTTGCCTAACTCAGTACATCATTTGATTTCTTGACTGCTCCTTGCATGAATGTTGATAGTGAATTGAAGCAAGATGAAATTTTTGACAACTTCAATATTTTTTTCCATTTATCATGATGCTATCTTGATATCCAGTAGTGAAGAATTTTATTTTGTTTATACTGAGTGCATTCCAAACTGAAGACTGTGTTCTTTGGTATTCATCAGTAAGCATTTTAAATTCTTTTCTCTTCCAGCTAGCAAGGTTGTATAATCTGCATATCACAGATTGTTAATGAGTCTTCTTCCTCCAATCCTAGTGCCATGCTCTTCTTCATATAATCCAGCTAATCATATTCTTTGTTTAGCATACAAAGTGGATAAGTATGGTGAAAGAATACTGCTCTGGGAAACAACTATCTTGATTTTAAACCATTCAGTATCATCTTGGTCTATTCAAATGATAGCCTTTTTGTGTATGTCCAGATTCCTCATGAGCACAAGAAAATATTCTGGAATACCCATTCTGTGCGATGTTATCCAAAATTTGTCATTATCAACACAGTTGAAACTTTTGCATAATCAATAAAGCACAAGTAAGCATCTTTCAACACTAGTTAATACCACTAGTATTCAAACTTATGCACCAACCACTAAAGTCAATGATGATAAAATTGAAAAATTCTACCAAATACTTGAGTCTGAAATTGAACAAAAATGCAATCAAGATGTATTGGCAATTACTGGTATTTGGAATGCAATGATTGGAAACAAAGAGGAAGGATCAAAAGTTGGAAAATATGGCCTTGAAAATGGAAATGATGCTGGGAAACCACATAGCAAGACCAATTCAAATTTATTTGTTAATCATACTTTTTTAAAAAAGTCATAAGTGATGACTGCACACATGAACCTTACCAGATGGAATAAACAGAAATCAAATTAACTACTTCTGTGGGAAGAAATGGTAGAAAAACTACCTATCATAAGCCAAAACAAGGTCAGTGGCTTACTGTAGAACAGACCATCAATTCCTCATATGCAAGTTCAGGCTGAAGCAGAAGAAAATTAAAACAAATCCATGAAAACCAAAATATGACTTAGAACATACCCCACCTGAGTTTAGAGATCATCTGAAGAACACATTTGATGCATCAGACACTAAAAACCGAAGACCAGAATAGCTGTGAGATGGCATCAAGAACAGCATACAGGAAGAGAGTAAAAGGTCATTAAGAATAAAAGAAAGACAAGACCAAATGGATGTCAAAAGAGACTGTGAACTTTGCTGTCTAGCATAGAGATGCTAAAGCAAATGGAAGAAATGTAAACAAGCTAAACAGAAAATGTCAAAGGCGGCTCAAGAAGACAAAGTCAAATATTCTAACGAAATGTGCAAAAACCTGGAGTTCAAAAAACAAAAGGGAAAAACACATTCAGCATTTTTCAAACTTTAAAGAACTGAAGAAAAAATTCACAGCTTGCCTTACTGTATTGGAAGATTCTATGGGCAAGATGTTGAATAATGCAGAAAGCATCAAAAGAAGATGAAAGTCATACACCGTGTCATGATACCAAAAAGAAGTGGTTGATGTTCAGCCATTTCAAGAGGTAGCATATGATCAAGGACCAATGGTGCTGAAGGAAGAAGCCCAATGTGCATTGAAAGTATTGGCAAAAAATAAGACTCCAGGAATTGATAGACTACGAATTGAAAACTTGCAACAAACTGATGCAGCACTGGCAGCACTCATTCATTTATGCCATGAATTTGTAAGAGCTACCTGGCCAGCTGATAGGAAGAGATCCATATTTGTGCTCATTCAAAGAAAGGTGACCTAATGGAATGTGAAATCATTGGACAATATCATTAATATCACATGCAAGCAAAACTTTGCTTATAATATTTCAAAAACACCAGCAACTGTACATTGACAAGGAACTGACAGAAATTCAAGTCAGATTTAGAAGAGGACATGGGATATCACTGGTGACATCAGATGTCTCCTGGTCTAAATCAGAGAATACCAGAAAGATGTGTGTTGTTGTTATTGTTAGGTGATGTCAAGTCGGTTCTGAATCATAACAATCTTGTGCATAACAGAATGAAACACTGCCCAGTCCTGCGCTGTCCTCATAATTGTTATTCTTGAACCCATCATTGTTACTACCATGCCAATCCATCCTGTTTAACGTCTTCCTCTTATTCACTGACCCTCCACTTTACCAAACATGATATCCTTCTCCACGCACTAGTCCCTCCTGATAATATTGCCAAAGTGTGAGAGACTTCTTGGCTTCTAAGCAACATTCTGTCTATACTTCTTGCCAAACAGATTTGTTTGTTTTTCTGGCAGTCAATGGTAATTTTAATAATCTTTTCCAACATCATTCTTAAATGTATCAATTCTTATACAGTCTTCCTTATTCACTGTCCAACAGTCACATGCATATAAGGCTATTGAAAAATATCATGGTTTTGGGTCAGGCACACCTTAGTTCTCAAAATGACACCTTTGCTCTTCAACACTTTAAAGAGGTCTTGTGCTGCAGATTTGCCTAATGCAATATGTCATGTGATTCCTTGACTGCTGCTTCTGTGAGTGTTGATAGTTGTTGTTGTTGTTGTTGTTAGGTGCCATCGAGTCAGTACCAACCCATAGCGACCCTATGCACAACAGAACGAAACACTGCCCGATCCTGGGCCAACCTCACTACTGTTGCCACGCTTGAGTCCATCGATGCTGCCACTTGACCAATCCATCTCGTTGGGGGTCTTCCTCTTTTTCTCTCATCCTCCACCAGTAGATGCATGGAAAATGAAATATTTGACAACTTTAATCTTTTTTCCCCATTTGTTGTTGTTAAGTGCCTTCAAGTCAGTTCCAACTCATAGAGACCCTGTATAGGGTTTCCAAGGAGCAACGGTGGGTTTGAACTATTGTCCTTGTGGTTCACAATCCAGTGTTTATCCTCACCAGGAGTCCATTTACCATGATGTTATTTATTGGTTTAATAGCAAGGATTTTTTTTCTCTTTACATACTAAAGGGTATGTAGTTTTTGATCAAGTTCTCTTTGTTTCCAGCAAGCAAGGTTGTCTCATCTGCCTATTGTAGATTGTTAATGAGTCTTCTTCCAATTCTGATGCCTCATTCTTCTTAATATAATCTGTTGCTGTTGTTGTTGTTAAGTGCCGTCGAGTCAGTTCCGACCCATAGCGACCCTGTACAGGGTTTCCGAGGATGTAAATCTTTATGGGAGTAGAAAGCCTCATCTTTCTCCCACGGAGCAGCTGGTAGTTTCGAACCACTGACCTTAAGGTTCACAGCCCGATTTGTAACCACTATTAGTTTTCAGCATACAGAATGAATAAGTATGGTGAAAGAATACAACTTTTTCTTATTTTGTACATCTTTTTCTTATTTTAAACTATGCAGTGTCCCCTAATTATATCTGAACAACTTCCTGTTAGTGTATATACAGGGCACATACAATTCCTGAGAATAATGAAGTGTTCTGGAATCCCCATTCTTCGCAGTGCTACCCATGGTGGTGGTGGTAGTGGTGGTGTGTCGTCAAATTGGCTTGGATGCACGGTGGCTCTGTATAGGGTTTCCAAGGCTGTAAATCTTTACGGGAGGAGAATCCCTCATCTGTCTTCTGCACAGTCGCTAGTGGATTTAAACTGCTGAATGCACAGTTAGCAGCCCAACACGTAACTTTTGTTATAATCCACACAGTAGAAAGCCTTTGCATAATCAATAAAGCAGACATAAACATCTTTTTGGTATTCTCTGCTTTTAGCCAAGAACCATCGGATTCCAGAAATTATCTCATTCCATATCCTCGTTCTATGATCGAACATTAACCATTGCTTCCATCTTCTTTTGAAGCTTCCTGTATCTTTCATTGTTTTCCCCAAGGAATCCTCCCATGTTGCTTGAATTTTTCTAGAAAAATGTTGATCATGCTCTTCTCTTTTGGCTTTTCCTTCTCCAGGTCTTTGTATGTACGTTTCATTATAATATGTCTTGACTTGCATTATAAGAGTTGTTTTTATTTTTTTTTTCCCCTTTTGAGATTCTTTTCCTTGTGATAATATTATAATATAGTTACTTTTTTATATTTAAATGTTTTATTGTGAATTATGTGATAGTTTACATGGGAGAACATTAGTTTTACATTCATTCTATCCTATATCGTCTCATTGCCTTCCCCCATGCACCCAGGTCTTCAGCACACAGTCGCTCTCCCTCTCTGGATCTAAAGTCTCCAGCTGCTCCATTGCTCCACATCATCATCTCTGACTCCATTTCA
>NW_006408692.1:6468483-6469634 GCF_000296735.1 Chrysochloris asiatica
ATAGGTGTAGGTCAAGTTCATCAAATTGTATGAGAATACTTTTTTTTCCTCTTCTTTTTACTTCTGGTTGAGCTCTGATCATCCAGTCATTGAAGCCAGGACAAGTGGGTAATATATAGTTACTTTTTTAAAGGTTGTTCTAGTTGCTTTCTTGGCAATATCAGTAACAGCTGTGGCAAAGATGTCAAAGAACAAAAGAGTTAGGTGTTAACAAATAGATTTCTTAAAAGAACCAAAAAAGTTTAAAATAAGAAGTAATTAATAAATATTATTGCTTAATTAATTAGGTAGGCACAGGCTCCTTGTGCCTTTTATAATGGATAGGTTTATAGAATTACATAGTGTTAGAATTAGTCTTATGTGAAATCTTCAATTTTGCATATTGGTAGTTAATTCAGAAAGTAAGTAGATCAAATGCTGTATAGGTAAAAATATACACAAACAAACATGACTGTGGGTCACACTTGGCCAGAGGATTCCTCTTTGAAATGTTGGTTTCCAGATATAGTTTGGGGTTTTTTTCCATTTTTTTTCCAATCTCTGCTAAATTATATGACATCAAATAAGGAACTCTTTTAAGCCTTGTTGTTGTTGTTAAGTACCATGGAGTTGGTTCCTATTCACAGTGACCCTGCACAGGGTTTCTGAGGCTGTAAATCTTTATGGGAGCAGAAAGCCTCATCTTTCTCCCGCGGAACAGCTTGGTAGTTTCAAACTGCTGACCTTGGGGTTAGCAGCCCGTTTAATAACCACTACGCTACCAGAGCTCCTTCTTTTAAGCCTTGTTGTTGTTGTTGTTAAGTGCCATCGAGTCGGGTCCGACCCATAGCGACCCTGTACAGGGTTTCCGAGGGTGTAAATCTTTTAAGCCTAGCAACCTATTAAATCTCCTGGGGATGGGGAGAGGGAAACCTACAATAATAATTTAGTGTATGTTTCTTATATTTTGACAATCCCTAACTCAGTTGCAAAAACAAATACACATGTATATTTAAGGGGCACTGGTGGCACTGTGGATTAAGCATTGGGCTGCTAACTGCAAGGTTGGTGGTTCAAACCCACCATTTGCTCTTCAGGAGAAAGATGAGGTTGTCTGCTCATGTAAAGATTTACAGCCTCAGAAACCCTATTTGGGTTGTAATGAGTCAGAA
>NW_006408692.1:6477471-6478991 GCF_000296735.1 Chrysochloris asiatica
TGATGATATATGGTGGGGATAATAATCAATGTAATGAAACAAGCTATATGAATGGTTGAATGTGAAGCTGATGATGTGCCCTGTAAACTTTCACTCAATGCAAAATAAAAACATTTAATTAAAAAAAAAAAATACTAGATTGGTAGCATATACTATCAAAGTAATGGAATTCAGAGGATGTTCAGTATAAATACATAAGTATGTGTTGCTTATTGATTTTTCATTTTTTGTCTAGTAGTTTTAAATTCATTATTTATTTATTTAGTCTGATCTGTGAAAATAGATCTGAGCGTTTTCAAAGTTTTCCCTTTTCCAGCAAGCACAGTGTTATACTTTGTTCAATGGAGGCAATGGAGAGACATGACAGGAGGAAAGGGTTTAGCTTTCTGGTTCCACAATACTTACTTAGCAAGTTTCTGCAGTACATGCTGCTTCTCGGGTGGCTGGCTTCTACGGCAGGCATGATTTCCCCAGAATGAGGCTCCGAAAATGCACAACATCCAGCAGTTTCTTCAAACCTACCTATTTAGGTGGGTTGCAGCAAACTGCCTCCCATGAAGCATCTCTTGGTAAGCAGAATTCTTCAACCCCCTTTAGGTTGGATGTGTAGCAAGTTTCACCGATGTGGCACTACTCGGCCATTCAGTGAGCTCTATATCAGCCCTAGGGATCATGGTTGCTCCTTATGACTGGTATTTTTATATTCTTTAGAGTTTTCTTCACTTCTGATTAACCAATCCTTTGTTATATCAGCCCATTGTTATAGTTAACAATTCTTCATAGTAACCTTTTCCTGTTAAAATTACTAAATAGATTTTGTCTCCTAGACCTAGATTGATATAAGTTCTGCTCTGTTTTTCCAAACTCATACTGATTTCCTCAGGGCCCATGTCTGGGTTACAGACGCCATATCTGTTCTTCCTTCACTCCAGCCATTGGATTTTAATACTGAAAGTTCACCAGGGTTCTCAACCCTCTAGTAACTGACTTGCTAACCAGGACCTGGCTAACAGCTGACAAGAATCCTTCCCTGTTTTTTAAAATATCAAGTTTGGATTTAAATAGTGTTCTATATTATGGTTGTAGTATAATTATCAGGGTATATACATTTGGAACCGACTCGATGGCACATAACAACAACAACAACAATAGATTTAGAACTATTCATTGAAATATATGTTTTAAATGGCTGTATATTATCGTATGTGAAGTATATATATACCTCAATATTGTTATTGTTGGTTGCCATTTATTTGGTTTCACCTCATGGTGATGTTATGGTAAGAGAACAAGATTCAGCCTAATTCAGTTAAAGTGTATATCATTAAAACTCAACTATTGCAACACTAAAGACCGAAGACCAGAAGAGTTGTGGGATGACATCAAGAACATCATACATGAAGAGAGCAAAAAGTCATTAAGAAGACAAGATAGAAGGAAAAGGTCAAAATGGATGTCAGAGGAGACTCTGAAACTTGCTCTCCATTCTAGAGAAGCTAAAACAAATGGAAAAATTGAAG
>NW_006408692.1:6480726-6509427 GCF_000296735.1 Chrysochloris asiatica
TGACAACAACAACAACAACATTGCAACCCCAAACCATCTTCCTGATCTTTTATATACAAGGGGGCTTCAAAAAGTCTGTAGAAAATTATCTTTTCATTCCAGTTTTCTATGACTCTGTTTTTTAAATCACTCATATTTGAGCACATTGTTGAGACTACAAGGACAACCCATCTCGCTGAAGGTTTTTTCCTTGATCTTCTACTTTGCCAGACACGACAAGCTCAATAAAGATTAGTATTTAAAAATACAATGCTCCTAAATGAAGTTGACAATACATGCTTAGAGTTGCCTAGGTCCTTGGTACAAGTCTTGTAGGAATCACCAGACTGAGAGAAGAAAACTGACATACAGAAAGGCAGAAATGGGCTACAAAGACAGGGAACATCTGAAGGTACAAGTCTCTGGTTCCATTTGACTCCAAGGCTTTTGTCTGTGCTATTTGATTTTATGAGGAAATAAATTTTCCATTCTGCTAAAATTAATTCAATTTTACTGCATGTTATTGCAACCCAAATAATTAACTCAGAAAGAAATGGCCATTGTACAGAATGCCTCCTCTGAGTAAAGTTGATCTTAATGATGTGAATGAATAAAACTTTTGGAACCATATGTTGATGGGCAAACTCAAAATCAGAAGAAACAACTGTAAAAATCCATTGACAATCAAAAGATGGAATGTATGAAGTTGGAATCTAGGAAGATTGGAAATGGTAAAAAAATGAAATAGAACGCAAAAAGATCAATACCCTAGACATTAATGAACTGAAATGTACTGGCATTAGCCATTTTGAATCAATCATATGGCTTACTATGCTGCTTGACCCAATGGAATGTGGAAATAACCTAACAATATTAATGTCACATGCACGTAAAATTTTGCTGAAGATAATTCAAAAAGGTTGCAGCATTACATCAACAGGGATCTGCCAGAAATTCAAGCCAGATTCAGAAGAGAAAGTGCTTATGTCAGATGGATCAAGAATGAAAGCAAAGAATACCAGAAAGATGTTTCCTTGTGTTTTTTGGACTGTGAAAAGGCATTCAACTGTGTGGATCATAATGAATTATGTATAACATTGAGAGAAGTGAGAATCCCAGAACACCTTAAGTGTGCTCATGAGGAAACTACACATGGACCAGTAAATGATGTATTTCATTCGGTAAATCTGCTACAAAATACCTCTTTAAGATGTCAGAGGACTAAGGTGCACCTTAGCCAAGCCAGGGTATTTTCAATCACCTTATATGTATGGGACAATATTCTTTGCCAATAAATAATTCAAATGCATCAATTCTTTACAGTCTGATTCATTTTCCAGCTTTTGCATGAATATGAAGCAATTGATAATATGATGGCTTGGGTCAGGAGCACCTTAATCCTCAAAGTGACATCTTTGCTCTTTAACACTTTAAAAAGGTCTTGTACAGCAGATTTGCCCAATACAATACTTTACTTGATTTCTTGACTGCTGCTTTGTCAAAAGCATTGATTATGGATCCAAGCAAAATGAAGTCTTTGATAACTTTAATGTCTTTTCTTTCATCATGACGTTATTTATAGGTCCAGTTGTGAGCATTTTTGTTTTCTTCACATTAAGGTGCTATAGTTTTTGATCTTCATCAGTTAAGTATTTCAAGTCTTCTTTGCTTTCAACAAGCAAGGTTATCGCATCTGCTTATCTCAGGTTGTTAATGATTCTTCCTCCAATCCTGATGTCATGTTCTTCTTCATAAAATCCAGCTTCTTGGATTCTTTTCTCAAGTTACAGAACAAATAAGTATGATGAAAGGATACAATCCTGGTGCACACCTCTCTTGATTTTAAACCATTCAGTATTCCCTTGTTCTGTTGGAATGACTGCCTCTTGGTCTATGTACAAGTTCCTGATAAACACAACTTGGTGTTCTGGGATTCCAGTTTTTCTCAATGTTAGCCAAAATTTGTTATGATTAACACAGTTAAATGACTTGGTATGATCAATAAAACCCAAGGAGACATCTTTCTGGTATTCTTAGTGTTTAATCAAGATCCATTTGATATCAATCAGCAATGTCATCCATGATTCCATGCCCTCTCATCAACCTGGTTTGAATTTCTGGCAGCTCCCTGCCATTGTTAATGTTGCAATTGTTTTTTAATTATCTTCAGCAAAATTTTACTTACATGTGCTATTGATGATATTGTACAATGATTTCCACATATAGAGCAGGAAGATGAGTTTCTCAGGTTGGTAGGTATCCAAAATACACCTAGGAAAGAGCTGCCTACTCAAAATAGAGTTAGCCATTGTTGTTGTTCTTACGTGCCATCAAGTCGATTCCGATCCATAGCAACCTTGTATAGGGTTTCCAAGGAACAGCTGGTTAGCTTGAACCGCCGACCTTGCAGTTCAAACAGCTTTGCAGTCTGGTGCATTTATCCATAGTGCCACACCATGATAATGCAAAAATGGAATAAAGCTTTCTTTACCTTCATTTGCTAATGTGACACAACAAAAATGAGGAGAAACAGCATCAAAGTAGATCATACCACATTAGCTTCTTATCCATTTTTTTTTTTTTTTCAGGATATAGAGAATGTGGGGCAATGTTATTGACCTGGTGGGTCCATTTTAGGAAGGGACTCCATAAACTCCTTATATAACCTGGTTTTGACACTTCCAAACACTGAACCTATCCTTTTCACAGAGTATTCTAGATTGCCCACCAGCTATGCCCAATTTTTAGAAAGACTTTAATGTATCAGTCTGAAATTTCTGTATTAATGTCTTACTTCTGCCCTTTGTTGTTGTTTCTAAGTGCCGTCGAGTCGGTTACGACCTATAGCAACCCTGATCAGGGTTTCCCAGTCTGTAAATCTTTATGGGAGCAGAAAGCCTCATCTTTCTCCCACAGAGCAGCTGGTAGTTTCGAACTGCTGACCTTGTGGTTCGCAGCCCGATTCATAACCACTACACTACCAAAGCTCCTTACTTCTTCCCTTTAGAAGTGCACAAAATAAGATCAATTCTTCTTCCGCTCAGACTCCATTGATGTTCTCCTTCAATTTTTTCCTTCTCTGTTGTTCTTAAGTGCCGCTGAGTTGGTTCTGACTCATACTATAGGTTTCCAAGTAGCATCTGGTGGATTTGAACTACCAACCTTGTGGTTAACAGTCTAGTGTTTATCCTACAGTGCCACATTAATTCCTCACACAGCTCGTCAGTACAAATACTTTCTAGACATGTCTGGATGGCCTTCTCATCAGTGCTTTATTTTATCAGCCTCTCCTCTCCTCTCCTCCCACTCCCACCCCTGCCACACACACACACACACACGCACACACACAAATGGGGCACCTTAGAATTGTGTGTGATACTTCTTTAATTTTCAGAGCCATGCAGATTACAAAAGGCCTCTCATCTGGGATGTATTAATATTTTTGTCTTTTGATTTCAATATTATTAACATTTTAAAGAAACCATGCCATTCATTTTGAAGCTGGGAAGAACAAATTTCTACTATACCATGTAAAATACACTTCAACTCTGACCCACCTCTCTAAATCTATTGCTGTGCTATAGCTGTTAATTTTTTAAATCTGAAATGTAGGATTTTACCATCATCCTACTTGTTAGTTTCAGTACTGTAACTGAACCTGTCAAAAACTTGATCCTGTCATCTGTCATGTTAGTTATCCCTCCCGGCTTCATTTCATCCCCAATGTGGATTTGCATGATCCTACATCATAAGATAGTGACAGAAGTGTTGAATAGGACAGAACTAAGTGTGGAGCCCTGCAGCATGTCATAAAGATTTCCTTCTACATTGACATAGTTTTATTAATTGGTACTCTTTTAGTAAAATGTTTCAAACAGCTAAGACTGTTCTAATTTGCTCTGTAGTTATCTTCTCATGTGAGGAAAAAGAAAAACTTTGGAGTGGTGGGAAGACCCTTTACAAAGGTGTTCTTGTCAGGGAATGATGGGTGCTGAATTGTAGACAGTGTACCTGTGCCATGGAGTAGGACTGCCTCTACTTGCAGAAGAGACTTAGTACTAACTAGTGTGTAAACCCAAACCAGTTGCTACATGTCAGCTCAAGCTCTTTGTTACCTATACTCATCAGAGTAGAGCTGGGCTCTATAATGTTTTCATTGGTGATTTCTCAGAAGTAAACTCCAAGACCTTTCTTCTAAGATTCCTCTGAGTAGACTTGAACATACTGTTCTTCTGTTAGCAGTGAGCACATTAACCATTTGCAACACTTTGAGAGTCCATTTGGTGCATAGATACAGTCTACTAACCAACCCATGTGCTCTTGTGACTGTGTCCTCCCAAAGGAGTGCTCTTTTTCTAATTTGTGCAAAGTTTTAATATAGGTAAACTATGATCTTGCCCTGGCTTCTAATCCTGGCTCACCTGCTCACCATTGAAATGCCCATGAGCTAAGTGATTTATGGGCTTTGAGAAGGTAATCTTATCTTTTATGTGCCTGGTTGTGAGGCTTAGATCAAATATCACCATGTATAAATGCCTGGCAGGCCTGTATATAGCACAGGGTTGCATAGTAAATAGTGACCAGGATACTGGTGTAGTATGCCATCCCTCTGAATCTATCACCTGGCATTTCCTCAAACCCACCAGTCGCTCCTTGGAAACCCTAGACAGAGTCCCTAAGAGTCTGAAAGTTCTCGATGGCACTTAACAACAATAACACATCAACAAGTTCTTTCCCTCAAATATTCCGTTTCCTTTGATTAATTATGGCTTCCCTTTAGAAACATTGGAAATTGGGCTGATCACAAAGGCTGTTTTCCACACATTTGAAAAACAAGAGATTCAGATATTGAAATTCCTTGTCTGGCTCAGACAAGGACTGTCAGAGTAAAGGGACAGTGAAAGAGGCCCCAGAGTTCCCATTGCCCAGAGCACACAGCTGGCAAGTCTAATTTTAAGTCCTTTCTAAAGTCCCTTTTGATAATCGTAACTGCAGAATGTCCTGTTTTATCAAAACAGTGAGTTCTAGAGAGACACCAAACAGATGACAACCACACTGCCAAATGGAGCAGAACACATGGTCACAAATAATGCTTGTAAATAAATTAATAAGTAGCATAAAGAAATGCAGGATTTGGGATTATAATGAACAAGGTTTTCTTAATTAAAAGGACTTTGCTGTCTTAAAATATCAAAGCATCAGTTTTCTTTGTTGAGAAGGGACTCTTAGACTCTCTGCTGAACATCTCAAATAAAAAAGAGCTTCAGTTTGATACTCCCCCCACAAAAGGGATAACACATTGACTAAATCATTAAAGAATAAGACAACAATAAATTAAATGGTTTGATTTTATGAGAATCACAATATGAGAAACAGCTGAAATGGTAGTTCCTCTACAGAGGGTGTTCCTTCCAATGTTGTTGTTGTTGTTGTTAAGTGCCGTCGAGTTGGTTTCGACCCATAGCGACCCTGAGCAGGGTTTCCGAGGCTGTAAATCTTTACGGGAGCAGATCGCCTCAGCTTTCTCCCGCGGAGTAGCTGGTAGTTTCCAACTGCGGACCTTGCGGTTCGCAGCCCAATTCATAACCACTACGCTACCAGAGCTCCAATAGACAGCTGTAAATTGCATTTGAAAAATTCCTAACAGAGCACATTGTCACCCTCACTGTCTTTCTTGTGGTCCCTCCTCTTCTCTACAGTTGTGTCTGTGGACACCTGACAGAAGGAAAATTGTTATTGTTGTGTGCTATCGAATTGGTTCTAGCTCATAGGACCCTGCATAGGGTTTCCAAGGAACGGCTGGTGGGTTTGAACTGCCGACCTTAAAGGCCCAATGCTTATCCTGCCATGCCACACCAGGACTTACGAATTAAAACTGGTAAAAGATTTAGATCTACTTTCTTTTCTGGAAGTTCTGCCCCATGATCTTGCACCATCACCCCCAAATCAGGTTTTCCTCTGTGTACTTACTGAGACAGAAAGAAAGAAAATGATGAAACAGCAGGAGTAAAAGAGAATAAAGGCAAGCGATCCTAATGTCTCCTGGGCTTTCCTGATTGTGTCGATTGTGTCTGATCGATTCTGTGGTAACTTATGAAGACTAGAAAGAATTCTCTGTTTGGGGATTCGATTTCTGCTTCTGTTGTCTTAATAGAATCATAGCACCAATAGCCGTCCTATGACGATTGTGTATCTATAAAACAGTTGGAAGAACTGAAGCCTGTGAAGCCTGGGAAAGGCTCGGCTAACTCTCAGGTTCCCATTGGCTGTCAGAGAAGTAGACATTATAGGACCCACAGGATGACCACCACAGCCTGGAGCACTGAATTAGATGACTTTTAGAGCCCAGTGCAAAATCTTTCATCCCATGTTGAAGCCCATGCATTTGCTTGTCAATCAAAATAGTATTTCCACAATGCTCCTTGTTATAAAATGACTTAGTCACAGTTAACCCTCATTAACATTTATAGAAGGAGAAAATTAAAAAATTTGGTTAAAAAAAATACACTAACGTCTATAAAATAACTCTGAAAATTTCTGATAGTGAATCATAACCCTCACAGAGATTTATGAGGTGAAGTATGATATATAATAGATCAGTTGATTTGTGTAAGTCATATAGAATTTCTAAGTTGATAGACATTCTTACACTGAAGAATTTTATGCTGAGCCAGGAAGGACTAAGTCATTGTTGGAATATTTGTGTGACCATTACTGCCTATCTCAGAGTCACCTGTATGGTACTCTTGAATGCCTTGTATTTTAGTAGTTTGATAGAGATGTGTATATATATATATATATACACACACACACATATATGGACTCCTGGTGTCACGCTGTAGAATTAGCACTGGACTGCGAACCACAAAGTCTACTGACCCTGTATAGATAGGGTTTCCAAGGAACACCTGGTGAATGAACCGCTGATCTTGTGGTTCAAACCAACCTTGAGGTTGAGTGCTTATCCTGTGGTTGTTGTTGTTGTTAAGTGCCATCAAGTCAATTCCAACCCATAGAGACCCAGTATAGGGTTTCCAAGGAGCATCTGGTGAGCTTGAGCTACTGACGTTGCAGGTCCAACGACTTTGTAGTCTGGACGCATTAGCCCACAGTGCCACACCAGGACTCCTTATCCTATGGAGCCATACCATATATGCAAAAGTTGCAAATTGAATATAGGGTTTAAAAAAGGAATGAAATGACCTACTAATATTTTGGAGAATATCTCATGTAACTTATTAGTAGGCTAGTTTCAAAGAAAGAAGCCATGGTAGAGTAGTGGGTAATGCATTGGGCTGCCAACCATAAGGTCAGCAGTTTGAATCCACCAGTCACTCCAAGGAAGACAGATGAGACTTTCTGCTCCTGTAAAGACTTACAATCTCAGAAACCCTACACCAGGTTGCTATGAGTTGCTACTAACTTGACAGTACAAAGCAGCAATTACAAATACAATAGTGTTACTTTGTCTCACCCTTGTCAGCTATGTGTTAGAGAAGCTATTTTTATTGGTCCCTGGAATCTAGCCTGAAAACCTACTGACAAATGGTTCTGGGAAATGCAGTTTCCAGACTTTTAGCACACAAGATATATGGGAAAATATATTTTTGTTGTTGTTGTTGTTGTTGTTGTTACGTGCCATCTAATCAGTACCGACTCATAGCAACCCTATGCACAACAGAATGAAACACTGCCCAGTCCTGGGTCAACCTCACAATCATTGCTACACCTGAGCCCATCGCTACAGCCACTGTGCCAATCCATCTCGCTGGGGGTCTTCCTCTTTTTCTCTGACCCTTCACTTTACCAAACATGATGTCCTTCTCCAGTGACTGGTCCCTCCTGATAATATGTCCAAAGTATGAGATACAAAGTTTGGACATCCTGGCTTCCAAAGAGCATTCTCACTGTGCTTCTTCCCACACAGATCTGTTTGTTCTTTTGGCAGCCCATTATACTTTTATTATTCTTCTCCAACACCATAAACCAAGCCGTGGTATTTTCAATAACCTCCTATGTATGTGAAAGTTGGACTGTGAATAAAGACAACTGTAGAAGAATTGATGCATTTGAGTTATGGTGTTGGAGGGGAAAATAGAGAGGACAGAATAGTACCAGATTTTCAACAATCTGTCATAGATGACATCAATGTGTCTTCATATCATAGAAAGGAAAAGCCTCTATTAAGCAGACAAGAAGGTATTTAAACCTTCTCGTCATAGCCAGCAAATGACTACTGCCAACAGAGATAATAAAGCTACCAGAGACATTGGAAACACAGATGCTATCTAAAGATTCTAACACTTCCAATTATTCCCAGGCTAATAATCCAAATCAAAGGTCAAGAAACTTTTTTTTTTAAATAAAAGTTCAGATAGTAAAGTATACAGGCTTTGCAAGCCATACAGTATCTGTTAAACTGCACAAGTCTCCTGTTTGGTGGTGCTAAAGCAACTATTTGTTGTTGTTTTTAAGTGTCGTTGAGCCGGTTCCAACCCAAAGTGACCATAGTTAGGATTTATGAGAACTGCCATCCTTGCAGTTGAAACTGACTTTGCAGTCCAGCACATTAACCCACAGTGCCAAAACAACTATGGTGGTGGTATGCTGTGGAGTCGGTTCCTACTCATAGCAACCCTGTATAGGGTGTCCGTGGCTGTAAATCTTTATGAGAGCAGAATGCCTCACCTGTCTCCAGTGGAATGGATGGTAGTTTCAAACTGCTGACCATATAGACACTATATAAACAAGTGAGAATGATTGAGATTCAATAAAATTTTATTTATTAAAAACAAAAGGTTGGCCAGATCTGGAGTCCATAATCTAGATAAGTAATAAGCAACAAGCAGACAAACACTTCAGCCACAGTAGAGCTATCTGGGACAATGACAATGTAGGAGATAATGAAGAGAATCCACATCAGATAAGAATTATATGCTTAACTGGTTTGCTTAAATGGAGGGGGGTGGTTCCTATTCTAATACTTTGGTAAGAAGAAAGCAGAGATTGATAATAAAGCCCGTATGATCCTTTGTGGTGGCTTGTACATGTAGTACCTGGTACATTATTCTCATTATAAAGTGTAGGTTTACGCTATTTCAACAAAGCCTTTTTTTCAGAAGATGAGGGGTAGGAGGGCTGTTATCAACAGTCTTTAAATTGCAAGTCCAATACAATCTTCTTGTTATTGTTGAGTACCGTTTAGTTGGTTCCGATTCATAGTGACCCTGTATAGGGTTTCTGAGGAGCAGCTGGTGGGTGAACTGAACTGCTGGCCTTGTGGTTCAAATCAAATTTTCAGTTCAATGCTTTATCCTACATTGCTACACCAGGACTCTGAACTAGTTTAAGCAAAAAAAGAAGGATGCACTGACTCTCATAACTGAAAATTCCAGGGGTATGACTAACACACTTCCAAAATTGGCTCTAAGTGTTCTAATACAACATCATTAGAATTCAGTTTATCTCCATTGTTCAGCTCTACTTCTCTTGTCTTGACTTCATTCTCACTTGGATTTTTTTCCTTGGGTTAATGTACTTATGCCTACCTTGCAACTCCAATAGGAAGAGACTATCACCTTCTTCATAGTTATAACAGAGTCCCAGACCTAACTAATTGTCCTCAACTGGGTTTCAGGCCCAATACAAAGCTAATAGTTCTGGCAAGGAGAATGGAAAATGCTGATTGGCCAAGCCTGTGTTGTGTGCCCCATCTTGGATGAGACTGCCATTTTAACCACGTGGACTAAAAACAAAGGAGGAATTGTGACACTGTAGGTTAAGCACTTGACAGCTAACCATGAAGTTGGTGGTTCAAACCCACAATCTCTCCTTGGAAACCCTAAACAGGGTTGCTGTAATTCAGAACCAATTCAATGACACAACACAACAAAAATAGGAAAATTGGAATGTTGTTATCAGATCATAGTGAAATGAAGACTGGGAACGTAAAAACCACAAGTCTACAAGTCAAGTTGGACTTGCTTTTATGAAGTTCCAAATTGCTCTTTGCATGATTGAACACAGATACTTGAACTAAGTGTACTTTTTGTGACTCATACAGTTCAGGATCTAGTGTTTGTCTGAGTAATGGTGCTAACTGACTTGTAGATATGTGGTTGGTATGAGGTAGATCAGTAAATAAGGCTGAACTACCAAGTTAAACTTATATAATTAGGAAAGTATAATGGGCCATCTTAAGAGATACTTTTTGGAAGGTTCTTGAATGAGATGAAGACCATTTTCTAAATCGGAATAATTTGTTTTGCTTTGCTTTTGCATTCATGAAACAAGTCAAGGAGAAAGAGAGCGCGAAACAGAAAGCATAGCTTTCCTTTTCAGAAGGCTGCGGCACTTAACTCTATTTCCTTTAGCTTACTCACTTAAGTGAAACTTTTAAAAACAACAAGCATGTAGATTTCATTTTATCAGGTTAAAGAGGTGTGAATTTCATCGTGCTTGAAACAGACCCTATGCTACCAACTGCAGATATGCAATTTCAGCATGACCACCAGTACTGCGGTGTGAGCAGGCACTGACCTTTGAGATTAGTGCCTAAACCTTCATTAAGAAGAGCATCCAAAAAGACAGCCATGCCTCTGAGGAAGGCCCAGCATTCCACACTGGTAGCCCAAGCAGTGAAAATTGACTTGGCGTGGGATTCTCCTCTCTGGAGCCCCCATGCTGGGAGCCAGGAGCACAAAACAGCTTGTTGGCAGATTCCAATCACTTAGGAGCTTTCCTTTATGACACTGCTTTGTAAGAATGCATCTAGTTAAATTCACAGGGTCATTGACTGTGGCTTTCAAAACACGAGATTTTATGAAGGAATGCGGATCTGGAATCCAAGGTTCAGAGCCCAGACCTTCAAACAGATTAATCGCCATGGGGAGCATCATAAGAGTTTTCCAACTTTGGCTTCGTCCTGTGCCCTAGCAACCAAGGGGCCCCTATTCAGCAGACCCAGGTTTCCACTATGGTCTGTTGGACAGAGTCCTGGGCGAGAAGCCAAGAACTGGGACAGTCTCATTTCAGCTCTCCAACTGGCTCCCTGTGTGCCCCCTTAAGCAGGTTCTTAACTGCTCTGTCTGCGTTTCCAGCTTATTAAGTTAAGAGGAGAACAATAATACAATAATGCCTCAAGACACACAGTTCCAGGGCTGGGGGTGGAGGTGGAGCAGGTGGATGCATGTGAGTGTGTGTGTGTGTGTGTGTGTGTTAGGGGGTGTGTCTGGGAGACAATTATTTATGTATTCTTCAGTCCTATTTATCTCAGTCCGAAAATCGTTTACAATGGAGAAAACATCCTGTTCTGTCTGTGGATAAAATAAGTGACTATTTGTAGCTCCTACACTTGCCTTCTGATAAGATGAAGATGAGAGATGGGGAGAAAAGAGATAAATAGGACTGAGGAATACATACATAATTGATCATCTATATTGTAAGCTTGCTGTAACCTTTCTTAAAAGTATTTTTGAGCCCTGTATTTAAATTTAAAACCATATTTAACCAATAGGGTTTTAAATTTAAAGCCATGCTTTCCTCCAGCATTGAAGACACATGGAAAGTGCTAAATAAATGCAGGTCAAGTCAACAGAATCACCTAGAATGTTAGCTGCAAAACATCCTTAATTCTTGGGTAGATTGTTAGTTGCTATGTAAGGTATTGTGTGGTAGTTCCTGGGGCTTGATCATGATTGCTAGCATTTACTGACTGCCTACTCTATGCCAAACAGGGGTCCGTGCACTTTGGGGTTGAATGCCTCATTATCTCAGAATGATATCTCCTAAAATAGGGTATTTTCTACCATCCCTATTTTTATAATGGGAAACTAACCTTAACTGACAGGAGTTAAATAAATTTCAATTAAGTTGTGGAACTGGAATTTGAACCCAACCAGTTCATCTTGATTCCAGAGTCTACATCCTAACATCCTCTAGCACTAGTGAGTGCCCCGTCTACTCAGGAGGGTCACACATGACCAGGGAAATCTGAAGTTGAAGCCACCCTCCAGAAAGAAGTGTGGGTCTGGATTAGGATTGCAAATTAAAGAAATAAAAGGAAAATACTAGATGTTCAGTTCAATTGAATTTCAGGTAAACAAGAAACACACACACATATTTTATATCTGTTACTATAAATGTTCACCCTGTAATGTTTAGAACATATGTATACTAAATAAATAAATAAATAAAGTTGTTTATGGGTGGGAACTGACTCCATGACACACCACCACCACCACCATGTGAATTCAAATTGAACTGGGTGCCCTGTATTTTATCTTACAACACTATTCCTGGGAGATAAAGCTACAGTACAAGACAGAATCCATCCATAAATTTTTGATCATTCCAAGATTCAAAGAGAAGGATCTACAGATTGTGTCCCTCTTCACAATTTAGTGCTCAGTCTCTGCCACCCACTCCAACCAGCATCAAAGCTACCCACTTCTCCAAAGCAGAGATATCTGTTGTTTTTGTTGTTAAGTGCCATGGAGTTGGTTCTGTCCCATAGTGACCCTGTATAGCGTTTCTGAGGCACAACCAGTGAACTTGAACTGCCAACCTTTCATTTCAAACCGCCTTTGTAGTCCAGCGCATTAACCCACAGTGCCACTTCAGAGATCTCTGTAGTGAATTGAAATAGAAATGTCTTAGGCTCTGGTAGTGAATATAGGTTGACTGATCACAGGGGAGTATCCTTGTAGGTGGTGGTTATGTGCCAAGGCGTCGTTCTGACTCATAGTGACATTGCATATGGTTTCTTGAGGCTATAAATCTTTACGGGAGCAGAAAACCTCATCTGTCTCCCGCAGAACTGCTGGTAGTTTCGAACCGCTGACCTTGAGATTAGCAACCTGATCCATAACCACTACGCCACCAGAGCTCCTTACCCTTGTATGAGGGAGCTTCAAAAAGATCATGGAAAAAAATGGAATTTAAAGATAATGGAATTTTTCCATGGATGTTTTGAAGCCCCTTCATATAAAGGAGTTATCGTACTTGTGTGAGTAGTTCAGGGGCAACTTTTGCCCAGAGAGCAATAAGAACTTCAGGTCTTTACCCTCTAGCTGTCTGTGACTCCCAGATAGAAGGGTTTGGGTTTGCTTGTTTATTATCACTGATTCCCTATGTTTTGTTCACTAAAGTCTCCACCTACGTAAATATGTATTCTTGGCTCTTAGCCTGTTTCACTCATTTATGTTATCTATCTGCACCCTCTTCCCAGCCATTCAGTTGATAACCCCTTTAAAAAGATATCGCCCCAGTAAATAGCCAGAATTAAATTTCTATTTTAACACTGCATTGGATTAGATTGCATAATTTAGGCAAATATATGCAGTTTTTAATGTAGTTCATGCAAATTTCCAGTGATCTTCTTATTTCATATGCATTGCAATGGCCATTGGTGAAATCCTGGTGAGCCCACTGATAAGAGATTCCATATGCACGATTATGTGCTAGATTGAGTTGGGGTTCTGTGAGTCTGGAAAGGGCAAATGGTATAAATGTTAATGGGGTCTAACATGAAAAAGACCTTTGTGGCTGGCTGGGAGCTATCTTTAGTTTAGAAGCAGTGAGGCATTTAATCCTCTGATTTATAAACAACCCAGTACCATATATATGAATATCTGTTTTCTGTGAATACAACATATACTGTTTGTTGTTGTTGTTGTTATGTGCCATTGAGTTGGTTCCAACTCATAGTGACCCTGTATGGAGTTTCTGAGGAGCAGCTAGTGAACTTGAACTGTCATCCTTGCAGTTCACACCAACCTTGCAAACTAGCACATTACTCCACAACGCCCTTCAAACATATAAAGAGAAGATCTGTCATCCATCCATTTAAATGAAGAAACCATATTGGTACCTTCATTTTGCCAGCCCTGGTATAAAGCAAATTATTAATGTAGAAGTTTTATCATGGATCCAAGTTCTAGACAGAATCATGCTACAAATTGCTGATTGAGAGCCACTCAACAGAAACACAAAAGTTGTTGGGAGTTTTAAGTAATGATGTTAATAAATCATGCTCATACTTACTGACATCACTGTTATAGTAATACCTTTTACTGAGTGTCAATGGATTAAATAATATAATAATTATGGAAACCATTTGAAAACTGTGACATGTGAAAAGGTGTTGGTTCTTTAAATTCCTTTGTCTTTGCTCAAAACTCAACTTCTGATTTATAAATGGTCTGCCCCATGTTTGAAGAGACTGGTTTCTACAAATGAATAATTACATTTGAACTGGGGGTACAAATGCATTTTAGATTATTTTTCTGTTTCTAACCTTGAGCTAGATCTGCAATCAGGGACGATAGGAGGTCTTGGATGCAGGAATATAAATGCCAAAGTCTGTTAAGTATTTAAATCTGGCCAGTGACAATTTATCTTCATGTTCCTTTTATCTTCACTCAAACCATTAGGTAATCAAGTTTAGATTATTCACATATGCATTTTCAATATTTATCTCCAGGCCATTTAAACCACGGTGCATTTCTGTGATTAAAAGTAGCGCAAAAAGGAGAGTTATAAAAACTGAGTATAAAAGAAGAAAATTGGAGAGATAAGCTAAATAAACGAATCCAATTAGAAAACAGGCTTCACAAAGAGATGGAAATACATGTAATTTTGTGGAAGAAATAGATAATGTTAGTTAAAGGTTTATAAAGTGCTTGGAGAGAAATGAGAGTCAGCCATTTCACTGTAACACAGAGATGAACTAGTAATCAGCGGAGTTGATGGAGTGGGGGAATAAATTAGTTGTGATTCAAGGTTATAAATAGGGTTTCAATAGTATTTTGAGACAGAATGTCAGAACACCAACATGGGTGAATTACAGAGATCAAGATGGGAGATAATGAATAAACTTGAGGAGCCTGGATGAAGAAAAGAAAAAGAATGAATTCTAAATATAATGGAAGTAGGTTTGAATGGTAATGAATAACTTATTGAGATGAAAATATGAATATTCAACAGTAATATAAAATAATCAGATTAAATAGTTAAGAAATGATATGAATATAATAGAAAATAGAATCAACAAAGCAAATGGAAAATAGGCGTTTTCTATTACTCTTTTGGGATTAAAGGTTCTGATTGCAAATAGAGAGGATTAAATGTCAAGATAGATAAAATTAATGTGCTGTTAGCACATGAAGGAAGATAATACCGAAGGAAGGTGCCCTGAAGGCACAATGGTTAGGTGCTCACTTCTAAGCAAAAAGTCAGCAGTTTGAACCCACCAGCTGCTTCATGGTACAGTAAATACAGCAAGCAGTTTGCTTCCATAAAGATTACAGCACTAGAAACTGTATAGGACAGGTCAGCTTAACTCAATGATAGCAGGTTTGGCTTGAGTTTAATGCCCAAGGGAGATAATATAACTCCTGGTAGCGTAGTGGTTACGAATCGGGCTATGAACCTCAGGGTCAGCAGTTCAAAACTACCAGCTGTTCCGTGGGAGAAAGGTGAGGTTTTCTGCTCCCGTGAAGATTTACAGGCTCGGAAACCCTGTACAGGGTCACTATGAGTTGAAACAGACTCCACGGCACATAACAACAACAATGGAGCACTGGACTTTGAACTACATGTTCGGCAGTTCAAACCCACAAGCTGTTCCTTGGAAAACCTAGGTAGTAAATTGTTTAACCCTGTACTAATCACTGCACCTCACCACCCACTAGCAATAGGAATTTCCCAGCTTACACAGCAGAAAGGTTCTTTGTTAAAATGGTTAGAATAAAGGAAAGATGTTATCAAAGACTTGGAAATGAACTTTCCAAGGTTACTACACAAGGTTGCAATGGGTTGGAACCGACTTGATGGCACTTAACAACAACAATCAAAATAAGCTGCCAGAAAAACAAAACCAACTAAACCATATTCTTGATATTTTTGGGATCCAGGACCTGAAATTCTCATATAACTTCCCCATTTATTATTGTATTTAAACCCCCTATAGCATCACAATTTATAACAACTTTCTCCCTTAAATTTCAATCATCTTTGTGATGAGTTATTTTTCTTACTGTCACTATACATGTGAGTTTCATGGTTCCACAGGACAAGGAGCAATTAATTCATTTCTTCTGTCTTCTCCCCTGCCCTGCAGCATCATCTCACAGTACTTTTTTGAGTATTATATTGACTGCAACCAAAAATAAATAAATAAATAGTTCTGAGTAGAGTTGCAATTTAGCAGAAAGAGACTAAAATTTAGAGTGAAAGTTAAATTCAGCAACAAGTTATCTGGATAACAAGATCGAAAAATATTAGCTGATGAGCCAATTCAAGCAAATGTCTGACCGCAGGGAGGTCACTATGACCGTGATGGGACAAAGATGTTTCAAGTCGAAAATGGAAGATTAACGCAAGCATTTCACCTGACAAAGAGTATCCACATACTTACACAAATGGATGTGTTTTCTTTTCCTTGGGCAGGCAAAATCATTTTTTTCTAAGAAGGGTTGTTCTGTTGCTTTCCTGATCTTGATGACAAGATGAATGTTCATAGGTGCCCCTCTCTGATCTTGAATTGAATCAGAGTTTCCTCAACGCATTACCAAAAGCATTGAAAAGTCTCAAGAATTTAGCAAATGGAAACCATCAAGAAGACCATGCCAGTAGACTTGCTATCAGTTAAACAGTCTTTTGAGGTCCCTTTTGACATGAAAGATGATCTGGTCTTTAATGGAATCACAGCTAAAAAGGTGTAAAATTGATGGTGACTGACTCATTTAGAGATGGGAACAAAAGAAAGGTATTCTCATATGAAGTCATATTCAGGTAATTTATAGAAAGTCTGTCTGGAGGCCATAGATTCAGGTAGTGTTTCCTTAACTCTACTAGCTTTAACTCACTAATAAACCTGATGGCAGAATATAGACAGCTATATTCTTTATCATCACCAAATGACCACTTGAATTAGGTTCCTCATATTAGGTCTCAATAAAGTCATCTTACTGCTCAGAAATTATTCCCCTGACTGTGTTGATTAAATGTATCCACTTACAGTGTTTCAGTGCAAAACAAAAGAAAAGTTTTCCATGCAACAGAAGTCTGTATTACAGGGATATAAGCATCCTTTATGACTCTAGCAAGATTGAAGTAGAGTGTAGCTCTGTTTATTAACTGAAGTGTTAATGTGGCACTTCGTGGAACAAAAGCATGACATAGGGAACTGGAGATACCATTATTCACTTCACATTTTCTGGAAATTACTTTCAGCTGAGTTTCAGCATGATTTGGGTCCTGGGGGCCCTCAGTTCGGGGCAGCAATTGTTTCAATGGAACACATTTCATGGTGCCTGGCCCAGGCTTTGGATTGTGGAGTAGGAATTTGAATGGTCTATTGCTTCATATAAATTAAAATCCTTTCTGGATTTACCTCCAGTCAGGGATTGAAAGGGTCAGGACGTCTGCTCCCTTCCTTTCTGTTTTTAATCTCTCCCCACTGACAATGCAATCTTCTTTTCCTTTTTTTTTTTTTTTTGTTGTTTTTAGCTTGTTTCATATTATAATAGAAGCTGTTTTTGTGGCCCTATTCAAACTACATTGCTCCTTAGAAGGGAAGATAACATGACCTAGGCTTCAGTGTTTTTGTCATTGGAAAAGTACAATCACTAAATGAGGACATCATGTCTGGTAAAGTACAGGATCAGAGAAAATGAGGGAAACATTCAATGAGATGAATTGACACATAGCCACAACAATGGATCCAAACATACCAACTATGATGAGGATGGTGCAGAACAGGGCAATGTTTTATTTTGTTATACATAACATCATCTGGTGTTGAAGCAGAATAGATGACAACAACCAACAATAGTCACATCCTCCTTTTTCCTTTTTCCCCAAACTTTCCTTCCTTCATTTCTTCTTCAAGTGTTGCTATAGGTCAGGCACAGTCTTGGTGCTGGAGAATACAAAGAAACAGGAAAGTTCAGAGTCATACATAAAATCATATAAGAATGCAGAGATATGCACCAACCATTATGATAAAGGTCAAAAGTGCACTATTGGAGGTATTCTTTCTGTGCTATCGAAGGAGGATAGCCAGAAATTCTGGGAAGGATTCTTAAGTCATACTCTAAGCTCCACAAGGGCTCCTAATGGGTCACTATCATAGTGTAGCTGATAGACATTGAAGGGAGTCCCTGCGTGGTATAAACATTTAAGGGCTCGGCTACTAATCAAAAGGTTGATGGTTCAAGTGCATTCCGAGGGGTCATGGAAGAAAGAACTGGCAATCTACTTCTGAAAAATCAGCCATTGAAAACTCTATGGAACACAATTCTACTCTGCCACACATGGAATCACCATGGGTCAAAATCAACTCAACGGCAATTGGTATTGATACTGGTAGATATTGAAAGAACCCAGATGTTTGGTGATGATGATGGATAGATGACCAAAGAATAATTAAGGAAGATTCATCTGCATCTTGAAGGGTGAATGAAAGTGTACTACTGGGTATAGTATCATTCTGCTGCTTGTCAGGATGCATGAGATACGCTTTTAAAGTTTCCAGGAAGATTTACATATTAATTCCTGTCAGGGCATAAAAGATGTATGTTTATCTCCTTAACTCTCAATGATCACACCCTAGTCCTTAGGAGGCTCTCAATGAAAAAGAATCGCTGGGATGAATGGAGGTGGTATGGGCCTCTAAAATATTGTAATTAAGAGAGTGAACAGTTAGATCTGTATTATAGAAAGGTTACCCTAGCATTGGTATGGGGTACAGATTTGGAATATGGATTATAGTAATTAGGTCGTAGCCCACACTTGGAGAGAGACAATAGACAAATTGCCTTCACTTCTCTCTCTGATTTTAATGTATTTCAGCACAGCAAGTGATGCATTTCTTTCAATGTCAGGGACTAAAACAGTTTGAAAGAATATTGAGAAACATTAGGTTAGCATTTGGAGAAATTGAGGCAGCAAGACAAAGTATATTTGCATTCAAAGCAGAAATCACGAAGGCTTGGAATAGGCATCTATGCTTTGCTGCCAGGAGCTATTGTTGTTGTGTGCTGTTGACTAGATTCTGACTCATAGTGACCCTGTATAGAATTGCTAGATTTGTGCTCATTGTCTGTTTTATCATACTTATAACTATGATGACCTTTGCAAGACATTAAATAAGAGAGGAAATTGATGAGATAGAGGGAAAGTAAAAAGTCAATGTGCTTAATTTGTTTCAGAAAAATTAGTCATAAAAATATATATATTAAAAGTATGGCTACTGATTTGGAAGTTGTCTGAATTTGAATGTTGTTGAGTCATCTCAACATCTCCAATGTTGAGATGACAAGATTTTCAGACATTTCAAAGGAGAAACAACTGTTTGGGAAGGATCAGGGTACCCACTTGTAAGTGTGTGAGTTTCTTGTGGCTGGTATAACAAATTAATACAAACTAGGAGTCCTGGTATGGTGCTGTGGGATAAGCACTAGACTGCAAGTTCGGTTTGAGCTAGAAGGTCTGCAGTTGAAACTTACCAGCCACTTCTCAGAAACCCTATACAGGGTCACTTTGAATCAGAACTGATTCGACAACACTTAACAACAATAACAACAACAAAAACAGTGACCTAAATGGAGTTCTGATGAGTCATTGTAGAATAAGCAATAGATGACTAACTGTGGTTAGTAGCAAGACTAGTAGTTCAAACCTACCACCTGCTCCTTGGAAACCCTATTCAAGGTTGCTATGAGTTAGGACTGATTCGACGGCACTTAACAACAAGTGATTTAAACAAAGGAGCTCTGGTGGCATACTTGGTTACTCACTGGGTTTCTAATCATTAGGTCAGAAGTTTGAATCTACACAACCAATATCCCACTAGTGCCTTAAACAAGGCTCTGGAAATTGATGGAATACAAGTTGAAATGTTTCAACGAACTAATCTAAAATTGGAGGCACTCACTCATCTATGCCAGGAAATCTGGAAGACAACTACCTGGTCAACCAATTGGGATAGATCCATTTTTTGTGCCCATTCTAAAGAAAGGTGGCCCAATGGAATGCAGAAATTATAGAACAATATTATTAATATTATGTGCTGGTAAAATTTTACTGAAGAGAATGCAAAAATGGTTACAACTGTACATTGATAGGGAGCCACCAGAAATTCAAGTCAGATTCAGAAGAGGATGGAGAATGAGAGATATCATTGCTGATGTCAGATAGATCTTGGCTGAAAGCATAAAATGTCAGATAGATATTTATTGTTCTTTATTTATTACATAAATACATTTGACTGCACGGATAATAAAAAAACACCTATGGATAATATTTCAAAGGGAATTCAAAACCACTTAACTGTGCTCACTGTTATTGTCGTTGAGTGCTGTCCTGTCACTTCTGACTCATAGTGATCCTGTATAGGGTTTCCAATGAGCGATTGGTGTGTTTGAACTGCCTAATTTTCAGTTAGTAGTCCAGTGCTTATCCTACAGTGCCAATTATGCTCATGAGAAATCAGTAAATAGGCCAAGAGGCAGTCGTTAGAATAGCACAAGAGGCTACTGAATGAATTCAAATCAGGGATTGTGTGTGTCAGATATTTGTCCTTTCACCACATGCTTATTCAAACCTTGTATTGTGCTAATAATGTGATAAACTGGGTTATATGAAGAAGAACTTAGCATCCAGATTTAAGGAAGACTCATTATCAGTCTGTAATTTGTAGACGATATAATCTTGCTTACTGGAAGCAAAGAGGACATGAAATACTGATGAAGATTGAAGACTACAGCCTTCGGTATGGATTATACTCAAGGTAAAGAAAACCAAAATCCTCACAACTGAATGAATAAGCATCATGATAAATGGAGAAAAAATTGAAGTTGTCAAAAATTTCATTTTACCTGAATTTGCAATCAACACTCATGTAAACAACAAGTAAAAAATCAAATTATGTATTGCATTAAGCAAATCTGCTGCACAAGACCTCTATAAAGTGTAAAGGGCAAAGATGTCACTTTGAGGACTAAGGTGTGCCTGATGGAAGTCATGCTATTTTTAGTTGTCTCATATGCATGTGAAAGTTGGACAGCAAATGAGGAAGAGCTTAGAGGAATTGAAGAATTATAATGATGATGTTGGAGAAGAATATCGAAAGTACCATGGACTGCCAGGAGAATGAACAACTGTCGTGGAAGAAGTATGGCCGGATTGCTTCTTAGAAGCAATGAGGTCAAAACTTCATTATCTTACTTTGGACATGTTGTCAGGAAGGACCAGTCTGTGGAGAAGGACGTCATGTTTGATAAAGAGGAAGGACGATGAAAAAAGGAAGGCCCCACAATGTGAGAGATTGACACAGAGACAAGAATAATAGATTCAAATATAACAACACATGTGAGGATGGCACATGACCGGGCAGTGTGCATTTTGTTGAAATAGGGTTGCTATGAGTCAAAACTGACTTGAAGGTGCCTCACAACAACAAGAGTGGCTTAAACAACTGAGATTTATCATCTCACAATTCTGGCAGTTAAAAGCCCAAAACTGAGGTGTCAGCAGAATCAGGGACTCTAGGGAAGAATCTGTGCCTTGACTGTTCCTAGCTTCTGGTACCGGTTGACATTCCTTAGCATTCCTTGACTTGTCACTACATCTTTCCAATCTCTGCCTCTGACTTCACATCACATTCTCCTCTGTCTTCACTCCTGTGTGTCTTATAAGGACATTGTCATTAGTTTTAGAACCCACGTTGACAGTCTGGTATTGTTGTTGTTGTTGTCAGGTGCCATCGAGTCAGAACTGACTCATAGCGACCCCATGCACAGCAGAATGAAACAATGTCCGATCCTGGGCAAACCTCACTACCACCGCCACATTCTATGCCATCAATGATGCCACCTGGCTGATCCATCTTGTGGGGGTCTTCCTTTTTTTCTCTGACCCTCCATCTTACCAAGCATGACATCCTTTTTCAGCAACTATTCCCTCCTGACAATATGTCCAAAGTATGAGAGACAAAGCTTAGCCATCCTGGCCTCCAAGGAGCACTCTGGCTGCACTTCTTCCAAAACAGATCTATTGGTTCTTTTGGCATTCTTCTTGGATCAACTACCAACATTCACAGAAGCAGCAGTCAAGAGATCAGACGACATATTGCATTAGGCAAATCTGTTGCACAGGAACTTTTTAAAGTATTGAAGAGCAAAGATGTCACCTTGAGGACTAAGGTACACATGACCTGAGCCATGGTATTTTCAATAACCTCATATGGATGTGAAAGCTGGATAGTGAATAAGGAAGACCATAGAAGAATTGCTTGCTGAAAGTGAAGCAAGATGAAGATCAAGAAACACAGCCTTCGGTATGGGTTGCATCTCAATGTCAAGAAAACAAAAATCCTCACCACTGGACTAATAAACAACATTCTTATCAATGGAGAAAAAGATTGAAGCTGTCAAGGACTTCAATTCTACTTGGATCAACAGTCTGGTATAGTGTCCTCATTATAAGATACTTAAATATATCGGCAGAGACCAGTGTTTTTTTTGTTTTGTTTTTGTCCAAATAAGGTCACTTGCATAGGGTATAGTGATTTCTTGGTCCATAGATTCCTAGACCTTGACACATCATTTTGGGGTCCCATTCAGTCAACTACAAAGGAAATATTTGGCCAGCATTTGTGTATGACACTTCAGAAGAGAACTTGGCCTGTGCATCTAAGCTTAGACAAAGTGGAGAAGGACTCATTCTTTGTATGGAGGACTCATTGGTGCTGAGGCAAGTGGTGGGATGTCTAGCCATGAGGTATCGACTCAGCCTGAGGGTTTTTGTTTGTTTGGGGGGGGGATGTTTATTAATTAGGAATAAAGGTATAGCTTTGCCTAGGACACTCTTTACAAACAAACACATAATGCAAATGTTTGTTCAGAAAGGGCTATCTCTATGTACTAGAAAACCTGTCGCTGTTGAGCCAACTCTGACTCGTGGTGACCCCATGTGTGTCAGAGCAGAACTGTGCTCCAGTGTGTTTTCAATGGCTGATTTTTTTTTTGTAAGTAGGTCTCCAGATCTTTCTTCTCAGGTGCCTCTGGGTGAATTTAAACCTCCAACCTGTCAGTTAGCAGTCAAGCACATTCAGTTATAAGTGCACATATATACTGTTGTTGTTGTGAAGTGCCATCGAGTCGGTTCCAACCCATAGCGACCCTGTATAGGAGGAGCAGCTGGTGAACTGGAACCACCGATCTTGCAGTTCAAATGGCTTTGCAGTCTGGTGCATTAACCCACAGCGCCACACCAGGACTCCACATATATTCTAGCGTAAGTAAAAAAGTATTGCTACTAGGGTTACAGTTCATACATGCATGGACTTATTCCAGACAAAATGTATTTAAACATAGTTCTGTGAACAGTGGATGGCTGCAGACACGTTTTCTCAATAATATACTTGTCTTAGTCTCAGTAGGGCAGTGTGGTGCCTCTATACAATAAGCACTGGACTATGAAACACAAGGTTGGCAGTTTGAGCCCACCAGCTGGTTCTCAGGAGAAAGGTGAGGCTTTCTGCTCTCACAAAGATTTAAAAAGCCTCAGAAATCCTATACAGGATTGCTATGAACTGACTCCACAGCATTTAACAAGTCTCATTAGCATACCTTCAAATAAATGGATGCATTTTGTGCTATGGAGTTGGGGGGGGGGGGGAATGAGTGTGGATATTTTGAGGTTAGAGATAATATCAACTTTTTAACAAAACGCAAGAGGACATCTTCTTAAATCATTTAAGCTTTGCAACCATTTATGAGAATGCTCCTTCCTGCATATGAAGCAACAGTTTTTAGATGGACCGAGCATTTTAAGGAAGGTCAGAAGATTTGAAAGATGAGCCAAAAGAGGGATGACTGTCAACCTCAACAAATGAAGAATCTGTGGCTGAAGTCCAGAAACTCGTGGGAGAAGATTGTAGAAGTACCATTAATGTGATGGCTACTGACGTGGGATGGCACATGGTTCAACATTTTAAATTTTAAACTAACATCTGACCCTCAGGAAGTTTTCAGCTCTTTGCTTACCAAAAATGTTCCTCAAAGATCAGCCAGCTCAACGAGCTGATATTTCCATTAGTTTTTTTCATCAAGATTTAAGCTAATGAAGACAATTGTGTGGAATGAATCATAACTGGAGGTGAATCTTGGATTTATCAATAGGATGCAAATAGTAAAGTCCCATCAAAACAGTGACTTCTGAGGGGACCTGCAAGGGCCAGTTCAATGCAAGGTTGAGAGGTCAGCTCAGAAGGTTATGACAACTGCTTTTTGGAATTCCAAAGGGGTCATCTTGATAGATTCTTTCAAAGGATACAGGAAAATCATGAGGGTTTATTATGAGGAAGTTTTAAGAAAATTGAAAGCTGCTTTGGTGAGAAAAATGCCAAGAAAGTTGCACCCAAGATTTTGTTTTCATCATGACAGTGCACCTGTTCATTCTTTGAGAGTAGCAAGGGTTATCCTCTGAGACTTTCATTGGGGTACTTCACCCCATTAATGCTACAACCCTGGTCTTGCCCCTTCATATTCTTTGTGTTCCCTGAAGTCAAAAAAAACATTGAAAAAGAGCATTGTTTACATTCCTCAAGGATGCCACTGCCATCTTTGTGTAAACTGAAACATACAGAGTTCTTCAGGGTAGGGTTAGAAGTGTATAGACCTAGATTGAGGATATGTCAAAAAATAACAGCTTCATGTTTTGATTTTTTGTTTAATAAAGGGTTCTGTGATTGTAAAACAATTATGTTTACTTACCCTTGTACTTATAACCAAACAATCAAATCCACTGCCATTGCATTACTTCTGCTCATAGTGAAAATAAACAGCATAATACAATTATTCAATAGGGTTTCCAAAGGAACTCTAATGGCATAGTGGGTTATGTATGTATACATTGGGCTGCTAGCCTCAAGGTCAGCAATTTGATTCCACCAGCAGCCCTGTGGAAGAACAATGAGGCTTTTTGCTCCCATAGATTTACAGCCTTGGAAACCGTGTATGTAGGATTGCTGAGTGGGAACGGACTCCATGTCACATACCATCAACGACAACATAAGGCTTCAGTTTGTAAATCTTTATTGAAGCAGACTGTTGCTTATTTCTCACTGGGAGCAGCTGGTGGGTTCCAAATGTTGACCTGTCTCTTAGAATATGAGCACTTTAACCTCTGTACCACCAGGATTCCCTTATGTCTATATACAGTATCTATTATCAAATTTGAGACAATTGCCTAATTGCTAAGGTTCTCAAAATTCTATAAAATAAGTGAGTTAAACTGGACCATTCTAAGTCCCCCCGCTGAGAAGTTTCTTTTATATGGTACAAACCATATAGCAAGTGTAGAAACCCCTGGACCCCTGAATCAGTTCGTCTTGCTTTGTTCTGTGCTTGCAGTTCACTCGGGTTATCACTAGATGGCTTGCTGGCATCTCTGTAAACTTACTAAGGGGAGCAAACAGCCTGTTTCTCTTCTACTGAATAGGTCTCTGGAGAACTCCAGAATGTAAGCTACCTCCTTAAACAAATTAAAAGTTTTATTGGCAAAATATAACTAGATAATGCACATATACATTACCATTATAACTTAGGAAGAAATAGAATCCAATTTGGAACACTAACAACCACAGAAGAGTAGTGTGAGTTTGTAAAGTGACGCACATAACATAGTCCCGTGGACTTTGCAGGTATTCTGTAGTTAGTTGCTTGTTGAATTTGAATGCCAAGGTCTAAGAAAGTAATTCACCCGGATTCTTGTGCCGGTTCTACTCTTGAAAGAAACCTCTGGAGCTTCTGTACTCTCACTGGCTGGCCCACTTCTCCTTCCCTTTCATAGTTGCAAACCTGGAGTTGCACTTGCCCTGGGGTTCAAACAGCCCCTGCAGCCTCAAAACTTCCAGCCTTGTTAGGATCTGGCTCTGTTCCCATCTCTTCAGTGACTGGAGCCCCTGGCGTTGTATTCACTCTAGGATTCCAGGATGCAAACAACCCTGCAACCTTAGCAGCTTTGGTTCTAAATGGCCTCAAGCAGAGCCTCTGAAACCTGACACCTCTGGGTTTGTGCCTTCAATGCTGGAGAATTCCTGTGTTGCTGCCTGTCTCCTCTAGGTATCCAGCCTTCAATTAGATGCTTGCCCTAACACCTACCAGACACCTTTCTATAGGACCACCTTCCGGTCTCTCAGAAACACCTCTCTCCTGACCAAGTCTCACCCTTCAAATTTCCCTTCCTCAAAGATAGAAGGGAAAAAAAGAGACTGGAGAGTGGGGTAGGTAGGAAGCAGAGTCAAGTTTTATGTGTTTATTTACAAGATCTGGCCCAACTCTGTGGTACCCCACTCCTAGGCAACCCTGAGGTACCTCAGTTACTGTGGCAACCCAGAGTTCACAGGGGCTCCCAGCCTTCATGAATAAGTAATAGGGAGTCTGCATTTTACAATTTCTCTATTTCAGACTTGCCAGTTGAAGCACAAATTTTATCTGTCTTCTTTAACTGACTAAACCTATTTGTTTTCAGATGCCAAAATGTTGGACCTAGGCAGTCACTGATAAATATTTGTGAATTAATGAATGAATAGATGAATGGTTTGAAATACCTTATTTAAACAAACAAAAAAACACCTTGTTTAAAACTATTTTAAAACACAAAATCATTTAAACAAGCACAACAGAATGAATTCCTTTAGAGAAGGAGGTAAAGACCCAAACCAAGTCCATATGCAATTGGGACATTTAGTCTTCCTGTACGTAAGGTCCACCTTGTATACCCAGCGTATACCCGGTGGTATTATAATTCCACTTTATATTTGGCTGTAGCTTTTAACCATAGCAGCCACTAGTTTGGTTTTGTTCTTTGGTCAAGCCAATCCCTGGGTGATGTAAAATGTTTTGTTAGCTTCTAACAAAAAGATTGGAGGTTTCTGTCCACCAAGAAGTGCCTTGGATAAAAGTCCCAGTGGTCTTCCTTCACAACATTAGCTGTTAATAGCCTTATGGAGCACAGTTCTACTCCGACACACATAGGGTCGCCTTTAGTTAGGTGAAAACTGACCCTATGGCATCTGGTGGTTTAGTCAAATCAATATTTTCATATAATATAAAATGTTAAATTGTTGCCTCCAAAGATGTTCACTGCCTTTGCCTTTTATCCTGGAATATTTTTTGTGTGTCTTTTGTCCTGCTCCAGTAGATAGATGTTGCCTAAACCTGGCTAAATCCTTTTGGTCTTGGTACTTGTTAATCCCAATTATGTCTCTATTATGTTGTAGTTGTTGTTGAGTGCCATCAAATCGGTCCCTATATAGGATTTTCAATGAGCAGCTAGTGAGTTTGAAACACCGACCATGCAGCTCAAACTGACCTTGGGGTCAAGTGCTTATCCTCCAGTACCACACCAGACTGTTACCTGCCAATTTACAGTGACCCTCTGTGGAGTTTCTAGGAGAGGTTGGTGGGTTTGAACCAATGTCCTTGTGTTTAGCAGAGTAGATCTTATCCTACAGCACTACGCTACGACTATATCTCTGATAAAGCACCTGTGATATTACACTTAAATATCGGAGTATGAGTTTGTCTCACTTCCTACATTGTAAGTTATCATGTCCTGCGACTTACTCATCTTGCTTTCCCAATGCCTAATATCATGCTGGATTCCTAGTGTGGTGCTGTAAGATAAGCACTAGACTGTTTGGTTGGTTTAAACCACAGTGTTGCTGATTCAAACCCACCAGGTGCTCCTCAGAAACTCTGTACAGGGTTGATATGAGTTAGAAGCTACTCAGTGTCACTTATCAAAAACAAGTATCATGCTGAGCCTGTCACTTTAGGATAAACACTGGACTACTAACCACAGTCACTACTCATCTGTCAGTTTGTTGTACTGTGGTAGCTTGTGAGTTGCTGTGATTCTGAAAGCTATGCCATGAGTATTTTAAATACCAGCATGGTCACCCATGATGGACAGGTTTCAGAGAAGTTTCCAGACAAAGACAGACTAGGAAAGGAGTGACGAACTACTTCCGAATATTTAGTCACTGAAAACCTTATGAATAGAAAAGAAACACTGTCAGATATTGTTGTTGTCAGGTACCATCGAGTCGGAACCCACTCATAGCGACCCCATGCACAGCAGAACAAAACAATGTTCAATCCTGGGCCAACCTCACCACCGCTGCCACACTCAATGCCATCAATGATGCCACCTGGCTGATCCATCTCATTGGGGTTCTTACTCTTTTTCTCTGACCCTCCATCTTACCCAGTTTGAGGAGGCATTTTTTTCCCCAGTCGCATTCTGAGTGCCTTCCCACCTTCAGTCCTGTATCTGACAGTGTTTTTCTGCTATTCATAGAATTTTCGGTGACTAGTGATTCGGAAGTAGTTTGTCACTCTTTCCTGTTAGATATAGTGCCGGAAAATGAGCCCCTCAGGTTGGAAGGCACTCAAAAAGCAGCTGGGGAAGAGCTGCCTCCTCAAAGTAGAGTTGACCATGATGATGTGAATGGAGTAAAGTCCATGGGAGAAAAGCCCGTGGGTCATTCATTTGCTGATGGGGCACAACTCAAAATGAAGAGAAACAGCTGTAAACATCCATTGAAAATCAGAACATGGAATGTACGAAGTATGAATCTGGGAAAATTGGAAGTTGTCAAAAATGAATTGGAATGCATCAACATCGATATCTTAGGCATTAGTGAGC
>NW_006408692.1:6511917-6518093 GCF_000296735.1 Chrysochloris asiatica
GGAGGCCAGGATGGCCAAACTTCTTCTCTCATACTTCGGACATATTGTCAGGAGGGACCAGTCACTAGAGAAGGATATCATGTTTGGTAAGGCGGAGGGTCAGAGAAAAAGAGGATGGATTGGCCAAGTGGCAGCATCGATGGACCCAAGCATGGCAACAGTAGTGAGGTTGGCCCAGGATCAGGTAGTGTTTCTTTATGCTCTGCATAAGGTCGCTATGAGTAGGTACTGACTCAATGGCACCTACCAACAGCAACAACTAATCACAAGGTTGGCGGTTCAAATCCACCCACTACTTCTTGGAACCCTTATACAAGGTTTCTATGTGTTGGAACCAACTCGATGGCAGATAACAACAAAAGCTGTCATACCAAAGGAACCCTGGTGTATAGTCATTATGCTCTCTGCTGTTAACGGAAAGGTGGCTGTTCAAATCCAGAAGCTGCTCCTCAGGAGAAAAGAGCTGGCACTCTACTTCCCAAAGATCGTTGTTAGTAAAGTGCCATTGAGCTGGTTTCAACTCAGAGAGATCCTGCCTAGAAAACTCAGTGGGGTCGTTCAATTCTGTCATTTGGGTCATTGTGAGTTAGAACTGACTCAATAGCACACGACAACAGTGTCATGCCTTGCACTTACACACTGTTTAGAGTGTTTGTAGACCAGAATTTTTCCATTTTCCCCTCCCTGTCCATCCTCATGCAGGGCATTCCTATTTTGATTCTTTTGCTTCTGCAGGAGCTTCTGTGTAGCTATGTGCTTGGGTTGGCCTCGCATAGTGAATTCCAGCTTGGGACTTGGATAGAAAGTGAGGCCAAATGATTGGTTTACTTAAGTCTCCAGCTCTAACTATAAACACCAGCCAGGGAAGGACTCTGGGAGCTCACCTCGTCTCATTTATGAGAACTTCATCCCATAAGACCTCAGGTAAACTCCACCCTCACCCCCACCCCCGCCCCACCACCAAGAAGCCACGCCTACCCTTCAAATCACAGAACACTTTCTTGTGTATGATTCATGGTTCCTTTAGCCAACGAATATTTATGGTACCTACAAGTAGTCCTGGTGAGCACTGTAGGATAAGCACTGGACTGCTAACCTTAAGGTCAGCAGTTCAAACTCATCAGTCAGTCCCCAGAAACTCTATATCAGTTTAATATGAGTCATAAACAACTTGGTGATACTTAACAACAACAATGTGTCAGACACCTTCAAACCTGATGGATTAGAAACTAGTGGGTTGTTTTGAAATGGACAGCAATAGGCATGCCAGTTTAGTAGATATATGCATAGCAGGAAAATATTCCAAAAGGAGTTGTAGATCCTTGTGCTAATTGTAGGGTAACAGATGGAGTGGGGGCACAAGGTGAGGTGCTTAACATTTTGCCTTTTCAAAATGGTGGTGCTTTGCTATTAAAAATGAAAGCTCAAATATAGTTTCTTCAACAACCAGATACTTCTCCTCTCCCTAAACAATTCTTTCTCTTCATCCCAAATGTGATTTTAAAAGCACAAAGCATAAGCAAACTGTTTATGCATGTCATCACAGGTATCCCACTATTATTGTTGAGCTGGAGGTTTCAAACAAACAAGCTGTTCTACCTTCCTACCTTCAATTGAAATGTTTCCGTTTCTGGGCTTCAGTAAAACTGCTCAACTCTCCAGAGCGCCCCATTTCTTTTCCTTTTAAATATATTTGATATTTTCTCTTTTATGAGATGCTTATATTTTACAGTGTTATTGCTGGGAGATTTACTGGCAAATGCAAGTGATGTTGACTGTTCTGCCGAGGCTATCTTTTTGTTTTATTTTTTAATTTACCTGATTTCCAGGCCTTTCGAAAGATACTTTTTGAACAAGTCATTTTCTTTTGAACGACGCCAGAACTCTGGCATAGAGGTCAGAATATCTATGTTTGATCCCTAACTCTGCTACTTTTTATCAAGCAGAACAGTTGTTAGGTACAAAATTCGTGTGGGAGCCAAGTCTAACTTCTCCTGGCTTCACAAGGGGGAAAGAGAACCAAACTCAAAATCAGCTCAAGGCTGATTCCTATGAAGCAGAGGTCAGACATGCTTCCACCCTACGTCCTCCTTTACCTAACTCTGACGTTTCTCCCACAGCATACTCGGCTTCATATCTGGGTTCAGTAATTCATTGCAATAGTCACACAGAACTCATAACAATATTCATGATTCTAGGGTTTATTAAAGGAGCTCTGGTAACATAGTGGTTATGAATTGGGCTGCGAACCGCAAGGTCAGCAATTTGAAATTACCTGCTGTTCCATAGGAGAAAGATGAGGCTTTCTGCTCTGGTAAAGATTTACAGCCTCAGAAACCCCGAACAGGGTCACTATGAGTCAGAACCGACTCCACAGCACAGAACCACCAGCACCAGGGTTTGTTAGGGAAATGAACTGGTTAAGGGCAGGATCAAAAGCAACTCAGGATACAGCAGTTGTTCAGTCAGGAACGACTCTTACCTGCCACACTACAGGGACACCTCACTCGTCTCTTCAGCCTCTCAGCCATGTAGCCCCTTGACTAATGCCTCAGTCCATGTGTCTAGGACCCTCAGCTACTCTGTCTCCCCTGCTTACCCCCTCTGCCATTACCAAGGATATCACCATTTTTCTAGTAGGGATCTCACACTCCACTCATGCTCTTCCTTCTTGATGGTCCTGGGATCTTCCATGCCTGCTTCTGTGATGACTCCTTTTAAACCTAGCTGAAGGACAAAACTGACCAATCCCAGCCTTAGAGTCCTGTATATTTTATTTGCATAGTCTGATCCAATCACTTGGTGGGAATTAAGAAAATTTTGGATAGAAAAGCAATATTAAGTAAATTCACGGTATCACATTAGGGCAACGTGGGATTCCAACAGACCTAAGCTGGGCCATTCTGCCCTCTATCCTTTTCCTTCCATTCTGATTTACAGTCTACTCCAACTCCCATCAGTGATTCCCATTGCCAGAGACTGTCATTTACAGGCGCCATCTTCTTCAGGAGGCAGTTGAGATAACCAAAATGATTTTTCATTGCCTTGGTTTGATTCTAATGATTAACTGTGTGACTTCGGTTCTATCTGTTAAAACTCACATTTAAAATACAGTGTGCTAGATAATCTCTGAAGATCTGACTCTAAAATGTAACAACATTCTATTAGAGAGAAGGTAGTAGAGATTTGAATATACCTTATATCATCAAGCTTAAGTCAAACACACTTACTTTATTTGGTGTAAGTTGTGACTATGTACACTCATCATTCCCTGCCCTCCTCGAATGACTAGGAGATTTTGTGTTCAAATTTTCATTCATTTATTCATTCAAGATGTTGTTAAGTGCTATAGAGGTGGTTCCAACTCATAGTGACCTTGCATAGGGTTTTCAAGAATGGCTGGTGGATTTGAACCACTGACCTTGTGGCTAGCAGTCCAGTGTGTATCCTACAGAACCACACCAGGACTCTATTCAAGAAATACTCACTACTCAATATAGCTGGATGGCAGTCTTTGACAGGCACTGAGCCATAAAAATGAATAGAATACTATGTTTGCTGCTGAGATGTTGTATTACTTTCCTATGGCTTCTGTAACAATATCACAAAGTGAATGATATTAAATAACAGAAATATATAGTCTCATTGTTCTGGAGGCTAGTCGTCCAAATTCAGGAAGTTAGTAGGTCCGTGCTCTTTCCGAAGATCTTGCTCGTCTCATCTGGCTTCTCATAGCCTCAGTTGTTGTTGTGTTGAAGTGTACCATAACTCAGTTGCCACAGAGACATCTATCTTCTGTCTGTTTCTGTACCTGTTTTCCTTTTCTATAAGAACAACACTCAGATTGGATCCAGACCCAACCTCCTTCAGTATAATCTCATCAGGGATGGAATACCCAATAAACAAGGTAAACATGGACTTGCTTTTGCTTACTTACTAACCTGTAGTGAAAATTTCACAATTTTTCACTCTACCAAAGACACTGCTTCTAGGATGGCTGACATTGATCTGTCTTTCTCCAAACTCCACACCACCTACCTACAGAATCAAAGCCTCCCTTCAGATTTACAATACCTGATAGTCACAGAGTTCCCAAAATGAAATTGCTCACTACAGATCAGTATGTAAACACAAGTAAGCCTATGCTTAACTTATTGGGTCATCTACCCCTGATAGTGAGACAGAATACATGTGAAAATAAAGGAGCAGAAACTATTGGAATAGGACCAAATCTCAGGGGAAGATGGACAATTGTGAAGGAGGCCAGAGGTAGATTGTTAGCCTCCAATGCCCTGCTTCTTACCTCACCACACACAAACACACACACACACACATGCACACACACATTCCCTGCATTTTTAACGGGAAGAGTCACTATGTACAAAATCCTTTGACTTTGCAAAGTATAAAAATGAAAGAGGTGAATTCTGTTTTATCAGATGGTTTGTATTGTATGTGGGGGGATAGGTGGGTTCATAAATGTCCCTTATCTAAAGTAAGACCTGCCACAAGTAAGGTTTACACACACTGTGGAGTGGTTTCTAAGAACAGAGAGTACCACCACTTTAGAGGATCAGGGCTGACTTTATGAATACACATGAGATGAAAAATGCCATCTCAATATTGCATACCTTATAACTCTTGACTTTCGAGGTTAAATTTTCAATATGGAGTGCAATCACGTCATTTTCGCTTTTGTGCATGTTTACTTTTCTTTTCCTATTTAAATTTATTTTTAAATATTTGGTGTAATTTAGCATTTCAGCTGACTCGTGAGCGTGGGCATTTCTACTATTGCCAGCTGCTTTGGGTGCCTACTAAGAGTTTGTTGTATTTGCTCCCAAACTTGGTATAATTTAATTAATATTGTGGAAAGCTGATGAGTCATGAGAGAAAAGACAGGAGTTGTCATTTCTATAAAATTTAAGTTGTTTTAGAAAAGATAAATGAAGATAACTTATAAAGAAATTGCTATGAAAATGTGAGCCGATGCAAAAAGGGATAAAATCCTTGGAAAAAACACTAAGAAACGTTCATTCAGGAGATACTGTAAGAAAAAACTTTATTTTGACATTTAAAAGTTATTAAAATAAATGTAAGAGGTAAATATGCATCATTTTAATAATCCCTTTATTAATCAATTGTTTCAGTTAAATTTTTCAAATTGTGTTGTGTAACTGCACCTCTGTTTTAACTCTTCCCTAACTCAGGGTCCTATTTACATTTCTGCAGACCTTATCAAAGCTTTAAGTTGCAGGAGTCCTGCAATAGGTTATCAGATTGATGAATTCCCCCATTTCACATCAAGCTTAAGCTCCATCTCTTGTCAGCTTAAAACCATCATGTAATCAATCGACACTACAAATTCTGACATGAGAGACAGAGAAAAAGAAACTGTGTCGCCCCTTCCCAATCTTCTTTTCTCATTCTATACTTTTTCCACAAGCAATCTTTTCTACTTCTATTTTTCCCCCAATATTCCAACTCTCAAATCTGTATGGTGTCCTGGTGTGGCACTATAAGATACATACTAGAATACTAACACCACGGCCTCTGGTTCAAACTCAAGAGCTGTTCCTCAAAAACAATACAGGGTTGCAAAGAGTCCAAACCAACTCAGCAGCACTTAACAACAACAAATCTATATATTTGGCTTTATTTTCCAAAATCTATCTTGAAGTACAATGCTATCTGTGATAGGATAATTATTAATGCACTTACAAGGAAGACTAGCGAATACCACTATGATTCACATTTATGCACCAAGTACTTAAGCCAGAGGTGATATAACTGAAAAATTCTACCAACTTAGGTCTGAAACTGGTCACACGTGCAATCAAGATGCATTAATAATTGCTGGCAATTGGAATGCCCAGGTTGGAAATACAGAAGAAAGATCAATAGTTGAAAACATGACTTTATTGATAGAAATGATGTTTGAGATTGCATGATAGAATTTTGCATGACTAATGTTTTCTTCATTGCAAAAATGTCTTTTAAATAATACAAAAGATGACTATACACATAGACTTCACAAGGTAAAATGAACAGAAATCAAATTGACTGCATCTGTGGGAATAAAAAAGGTGGAAAAGATCCATATCATCAGTCAAAACTTGACAGTGGGCAGACTGTAGAAGAGACCATGAACTGCTCATATGCAAGTTCAGGCTGAA
>NW_006408692.1:6518193-6520404 GCF_000296735.1 Chrysochloris asiatica
TGTACGAAGTATGAATCTGGGAAAATTGGAAGTTGTCAAAAATGAATTGGAATGCATCAACATCGATATCTTAGGCATTAGTGAGCTGAAATGGACTGGCATTGGCCATTTTGAATCTGATGACCACATGGTTTACTATGCCAGAAATGACAAATTGAAGAGGAATGGTGTTGCATTCATTGTCAAAAATAACGTATCCAGATCAGTCATGAGGTACAATGCCGTCTGTGATAGGATACCATCCAAGCATCTACAGGGAAGCCCAGTTAATACCTCTATTATTCAAATTTACACACCAAACACTAAAGCCAGTGAGGATGAAATAGAACAATTCTACCAACTTCTTCCATCTGAAATCAATCAAACATGAAATCAAGATGTATTGATTATTACTGGTGATTGGGATGCAAAGGTTGGGAGCAAATAGGAAGGATCAGTACAGTTGGACAATATGGCCTTGGTGATAGAAATGATGCTGGAGAACACATGATAGAATTCTGCAAAATCAATGATTTGTTCATTTCAAATACCTTCTGTAGACAGCATAAGAGAAGACTATACACATGGATCTCACCAGATGGAATACATAGAAATCAAATTGACTACATCTGTGGAAAAAGACAATAGAAAAGCTCCATATCATCAGTCAAACAAGGCCAGGGCAGACTGTGGAACAGACCATCAATTACTTATGTGCAAATTCAAACTGAGGTTAAAGAAAATGAAAACAAGTCCACGAGAGCCAAAATATGACCCTGAGTATATCCCACCTGAATTTTGAGGTCATCTGAAGAACAGATTTGATACATTAAACACTAAAGACTGAAGACAAGAAGAGTTGTGGGATGACATCAAGAACATTATACAGGAAGAAAGCAAAATGTCATTAAGAAGACAAGAAAAGAAGGAAAAGTTCAAAATGGATGTCAGAAGAGACACTAAAACTTGCTCTCCAGCATAGAGATGCTAAAGCAAATGGAAGAAATGAAGAGGTCCAAGAGCTGAACAGAAAATTTCAAAGATCAGCTTGAGACGATAAAGCCAAATATTACAACAAAATGTGCAAAGATCTGGAGTCAGAAAACCAAAAAGGAAGAGTGCACTCAGCATTTTTCAAGCTGGGGGAACTGAAGAAAAAATTCAAGCCTCGACTTTTGTTACTGAGAGATTCTCTGGGCAAGTGATTAAATGATGCAGAAAGCATCAAGAAAAGATGGAAGGAATATACAGAGTCACTGTACCAAAAGGAAATGGTTAATATTCAACTTTTTCAAGAGGTAGCATATGATCAAGAGCCAGTGATACTGAAGGAGGAAATCCAAGGTGCATTGAAGAACTTGGCAAAGAACAAGGCACCAGGAATTGATGGAATAAAAATTGAAATCTTTCAAGAAAGTGAGGTGGCACAGGAAGCACCTACTCATCTATGCCAAGAAATTTGGAAGACAACTAGATATCTGGTTGACTGATTGGAAGAGATCTGTATTTCTGCCCATTCCAAAGAGAGGTGACCCAACGGAATGCAAAAGTCATCGGACAAGCGCTTTAATATCCCTTGCAAGTAAAGTTTTACTAAAGGTAATACAGAAACGGCTGCAAACATACAGTGACAGAGAACTTCCAGAGGTTCAAGCCAAATTCAAAAGAGGCCATGGAATGAGGGATATCATTGCTGACGTCTGATGGATCTTGGCTGAAAGCAAAGAATATCAGAAAGATGTTTACCTGTGCTTTATTGACTATGCAAAGGCTTTCAATTGTGTGGATATGTATAGCTATGGACAACGTTGTGAAGTATGAGTATTCCGGAACACTTAATTGTAATCATGAGGAATGTGTACCTGGAACAAGAGGCAGCTGTTCAAACAGAACATGGGAATATTGAATGGTTTAAAATTAAAAAAGGTGTGCACCAGGGTTGTATTCTTTCAGCATACTTATTCAGCCTGTATGTTGAGCAAATATTCCGAGAAGCTGGTTTATATGAAGAAAACGTGGCATCATGATTGGAGGAAGACTCATTAACAACCTGCGATATGCAGATGATACAATCTTGCCTGCTGAAAGTGAAGAGGACTTAAAACATTTTATGATGAAGATCAATGACCACAGCCTTTGGTACAAAAATCCTCACCACTGGACCAATAAACAACATTCTTATCAATGGAGAAAAGATTGAAGTTGTCAAGGACTTCATTCTTCTTGGATCAA
>NW_006408692.1:6524200-6526682 GCF_000296735.1 Chrysochloris asiatica
AAACATTTACTGATGAAGATCAAAGAACACAACCTTCGGTATGGGTTGCATCTCAATGTCAGAAAAACAAAAATCCTCACCACTGGACCAATAAACAATATTCTTATCAATGGGAAAAGATGGAAGTTGTCAAGGACTTCATTCTTCTTGGATCAACTATCAACACTCATGGAAGTAGCAGTCAAGAGATCAGACAACTTATTGCATTCGGCAAATCTGCTGCACAGCAACTTTTTAAAGTGTTGAAGAGCAGAGATGTCAGTTTGAGGACTAAGTGTGCCTGACCCAAGCCATGGTATTTTCAATAACCTCATATGGATGCGAAAGCTGGACAGTGAAAAAGGAAGATGGAAGTAATATACAGAGTCACACAAAAGAAGATGGAAGTAATATACAGTGTATCACAAAGAAATGGTTGATGTTCACCCATTTCATGAGGTAGCATATGATCAAGAGTCAATTATTATACTGAAGGAAAAAGTCCAACGTGCTTTGAAGGCATTGACAAAGAACAAGTAACTAGGAACTGATGGAATACAAATTGAAATCTTTCAACAAACTGATGTAGCACTGGAGGCACTCACTCTTTTTGTTTTCTTTACATTGAAATGCAACCCATAATAAAGACTATGGCCTTATATCATCTGCATATCACAGGTTGTTAATGAATCTTCCTCCAATCTTTAATCCATGTTCTTCTTCATATACTCCATTTTCTCAGATTATTAACTCAGTGTACAGATTGAGTAAGTATGAAAAATGGAAACAACCATGTCACACACCATTCCTGATTTTAAACCATTCAATATTCCCTTGTTCTGTTCAAACTACCATCTGTTGGTCTACATACAAGTTCTTCAGGAGCACAGTTAAGTGCTCAGGAATAGTCATTCCCCACAATGGTATCTATGGCTTGTCATAATATACACAGTCTAAAGCTTTTGCATAGTTAATAAACTCACATAAACATCTTTCTGATATTCTTTGCTTTCAGCCCAGATCCATCCGACGTCAGCAATGAAATCCTTTGTTTGATGTCCTCTCCTGAATTTGGCTTGAGCCTCTGACAGTTCTCTGTTACAGAATTTTTTGAATTATCTTTAGCAAAATCTTACTTGCATGTGATATTAATTATATTATTCAATGATTTAAGCTTTTTGTTAGATTATCTCTCTTGGGAATAGACACAAATATGGATCTCTTTGAATCTAGATTTCTTGGCATAAATGTGTGAGTGCCTCCAGTGCTGCATCAGTTTGTTGAAAGATTTCAGTTAGCATTCCATCAATTCCTGGAGCCTTCTTCATTGTCAATGCCTTCAGTGAACTTGAACTTCTCCTTTAGTACTTTTGGCTCCTGATTTCATGCTATCTCTTGAAACAGTTGAACATCCACTTATTGATGCAGTGACTGTGTGTAGTCCTTCCATCTTCTTGATGCTTTTTGCATCATTCAATATTTTTCCCATAGAATCTTTCAACATTGCAAATTGAGGCTTGTGTTTTCTCTTCATTTCTTTCATCTTGAGAATTGCTGAGCTGTTCTTCCCTTTTGATTTTCTAACTTGAGGTCTGTGCACATTCAATTATAATGCATGACTTTTCTTCTGGAGTTGCCCTTTGAATTTTTCTGTTGTTATTTTACCTTCTCATTTCTTCCATTTGCTTTAGTAATTCTATACCGCAGAGTTAGTTTCAGAATCTCTTCTGACTTCCATTTTTATCTTTTCCTTTTTTTATTGTCTTCTTAGTGACCCTTTGCTTTCTTGCTGTATAATGTTATCAATAGCTCTTCTGGTACGGGATCATTAGTGTCTGATGCATCCAATCTGCACTTGTGGTAATCTCTAAATTCACGAGGAATATGTTCAAGGTCACATTTTGGCTCTTGGGACTTGTTTTAATTTTCTTCAGCCTTAGCCTGAACTTTCATATGAGCATTGGATGTTCTGTTCCACAGTCTGCCCCTGGCCTAGTTTTGGCTGATAATATGGGGCTTTCCTGCTATATCATCCCACAGTTGTAGTCAGTTTGATTTCTGTGTATACCATCTGGTGAGGTCCATGTGTATAGCTACCTTTTAGGCTGTTTTTAAAAAGTATTTGCAATGAGTAAGTCATTGGTCTTACAAAATTTTATCATGTAATCTTCAGCATCATTTCTATTACTAAGGCCATATTTTCCAGTTAATTTCTGTCGGGGACCTGCCTCGACATTAGAGTAAATTTCACGAAGTGGGGAAATCTGGCAGGCAAAAGAGACAGAGAAGCAAACACAAAGAAGACAGACATACAAGTTTGATGCAAGCTGACAGGCAAGCTCGTCTTGCATTGCATACAGCACTCATTTTACCTCAGTCTTTTATTTTCTTTTTTCAAGGAGGGATTTATTACAAAGGAAGGATGTTATTCACAAAGGGAGGATGTGATTCTTTAGATAAGATAGTATTGTCAGGTTGTTGTCAGGTGCCATCGAGTCGGAAC
>NW_006408692.1:6537661-6538930 GCF_000296735.1 Chrysochloris asiatica
TCTACCTGTCTTCCTTATCACCTGGCTCTCTGTTACTATATTTTCACCTTTTTTCACCTTGTAAATGTTTTGATCATAGCCTGACCTCCCAGATCTTCTAAATTTGTTGTTGTAGTTTTGTTCTGTTCTGGACTCTTCCATCTGTCAGCTGAGTTCTAAGTGGAGCTACCACGTATGTCAATCTCTGGTTGTTGTCTGTTCTTGTTGGTTCTCAGTCCAAAGAACCCCTTCAGGATTTTTTGAAGCACTGGGTTGTCTTTGATAAAGTCCCTTGTTGTTATTGTTGTTGTTATGTGCTGTGGAGTCAGTACCAACTCATAGTGACCTTGTACAGGGTTTCCAAGGCTGTAAATCTTTACAGGAGCAGAAAGCCTCATCTTTCTCCTGCAGAACAGCTGGTAGTTTCAAACTGCTGACCTTGTGGTATGCAGCCCGATTCGTAACCATTATGCTACCAGAGCTCCTTTAGTTTCTGTTTATCCTGGAATGTTTTTAGTACACAATTGTATTTGATGGACAACTTTGCCTGTTAGACAGTTCTTGGTTGGCAGGGTTTTGTTTTGTTTTTCCTTTTAGGGTTTTATACATGTCTCCCTACTGTTCATACCTGCATGGTTTCTGCTAATAGATCAGTTTAATCTGATTTTCTTGCCTTTTTAAGTAAGACTTCTTTTTCCGCTAGCTGCTTTCAGGAGTCTCTCCTTGTCTTTGATTTTGGAGAGCTTAATTATATGTCTTGGTGATTTTTGCTTGGGGTCTATCTTTCTTGGGGTTCATTGAGCTTCTTGAATGCTTATCTTTTCATTTCTCAGGATGTTAGGGAAATTTTCTTCCATAAGATCCTCAACTATCTACTCTATGGACTTGTAAGAGTCTCCCTCTTCTAGAATGCCAATAATTTTTATCTTATTCCTCTTCATGTCATCCCACATGAATCTTAGACTTTCTTAAGAATTTTTTATCCTTCTTTCTGCTTGCTCTTCTATCTTACCAGTATTGAGAGATTTGTCTTCCAGGTTGCTGGTTCTGTCTTCTACCTTGCCAATTCTACTCCTTTGCCCTTTCAGTGTATTGTCCATTTATGATATTTTATTATTAATCACTTGGACCTCTTTTTGCAGGTTTGGAATTCTTTCCAATGCTGTATCTATCTTATTTGATTATTCTTGTAGCACTTTCCTGACTTCTTCCTTATTTTTCTCAAACCCTCTGTGAAGCGTTTGGCTGCTTCTTAGTATCATTCTCCTGAATTCTTTTTCAGGCAGTTCC
>NW_006408692.1:6539660-6543468 GCF_000296735.1 Chrysochloris asiatica
GTAGGCTGCCAAATGATCAGTTTTGGAAGAAATGCAGTCAGAGTGCTCCTTAGAGGCCAAGATGGCCAAACTTCATCTCTCATACTGTGGACATATTGTCAGGAGGGACCAGTCGTTAGAGAAGGATTTCATGTTTGATTAGGTGGAGGATCAGAGAAAAAGCAGAAGACCCCCAACGAGATGGATTGGCCAAGTGGAAACATCAATGGACTCAAGCATGGCCACAGTAGTGAGGTTGGCCCAGGATCGGGCAGTGTTTCATTCTGCTGTGCATAAGGTCACTATGAGTCGGTACTGACTCAATGGCCCCTAACAACAGCAACAACATAGAGCAGTTTATACTTAATGTGGCCGACTTGATAAAGCAGTTTCAGAATTAGGCCAACCAGAGCCGAAAAATATCCTTTGTCCTATCGGGTTACTGTGAGTTGTAATCGACTTGACAATAGTGGGATTATTATTAGACATGAAATTATTCTCACTGGAAACGCAGCCCTTTAATCAAACTCTCTCACCATCTCTCTTTATATATCAAGGTCCAGAGAACTTAAATGCCTTACTGAGTTGATACATAAGTGTTTAATTAGTGTGCAAGGTGTTAGATGCCTTGAGATTTTTTGTAGTAAATTCAACAAATAATTTCATACCATAAAATTGACCTCCTGCTATGTTGCTTGTTAAGTGCCATTGAGTCAGTTCTGAATCCTGGAGACCCAGTATAGGATTTTGGAGGAGAGACCAGTGTAGTTGAACTTCTGACCTTATTAGTAGTAGTCCAGTGCTTATACTACAGGTCCGTAGCAGGACCCCTGCTCTATACATGATCTTATACTGCATATGAAGCAAAAATAAATCTTTTATAGGCTGAGAGAGGGATTCATTGCAGATCTTCAAGTTAGAGATTCATCAAAGAAAGTTAGCTTGAAAGCACTTAAAATGCCTAGAAAACTGTTTTATGATACTTTTACTTTATGTGGCTTGCTAATTCCTACATATTTCTTGAAGAGCTTAATCTGTATTAGTTTTTGAAATAATATGATCATGGTTTGATTTTGGTTTGGTTTTTAAATGTTTATTTGTGGCTATTTCTAACTTTGAAGTCATTAAATTTTCTGATTAAATCAGATTGATAAAACTCTAGTTAATACCTATGATTCTCCCAACTGGCTGAAAGTCAGAATCCCCTTGAGGGGAAGCTTTAAACACCACTAGGATATTGAATCTCAACTACTTAGTATGTTTACATGTTGAGCCTAGAACATCTGTTTTAAACTCTTACTCCCACCTCCTCCTTTCCCTACCCCGCCAAAATCTATAGCCAACTTCCAGCATTGTTGTACAACCCCAACACCATCTGGTGGCAGATAGTTGAAATGCAAGCCCAAGTTTCTGGGTAAATAACTTTTGAACAAAGTAATTGGGCATTTTCATGAGACTATCCTTCTTGTCTTCATTAAAAAGACAAGAAAGAAGACAAAGATCAAAATGGATGTCAGAAGAGACTCTAAAACGTGCTGTCCAGCATAGAGATGCAAATGGAAGAAATGAGGAGAGATAAGAGTTGAACAGGAAATTTCAAAGGTCAGCTCAAGAAGACAAAGTCAAATATTACAATGAAATGTGCAAAGATCTGGAGTCAGAAAGCCAAATGGGAAGAACACACTCAACATTTCTCAAGCTGAGGGAATTGAAGAAAAAATTCAAGCTTCAACTTCCATTATTGAAGGATTCTCTCAGCATATTATTGAATAATGTAGAAAGCATCAAAAGAAGATGGAAGGACTACACAGAGTCACTCTGCCAAAAGGAAATGGTCGATGTTCAACCCTTTCAAGAGGTAGCATATGATATTGAAGGAAGAAATCCACGGTGCATTGAAGGAATTGGCAAAGAAAAAGGCACCAGGAATTGAGGGATTAAAAATTGAAATATTTCAAGAAAATGAGGTGGCACTGGAGGCATTCACTCATCTATGCCAAGAAATTTGGAAGACAAATATTTGGCCTACTGATTGGAAGAGATCCATATTTGTGCCCATTCCAAAGAGAAGTTACCCAACAAAATGTGGAAATCATAGGACAATATCTTTGATATTCCATGTGAGTAAAGTTTTACTAAAGGTAATACAGAAATGGTTGCAAGCATACACTGACAGAGAACTGCCAGAGGTTCAAGCCGAGGGATAGCATTGCTGACAACAGATGAATCTTGGCTGAAAGCAGGGAATATCATAAAGATGTTTACCTGTGCTTTATTGACTATGCAAAAGCCTTATATTATGTGGATCATGACAAGCTATGGACAATATTGTGAAGTATGAGTATTCCTGAACACTTCATTGTTCTCATGAGGAATATGTACATGAACCAAGAGGCAGTTGTTCAAAACAGAACATGGGTAAACTGGATGGTTTAAAATCAGGAAAGGTATGTAACAGGGTTGTATTTTTCACCATATTTATTCAACCTGTATGCTAAGCAAATAATTGAAGAAGTTGGGTTATATGAAGAAAAATGTGGCATTGGTATTGGAGGAAGACTCATTAGCAACCTGCGATATGCAGTTGATACAACCTTGAAGATGACTTAAAATACTTATTGATGAAGATCAAAGAGCACAGCCTTTGGTATGGATTACATCTCAATGTAAAGAAAACAAAAATCCTCACCACTAGACCAATAAACAAAATTCTTATTAATGGAGAAAAGATTGAAGTTGTCAAAGACTTCATTTTTCTTGGATCAACCATCAACACTCATGGAAGCAGCAGCCACGAAATCAAATGATGTATTGCATTATGCAAATGTGCTGCACAAGACCTTTTTAAAGTGTTGAAAGCAAAGATGTCAGCTTGAGGGCTAAGGTGCACCTCACCCAAGCCATGGTATTATCAATAACCTCATATGCATGTGAAAGTTGGACGGTGAATAAGGGAGATCATAGAAGGAGTGAATCATTTGGAGTTATGGTTTTGGATGGGAATATTGAAAGTGCCAAAAAAACAAATGGATCTGTGTTGGGAAGAATTACAGTCAGAGTTCTCCTTGGAGGCCAGGATGGCCAGATTTCTTCTCATACTTTGAACATATTGTCAGGAGGAACCAGTCCCTGGAGAGGGATATCATGTTTGGTAAGGTGGAGGGTCAGAGTAAAAGAGGAAGACCCCAATGAGATGGATTGGCAAAGTGGCAGCATCAATGGGCTGAAGTGTGACAACACTTATGAGTTTAACCCAGGACCAGGCAGTGTTTCATTCTGATGTGCATAGGGTATCTATGAGCCGGTACTGACTCGATGGCACCTAACAACAACAATAACATCCTATTAAGTGGAGTTCTTGTGTGGGGCTGTAGGATCATGCACCGAACTGCTTACCACAAGGTTAGCAGTTCAAACCTACCAGCTGCTTTTCAAAAATCCTATACAGGGTTCCAATTTGACAGCAGTTAACAACAATAACAATCCTATTAAGTGTTGCTGCATAACACATATTTTAAAAAGTAGTTACGTTTAAGAACTAGAGTGGGGAATTTTCTGCATATTTTTCATACTGGTTCGATTTCTCTCTAACAGAATACTGAATTAGCAAGATCACATGGCAACACATACTTCTCGTATTAAAGGTAAATGTTGGTCACAATCAACCTCCACTTCTTTCCCTGTATTATACTTTGTATATTGGGATTGTTTTTAAGAGCAGTATACTTTAAAACTTCTTTTTCCACAGATGTAGTCAATTTGATTTCTATGTGTTCCATCTGGCGAGGTCCATGTGTATAGTCGTCTCTTATGCTGTCTAAAGAAGGTA
>NW_006408692.1:6549773-6571303 GCF_000296735.1 Chrysochloris asiatica
TTCAATTCCATCATCATTGTCTTTATTGGTTAGAGCATAAACTTGAATAATATTGGTATTTACTGGTTTTCTTTGCAGACATATGGATATTATTCTGTTACAGACTGCTTTAGATTTAATCACAGATCTTGAGAAGTTCTTTTTTGATGATGAATGTGATGCCATTCTTCTTGAACTTGTCTTTTATGGCATAGTAAACCATATTATTATCTGATTCAAACGCCAGTCCATTTCAGTGTAGTGAGTGTAGGATCGAATCCTAGTGTATTACTGTAGGATAAGCACTGGAGCACAAGGTTGGTTAGAATTACAAGGTTAGTTGTTCAAACTCACCAGGAGCTCCTTGGGAATCTTATATAGGGTTGCTATGAGTCAGAATCAACTTGACAGCACTTAACAACAATGCCTAAGATATCTATCTTTATGCATTCCATTTCGTTTTTGATGACTTTCAATTTCCATAAATTCATACTTTATACATTCCGTGTTTTGGTTATTAACAGATGTTTGAAGCTACTTCTTCTCACTTTGAATTTTACCACATCAATAATGAAGATCCTGAAAGCTTTGCTCCACTTGTATCATCATGATCAACTCTACTTTGAGGAGGCAGCTCTTCCCCAGTCATATTTTGAGTGTCTTCCATCCTAAGGGGCTTATCTTCTAGCACTATATCTGACAATACTCTGGTGCTATTCATACTGTTTTCAACGTCTGGCACTATATCTGTCAGTGTTCGGCTACCATTCATAAGATTTTCAGTGGCTAACCATTCAGAAGTAGTCTGCCTCTCCTTCTTAGTCTGGAAGCTCGACTTAAACCTGTCCACCATGGGTGACCTGCTTTTATTTAAGATACTGGGTGCATAGTTTCCAGCATCATAGCAACATGTAAACCACCACAATACAACAAAACTGACAGATGAGTATTGGAAATAGTTAGAAAGTAGATGTTTTACTATTGTCATAAATGTGAAATGTTGGGAAGCTAAAGAGTCAATAAGTGAGGAGTAGGTGTACTTTCAGCCCATATAGTTTGTAATATAACAGTATATATACTTCAACTTGTAGGCAGCATCATCCATTCGAATGTGTTGTGTATTTCTTGAATGTTGTAGCGTTTTCTCTGTTTAAAAAATATAATTGTGAGGTGGGGCTTAATGGAAGATTAGGGAGATGTGTGGTGCAAAGCTCTACCAGCAACAACACAGAATACCAGACAAAGCAAATTCAGAGGAGAGTCCCAGAACTCTGAACTACATATAAAGGAATATTTTGAAAGTCCAAAGGCTTATATCCAGTGGAATTTGTAGCAGAGGTAAGAAATGTTGTTTTCTGATCAGTGGGCACCCAACCGGCTCCTGGAGCAGTCATCTGGGGCATGACAAAGCAGGTGAAAGGTTAGAGAAACGCTCTGACCTCAGACTCTGAGGACCATTGGAGGTAAAGGTATGCATTTTCTTTCTTTCTTTCTTTTTTTTTCCCTTTCTCTGTTCTTTGGTCTCTCAGGATCTGTGTACATTCACCTCCTTGTCGAGAAAATGGTTCTCCAGAAAGTCACAGAGGTGGGGTCTGTGTGGGTAGCACCCACAGCATGCATATCCAGAAGGAACTGGTTCAGGCTTTTCTCCAGGGTCAGTGCAGCTTCCATGGCATCCAAGGTTCGTCCTTACTCATCTTGGGACAGCTTATGTATGTCCTGAAAGAAAATGTGGCTGTCATGCTGATTTTGTAGTTTCAAGAGATGCTCATCACCCTCGGGCTTCTCCCGATCTTCCCAGACCACATCATCACTGTCATTTGAAGTAAAAGCCCAAAGAGATGGATGTTTAAGAGAGATATGGATATAAGAAGCCTGCTGATGCATATTGACCAGATGGCTGATGCTGGCCTTTACGTCAGTGGAAAAATGCTGATGGATCTGATTGGTCAAACATTTGGAGCTAACCACACATATGTGGTGTGGTGCTGTGGGTTAATGCACCAGACTGCAAAGCCTTTGAACTACAAAGTTGGTGGTTCAAGTTCCCCAGCTGCTCCTTAGAAACCCCATACAGGGTCGCTGTGGGTCAGATCCAACTCAATGGCACTTCACAACAACAACACACACAAAAATGGTGTTTAGCTGGTCTTGGTAACAGGGAATGGCTAAGAAGATGGTCCCAGAGAAAAGATTGTGCCTAAAAAGGTTAGACATAGTCCTAGGCTGGGGGTGGGGAGTCCCCAGATCTGTTCCATCCAAACACTGCTGAAGTAAGAGACAGATCCGCGAGACCTCTAGGCAAGCTTTCAATTTGTTTTTTTCTTGAGCTTTCTTGTTTAATAAATCTTTCCACAGGAGTCCAAATACAAAATAAACCATCTGTTTCTTATTTAAAGAATGCCTCCAAATGCCTCCAGGGGCCAGGTAAATACAGAAGTGAGTGAAGTAAGCAGGACTGGGGCGAAGGGGCAAAAGAAGTTCATAGAATTGAATATGATCTTGCTGAAGCATGGGTCAATGTTTCAACAGAAGGTAATAATCTATGTTTTTAAGTGGCCTGGCACTGTGGGTTAATGCACCAGACTGCAAAGCCATTTGAACTGCAAGGTCAGGGGTTCAAACTTACGAGCCGCTCCTCAGAAACTCTATACAGGGTTGCTATGGGTCAGGATTGACTCGATGGCACTTAACAACAACAACCCTATTTTTAAAATGCTGTCATCTAAATCAATTTTTGTGTTTTTTTTTTAAGTATTTAAGGAAAATAAAACCTGTTAGTGGGCAGAACCTGGTCTTCAGTGTCTCTTCACAACTTCCTTTTTATAGAAATATGATGTCTTTTCAGTTCTTATGTCTGGCTGTGTCCCTGAAGATTAGATCTCATGATTGCTTGAGTTCGGCTCACCTTCAATAAGGAAGGACCCCAAGACAATAAATGCACAGGTATTCCCTAGATCAAATTCAAAATAATCTAGGTTGCACTCCAGTTGGATGAAGGCGGGGGTTTCTATGAGCACATTCTTTTCAAGGCTTCCTGTTTTCATGCTGAAGGACATCAGTGATGCTAATGCTGAAAGCCTGCTCCTCTGCTCCTTCACTCATTCTTTCTCAGAGGTAAAGGAGTGAATTGTCTCAATGAAGATTTGGAAGCAGGACTTTTAGCTGGGTACTGTCTGCCTCCTTTTACATTTAGATACACCAAGTGCCCATTTTGCTCTGCTCTTCGGTGGTGTGAGGGGGAACTTTGCAGTGGACTATGTTGTCTGTGACTCTGTGATCTTCACAGTCCTCAACTTCAGGAGCAAGTTCATTGTTGCTGCACATTTAATTTATGGCTTCCAATAGACTAATGGCACTGATGGACCCCTGGATGGTGCAAATAGTTGATACACTCAGCTGCTAAACAAAAGTTGGGCAATTTAAGTCTACCCAAAATTGTCTTAGAATAGAGGCCTGGTGATCTAGTTCCAAACACCAGCCACTGAGCACCCTGTGGAGCACAGTTCTATTCTGACTTACATGGAGTCTCCATGAGTTGAAATCCACTTGATGTCAATTGCTAATAAAGCAGAATGTAGGGCAGTGAATTGTTTGTAAATCATAGTAACCATGGAAATCTAACATGTCTAAAATGAACCATTTCAGAAGCAGGGTGGCAGGATCTTACTACCATCAAATAAGAGCCAGGAATGGAACATGTCTTTTGGACCCCGAGATCCCAGATAACTGAACATCCTTTACCTAGAGCTGGAAAGCTGTGACACCAGGGGAGTGGGAGAGAAGCAGCAACAGCAAAACCAAGAGTCAGAGCATAAGATAGAGCAGTGGACTTCCCAGCTCACAGATCAAGTAAAGCTGAGTCACTTCGGACTGCAGAGGAGGGTACCTTCAGGTACTTAGTTGAGTGACTAGGTTTATTGACCCACAGAGCTAGGGTCAGCCTTTGACTGATCCACAGACTGAAACTTATGGTGGAGTGGTGTGCCCTGTGAGCATTTATCACCAACTGATGGGAACAATTGTGCCCTGACCATTGTCTAATGCTGTATTGTGACCTGTTAACTTTCCTAATAAACTCCATAACTGTGAGTAGTGTCTGAGTTCTGTGTTACTATTGCAATGGATTATTGAACCCGACAAAGAAGCAGAGAGTGTTGTGGGAGGCATAGTTTGGTGCTCCACATTTTTGCACTGATTCTTTGGTGTCCATCTACATGATTGCTCTCTCTTCATTGGTTCAAAATGTTGGCAGTATATTAGGTATGATTTCCAACTTCAAACAGTTAACTTTTAGATTTCTTGAATTTAGATTCATTCTAAACTTAAAAAGACTGCAAAGCTGTTTGAACTGCAAGGTCGGCGGTTCAAGCTCACCAGCTGCTCCTTAGAAACCCTTAGAAACATGGTCGCTATGGGTCGGAATTGACTTGACGGCACTTGACAACAACAACAATCTTAAACCAGTCCTGGAATTAAACTCTCTTTCTATGTTTCCATCAAGTATATATAATAAGTTTTCCACATAGGATCCTGGTTCTATCCTTCCTTCATTGTTCCAAGTATGGGCTGATTGGATTCTAGTCTAAGAGTGGGATACCAGAGACAAAGTTTTGTTTTCCTCATAATGCTTATAATCAATATTTCCACCTTAACTATTTTTTATCTTGGAATATACTTGGGTTTGTGTTCTCTGATTTCTCTGTAATTTTTACCTTTCTTGTATTGTCTTCCTCTTAGTAAGTTCATAAATGTTAGTTATCACATTTTAACTCTACGGATGTTGGGACAAAAAGTGAAAATGATACTTTTTTCTGTTCTCATTTGCATTAGAAACAGTTTCTTCTTCCAAACCTTTTAAGCATGTTTATATTCAGGAAGGAAAGAAAGAGAAGGAAGGGCAGTGTACAGTGCACCTGTGAACTTGATAATGTTAATCAAAGTCAAGTTCCATTTAGTTAGATTATTTTGAAGAATGAAGATCACCACTAGGCCTTCGGCAGTGAACAGAAAAATGTAATATAGGGCTTTTATGAAGAAGATCACAAGTTTGTAACTGAAAGCAAGAACAGTATTTTTAAGTTGTGATTTACCAAGGCTCGGCAGGAGGCATTCATCACTGCCCACTAAAACTGAAGTGCATTTTTACTTTCAGGATAGAGGAATTTTACTCTTGGATTTGTAATTCTCATTCTTCGATGGAAGAGGCAGTTCCTAGGAACATGTAAAGATTCTCACAAACTCATTCCCCATTCCCTGCCCCAAAGCCATTATAATCTGTGGACTCCTCATTCAATCAAACATAAATCTGATCTCCATTTTTGCTTCAAAAGCTTTGTCAAAATAAGGATATTTTATTTCCTAGGTACAAAGGATCTCTCTGTGTGTGACAGAAAGACTGTGGTGATGGTTGTACAACCTTGTAAATGAAATTAATGTCACAGGATTTTACACTTAAAATGGTTAAAATGGAAAACATTATGATATATATATACTTTTGCAAAAATAAAATTTAGAAAAAAAACACCAATGAGGCTTTTCTGTAACAACATCATTTCCTCAAAGCTGCCTCCCTTGAAGACCACCTTGACTGCCTTGAATCTACTGTTTAGCAAAAAGGATTCTGCTATTACTTCCACTGGTACTCCTAGAGCTTTGTCTTGCTACTATAACTCCACAAAATCTTCATCCTTAAGACAGATGTGGAGTCCTGGTGTGGCACTGTGAGCTAATGTGCTAGACTGCAAAGTCAGTTTGAACTGCAAGGTTAGTGGTTCAAGCTCACCAGTCACTCCTTGGAAACCCTCTAGTGGGTCACTATGTGTCGGAACCGACTCAACAGCACTTAACAATAACAACAACAAGACAGATGTAATCTTTTGGAGAGGTACCACCCACCCAGGATACACCAATCTTGCCCAGAAACTCACAATCTAAGTGCCTTCTTTGTCTTGTTTTCTGCCATCTGTGATGGCCACTAACATGCTTCCTTCATTTGTTTTCAGCTCTGAAACCTGAACTTAATCTGAACACTTGCTATATCTGCTATCCCGCTCCTCTTTTATTCCGGATCTAGTCCTTCCCCAACTCTTAATCATCCTCCATTCTTTTGATCAGATTTTTTCAGCTGCCAATACTTTGATTTCTTCACAGTGTTTGGCACTGTGAACCAATTTGTCCTAAAGTCATCTTTTGTTTGATACTTTCATGACTTGTTCTTTTTCCTGACCCTTTGATTATCTATCAGTCTATTCTTCCTCATCCTATTTATTCAATAACAAATATTGGTTAGTTTTTCCGCATGCAAGGCATTATGTAAGTTGATGGGAATTTAATAATGCTCTCTCTCTCACTCTTTCTGTCTTAATTTGTGTAATGATCTTCACAATCAGGGCTTTAGCTATCACATCAATGCATTTGACTACTTAATTGACACCATTAATTCCCAACATATCTTTCTTGCCTCCAAATTCTACTTTTCTACTGACTCATCAGTATCTCCCCACTTTGGGGACTTTCAAACGCTAGCTTGTTTTTCTGAGTTTCCAGTTTCTAGTAATAGCATTGTCACCAACCTAATGGCACCAAAATATCATTTTTATTTCACGTACAAAGCTCTTCTAGTTCCTCAGTAAGCACCATTCCTAGCTGCTTTACTACATTCCTAGTTTGCTCATTCTGGTTCAGTCGTTCATTGTTGTTGTTGTTGTTAAGTGCCGTCGAGTCGGTTCCGACCCATAGCGACCCTGTACAGGGTTTCCGAGGGTGTAAATCCTTACGGGAGTAGAAAGCCTCATCTTTCTCCAGCGGAACGGCTGGTAGTTTCGAACCGCTGACCTTAAGGTTCGCAGCCCGATTCGTAACCACTACGCTACCAGAGCTCCTTCAGTCTTTCATTAGCTCTTGACTATTATGATGATTCCCTAAATGGTTCTTCATCCCAGTTAATCATCCTAAAGAATTTCCCTACTTTAATTACTACTGACTCCCTATTTCCTGCCAAATTAAAGCCAAGCTCTATGCATATTGTTCTAGATGCTTACTGAATATAATTTCACTTACTCCATTTTCCTGAAAACTAACAAAACTATTTCTGAAATAGGGGGGAGCTTCTTTGATCCTGTTGTTTCCAACATAGGCAATGCTTTCTCCATCTGCTATTAGAAGTTCTTATTTTATAGGTTACTTCCTCCATTAAGTTTTACCGGCTAACAAAGCATTATTTGAATATTCAAAGTGCTTTGTTTCTCTCTTTCTTCCTCTTATTATAAATATGCCTTATGCTAGAGGCATTCAGAGTATTCTGAGCATTTTATAAGAGACAAGATAGAGAAGACAAAAATTAATTAACATAGTCAGACTAGCTTTACTTCAGATCCAAACAATGCCACGTATTGCCTTTGTGATCATTTGTAAGTCATTCAAACTTTGTTAAATTACTAAAATACTTTTTCTTTTTATGAATATTGGGTTTAATAATACAACTATTAAAAGTTGGTTTTGAAGACAAAATAGAGCAATATGTCTATAGCATGTAATGTAGTTGTGTTAAACAATAGTCACCAATTACAGAGCAAGGGGACACTGAATGGTTTAAAATCAGGAAAGGTGGACACCAGAGCTGTATCTTTCACAAAGTTTATTCAATCTGTATGCTTAGCAAATCATCTGAGAAGCTGGATTATATGAAGAAGAATGTAACTTCAGGATTGGAGGAAGAAAAATTAACAACCTGTAATATGTAGATAATACAACCTTGCTTTCTGAAAGCAAAGAGGACTTAAAATACTTATTGATGAAGATAAAAGAACACAGCCTTCAGTAGGAGTTGCAAATCAATGTAGAGGAAACAAAAATCCTCACAACTGGACTAATAAATAACAACCATATAAATAGAAAAAAGATTGACGTTGTCAAAGAATTCATTTTGCTTGGATCCACTGTCAATATTCTAGGAGCAGCAGTTAAGAAATCAAACAATATATTGCATTAGTTACAGCTTCAGCAAAAGACATCCTTAAAGTGTTCAAGAGTCAAGATACCAGTTTGAGGACTAAGGTATGCCTCACTCAAGCCGTATATTTTCAATAGCCTTAGATGCATGTGAGTACTGAACAATGAATGAGGAAGATAGTAGAAGAATTGATTTACTTGAGTGATGGTGTTGGAGAAGAGTATTGAAAATACCATGGACTGCCAGAAGAATAAACAAATCTGTCTAGGAAGAAGTGCAGTCAGAATGCTCCATACAAGTCAGTATAGCAAGATTTCATCTCTCAATCTTTGAACTTGCTGTCAGGAAAGACCAGTCCCTGGAGAAGGACATCATGCTTGGTAAAGTGGAGGGTCAGCAAAAAAGAGGAAGACCCCAAACAAGATGGATTGGCACAGGGGCAGCAGCAATGGGCTCAAGTGTAACACAATTTTGAGGATGGCACAGGACTGGGCAGTGTTTCTTTCTGTTGTGCTTAGGGTTGCTATGAGTTGTAACGGACTCAAGGGTACCTAACAACAACAAGGACATTATTATTACTAGAAACTGAAGGAAAGAGTTAATTGCTGATGCATTCCTACTCGTGCAACACACTTAGAGCCTTGCTCAATGGATATGATGGTTAATATTTATTGCAAAAATTAATGAACAGTGAACAAATGAATGGTCATCAGACACTTCTTTTATTTTATTTCTTACTTTTAAAAAGCCATTGATTAGAAACTGAGCAGGATATAAATTAAGTATTAGAATTGGCTTCTAATATGTAGAACATATAATCTACATGGGAATATGAGGTTGGTGTAAAATAATTGATAAACAATATGAAAGAGCATATAATTAATAATGAAACTGAAAGGCATAAAGGCTAAGCATTCGTAATAAAAATGATTGTTTACAGAAATCAAGGAAAGTGTCATGAAAGGGGACACATGATAGAAAGGGATTTGAAGATGAGTTATTTCCTTAAATAAACATTATTCCTAAATAACCATTTTACATATATATATTAATAAAAGCATATATACTTATAAATGCATGTGTATGTATGAATTTATTAGTATGTTACTGGTTAACATTTTTAAACGGCTCCAGATTACTGGAGCTAATGAGATAGTTTAGACAATAGGATCAGGCTGTTATGGCAGCATACAATAAATGTGTGTTGCAAGAAAGTAGTTTCCAGGGAACAAGAATTGCTATGGTAACCTGATATATCATTAAAAATGTAATGAATAAATATCATCAGGGTCTCAGATTCATCACACAGAAAAACTTCAAGAATGTTGTAACTAAGGAGTTCTCATGCTGATTGCTCAATGTTTTGTAAGCTAAATCAAAGTGATTGTCCATTAGCAAAAAAGTAGTAATATTCAAATCATCCAGGACTCCATAAGGTGCATAAAAACTCCTTCAGTATAGCCTTTTGATTTAAATCACTACCACTTTCCTCAAAATATTAATTTTAGCTGTAAGAAATAGTCATAATAATAGTCCTGATTATATGCTTTTCAAAAGAAATAATATTTTGCCAACTTGTAAGAGTGCATTAGACACTGTAGTGTTAGAGTGTTCAGTATGGTATAAGGAAGCATATAAGTTCTATCATATCCTGCTTTTCTCTCTCCCCTCTTCATCTCAAAAACTCACTTCTTAAGATCATCTTGCTGCTTGTCCAGTTCTTTAACTCACTGTATCTGTTTCTGTACAAATGAGGCAGCTACTCTGGCATTTCAAGTGTCAAATAAAATTCTGGTTTTAATATTGGCCAACAGATATGGAAGATACATCCTAGAAGGGGATGATACAAGCAGCATTGCACACAAAAGACAGATCAACTGACTGAACTGTTTCTTTCCAGGAGTCACTTCATGGATCTCCCACATGATATCTACACTTGTCTCCTCAGTTTCTTGATAATATTCAGAGAAGAATGTGGTAATTACAACACTGGTAATTCCTATTCCTTCCCATGCTTCTCCTACCAGAAGGTCTTTGCACAAACTATTTTCTATCTCTGAAGAACTCTTCCTTACCTTTTTCCTAAATAACCCACTCATCCTCTGGACTACAGCTGAAGCTTTACTTTTGCATGTAAATCTTAATCTGACTGGTCAAATTACACTCCCATAGGCTCTCAAAACACATGTGTATTTGTTTGTTAGCTTGTTTTTCCCATAGCATAGTTGTTGTTGTTAAGTGCTGTCAAGTTGATTCTGACCCATAGTGACAATGTATAGGGTTTCTGAGGACCCACTGGTAAGCTTGAACTGCCGGCCTCGTCATAGTGGCCCCTGTACAATGTTTTGATTCACTGAAACTCCATGATGACAATAACTATGTCTATTTTGATGATGTTCAATTAGACAGCCAACAGTTAATATTGTCAAGCTTAGCCACCTTCTTCAGTCTGAAATTGATCAAAATTGATCAAATGGATCAAAAATGCAATCAAGCTGCATTGATAATTATTGGTGACTATAGTGCAAAAGTTGGAAACCAAGAGAAAGGACAAGTAGTTGCAAAACATGGCTTCAGTGATAGAAATGATGCTGGAGGTCTCATGATAGAATCTTGCAAGACCAATGGCTTATTCATTGCAAATATCCTTTGGCAACAACATGATCAGTGACTGTATACCTGGACATCATCAAACGGAATAAACAGGAATCAAATTGACTACATAGAAATCAGACTGACTACATCTGTGGGAATAGATGATAGGAAAACTCAATATGTTCACTCAAAACAGGCTAGGGATTGACTGCAGAACTGACCATCAGTTGTCCATATGCAACTTCAGACTGAAGCTGAAGAAAATTCAAACAAGTCCAAAAGAGCCAAAATATGGCCTAGAGTATATCCCTTCTGAGTTTAGAGATCATCTCAATAAAATATTTGATGAATTAGAACACTAATGACTGAAGACCAGAAGAAAGCAAGAGGTCATAACAAAAGGATGAAAACAAAGAGCAAAGTTAATTCAGAAGAGACTCTGAAACGTATTCTTGAGTATAGAGAAGCTAAAGGAACCAGAAGAAATGAGGAAGTAAAAGTGCTGAACAGAAAATTTCAAAAGGAAGCTCAAGAAGACAAAGTCAAATATTATAATAAAATGTGCAAAGAGCCAGAATTAGGAAACCAAGAGATGAGAGCATGCTCAGCATTTCTCTAGCTGAAAGAAATGAAAAAAAAAATCAAGACCTGGGTTGCAATATTGAAGGATTTTATGGGCAAACTGGAGTCCTGGTGAGACACTGCAGGATAATACACTGGACTACCAGGTCAGTGTTTCAAACTCACCAGCTGCTCCTCGGAAACCTTAAACAGAGTCACTGTAGTCCGAGCAACTTAACAACAACAACAACAATGGGCAAATTACTGAATGACAATGAAAACATCAAAAGAAGATAGGAGGAATACAGTCACTGTACCAAGAGAATTGGTTGATATTCAGCCATTTCAAGAGGTACCATGTGATCAGCAACAAATGGTATTGAAGGAAGAAGTCCAAGCAAGACTGAAGCACTGGCAAAAACAATGCCCCGGTAATTGACAGCATACAGATTAAAAATGTTTCAACAAACTGATGCAATATTGGAGGTACTCAACTGTTAAAGTCAAGAAGACAGCTACATGGCTTACCAATTGGAAAAGATTCATATTTGTGCCCATTCCAAAGAAATGTTACCTAAAGGAATGTGGAAATAATGAACAATATCATCAATATCATATGTAAGTAAAAGTTTGCTGAAGATAATTTAAAAACTGTTGCAGCAGTGCATTGACAGGGAGCTTCCAGAAACTCAAGCTGTATTAGGAAGAGGATATGAAATGAAGATATCATTGTTCACATAAGATTGATCTTGGCTAAAAGCAAAGAATACCAGAAAGATGTTTACTTGTATTTTATTGACTATGGGCAAAAGCTTTTGACTATGTGAAACATAACAAACTATGGATAACATTGCAAAGAATGGATATTCCAGAATATTTAATTATGCTCATGAGGAACCTCTATGTAGACCAAGAGACGGTAGTTCAAACAGAACAAAGGGATATTGAATGGTTTAAAATCAGGAATGGTGTGCACTGGCATTGTATCCTTTCGCCATGCTAATTCAATTTGTATGCTGAGCAAACAATCTGAGAAGCTTGATTTTATGTAAAAGATTGGGGAAAGATTCATTAATAACCTGCAAAATCAGATGACACAACCTTGTTTACTGAAATTGAAGAGAATTTGAAATCCCTACTGATGAAGATCAAGACCACAGCCTTCACTGTGGATTTAACCTCAGTGTAAAGAAAACAAAAATCTTCACAACTGGACCAATAAATAACATCAGAATAAATGGAGAAATATTTAAGTTGTCAAAGATTTCAATTTTTTAGGCTCAATAATCGATGCTCATGGAAGTGGCTGTGAAGAAATCAAAGAAACATTGCATTAGCCAAATCTGTTGTACAAAACCTCTTTAAAGTGTTTAAGGGTAAGGACACTGATTTGAGGACTACAGTAGGCCTGACCCAAGCCATAGCATTTTTAACAACTTCATATGTATGTGAAAGTTGGACAATAAATAAGGAAGACCATACAAGAATCAATGTATTTGTATTATGGTGTTAGAGAAGAATACTGAAAGTACCATGGACTTCCAGAAGAGCAAACAAATCTGTTTTGTAAGAAGTACAGCCAGAACGCTCCTTAGAAGTGAGAATGGCAAGAGTTCGTTTCTCATTCTTTGGACATATTATCAAGAGGAACCAATCCCTGAAGAAGGTGATCATGCGGGAATAGTGAAGGGTTAGAGAAAAAGTGAAAGATTCCCAACAAAATGGATTGACACAGTGGGGACTCAAGCACAGCAACGATTTTGAGGATGGCACAACACTGGGTAGAGTTGTGCATAGAGTCACTATGAGTCAAAACTTACCCAATAGCAACTAACAACAGAGATTTTCGTTCACCACTGTATTTCGAATTCTGGCATATAACAGAGTCTCAATAAATATATTTATTTTTTTATTAAAGATATGAATAGTTAGGTTCTGTGGATTACACTTAAGGAATTCTCATCTAGATGCTTGTGTCTAGATGCATTATGTTTACTGTTTGCACTGGCACACAGTGTTAGCAATTAGAGTAATATTTTTTCACAAACTATAGCCATGCCATTAATGCCTGTTAAGAAGGAAAACATCATATCACTCTATTTCTGGTTATGTTTTATAACTCACATCATGTAATTGAAACATCACTGTCCTTGTCAAGGTGTATTGTTCATACTATAATGCACAAAGTCCTTGATGCAATGTAACTAGAAATTTTCTATGTATGAGACTGCTAGACTTTAATATTTTTGATGTACTAAATGATTATCATCATAAATACAGCTGAAATAAATGACAATAGATTTGTAGGGAACTCTTTGAAATTAAATGAATTTTTAGGATTTGAAGCCATGTCAGTATTTGGCAGGAAAAGATTAATACCAGGCACCCTATAGATACAAGAGGTGAGGACTCACAGAATACTAAAAATACTAAAAGACATGTGGCCCTATTTCATATAATCTCTAGGAATTTCAGAGAAATAACCCCAAAATAAACAAGATTGGTATCTGTCATCAAGAAATTCATAACCAAGTTGAGATATGAGTCATAAAACCAAAAAATACATCTGGATGTCTAACAATGTAATAAACACACACACACACACACACACACACACACACACACACACACACACTGCATTCTTCTGTAGTGATACATATAAAGAAGAGCTGAAATTGTTGCAGTGATCTATCAACAAGGTCCTCCACAATCCGGCTATGAGCCTTCACTGTCTTCCTACTTCACTCCCACACACACCTCTTTGACTTTATAGCCCATTGCTTTCTCCCGATCTCACCCTACTTACCCCTTCCCAATCCCAATGACTGACTTCTTGTTCCTACCTCAGACCTTTGTGCTTGCTAGTCCCTCCCTCTGGAGACCTGGCATGGCACTGTGTGCAGTGGACAGGGCATACCAGCACTCTATTCCACATGGACTGTTGTTGTTGTGAAGTGCCATTGAGTCAGTTCCAACCCATAGTGACCGTGAATAGGGTTTCTGAGGAGCGACTCGTGAGCTTTAACTGCCGACCTGATGGTTCAAAGTGACTTTGCAGTCCAGAACATTAACCCACAGTGCCACCCCAGGACTCCAACCACATGGGTAGCTTCCACATATCCTTTAACCTTTCAGTCTATCATCTCACTAAGACCTACCTTGCCTCTCTGTTTGAAACTGTCATACTATCCCAATTTCATGGCTCAGACTCCCTCCTCCCTCCTCCTTTATTTTTCCCCAAAGCATTGACCACCACCTCACAGTACCATGTGATTTACTTGTCATGTTTATCTTTTGCCTTCTTCCGTAGAGGTGAACCCAGTAATCATTCTCATTTTTTTCCATAAGGCCCAGTGGAATGGCATACAACAGTCACCCCAATATGTAACGTCATTGTTGTTATTATCAGAAAAGCTTTTTGGAAGAGAAGGCTTTGTGTAGTCCATGGGTGATGGAAAACAGTTAACATGCTCAGCTGCTACAACTGAAAAGCTGGAAATTCATGGTACCAGAAGCACTTTGAAAGAAAGGTCAGGCAATTTACTTCTGAATGATCGATCAGTCATTGAAAACCTAGGGAGTACCATTCTACACTGATAGACATGGGGTCACCTTAAGTTGGAATAGAGACAATAATACCTATTGGTTTTTTACTTTTGTTTTTGAGTTGAAGTAGATTTAAAAGAGTCACTAGCTGAGTTTACAAAAACAAATAAATAATGGGTGGAATTGATTGAGATAATGAATATTAAGTACAAAATAATAAAAAAAGCTAACCTATAGAAGGGTGATGATACCCAGTGGTGATAATGTGGCCTATTCTTATTTTATTTAAACACATGGCTTGCTCTGGGGTTAAAAAATAATATTGGAGCAGACTAAGAATTGCTTAGCCATTTTGGGGTGAGGTAGATAAGGAGATGTAGAAGTTCAAGCAATCTTAGGAGGCTAGGACACGACCAAATGTTGGGTAGGTAAGATTTCTTTCAAGCATGTGTTGGATACTTGGAGTTGTGAAAATTGCATTACAAAGGCTGGGAGGTGACATTAAATAGTTTTCTGGATACTGGAAACATTCTTTGTGTTGATCTGAGTGGTTTTGACACTGGTGAATACATCTGTTAATTCATGAAGCTGTACACTGAACAGTATGTTAGTTAACATTCATCAAGCTGTGTACTTGACCAAAACGAAGTTATACTTGAATCAAAAAGTAAAATTCTGCCTGTATGTGTATAAGTGGGTTTGGTACCAAGGAAACTTACTTAGTAATGATGAGCTGATGATATGGATAGCTGTGTAAACACATAAAGAAGCACTGGGACTTGAGACCAGAAAGTTCATGGTGCTGCAGCTTAAGCACCATGGGGGAAAGGATGTTTGCTGGGCTCTATTTGGATCATTGAGTGCTTTGTAAGTACCCATGTTGCAAACTGTGATGTGACGAAACCTCAAAGTAAGCAAGTTAAAAGAAAAGGACAACTGATAGTTCTGTAGACTGTGCGGCGTTCTGCTCTGGGCTACAATGAGAGGTGCAAAATCTTGTGACTATTGTAAATTATGTTTAACACCACAAAGGAATAGAGAGAACTCTAGCAATTCTGGCTTTCCAAGTAAAATCCATAATGCCTTTTACCTAAAAGGAAACCTTTATGAACAGTTTGAGACTCATTTTATTGCACAGTATCATCGAATAAGGACCTCCGATGGCATCTAATTCAATACCCTCGCATCGTGGATTACGAACTGGGCCATTAACAGCAAGGTTGGTCGGTAGTTTGAATCTACTAGTGGCTCCTGTAAAGATTTATCTCCTCAGGCACCCTATACAGGGTCACTCAGTGACATAGAGACACAGCTGGTTCATATAAATCTAAAAGGGAACTTAGTAACTTAATATCTGTTTGTTGTTGTTAACTACCATCAAGTCTGTTGTGACCCATAGTGACCCTGTATAGGATTTCCAAGAAGCTGTTGGTGAGTTTATACAGTCATGCACTTATCCAAATATTCATAGCAACTTGTTTCTTAGGTTCCTCCTCCCCACCCTTCCTTCTCTCCCCTTTTTCTTTGTCTTGTTCTTTTCTTTCTTTTTTTTTTACAAATTAGAAAGGTATTTAGCAATCCCTTTAATAAGAGGGTAAATAATTACTCTTTACTTATTGAGAAATTGTATTTATTTTCAGTTCACCGTAGTCAATCAATTGTTACTGGCATAAGATAGTTTAATATATTGAAATTTATTCTGAATCGCTTTGAGTAGTTGGAACTGCGAAGTCACATAGCTTATTTCTTTTCTGTGTAGGCACTTTTTGTAAAATGTGTAATAAGATTGTTTTAGGGTCAATAGCACCTTAACAAAAGTAAAGCAGAAACAAGTTTATAATGTGTGGTAAACTGTTCAAACAAATAATAGCACACTTTCATTTCTTTCATTCACACTCTGTTTTTAAGGAAATTACTTATGTTCATAGCATAGGTTCTTACTTCTGGGTTGGTAATATTAACACAAAAAGAAATGACATGAAAACATCGAGAACAAAGTTAACTATTAAAATCTTCCAACTTAATCTAGTCCATCAATTAAACAACCGAGGAAAGGAGTCCATTTTTGAGATTTAGAACATGTTGAATTAAAAGAAGCAAATTCATTTTCCATCTTAGTTAGATCTAACATACAATTGAAATCTTAAAATATTGTTTTTAAAGTAGGCCTAATGAGTAAAATTTAATATATCATAATGTACTATATTAAAGCTTAATATTTCATATCCTTTTAATTTCAAATATCAAAGTGTAAAAATAGTTTGTTATCACCTTTCAGTAAAATAGATGAAGTTAAAGACTTAAGGCAGTTTTTACATTTTTTTCTGTAAGTGCCTCTGAGGAACGAATTTGAAAATCCTGGTACCTTGAGCTTATATGGGGTACTGCTCCTTAATGGACTTTGTTGTGTTCGATTCCCACATGTGAGTGCTTTCTGACCTCCAAATCAGGAATGAAAAGAAAAATGGGAATGAAGAGATGTACTTTCTCTTTGATCCATTCTCTGATCAGAAAGGAAACTGGGAATATGGAAATGCATTTTCTCTTTGATGCAGGTTTTGATCAGCATATTTATAAGCAGCTCAGGGAGTTCTTGCAGAGAAATAGAGGTGGGAGAAATCTCCCACCCTGTGCTTGTTGGGTTCCAGTGTATCTGGCATGATTACAGCATATGCAGAGACACTCAGCTTTCATGGTGGGGTTAAATCAGATAGTCAACAAGTATTTATCAAGCATCCACAGTGTGCATACCTTTGAACCGCACCCCAGGCATAAACCACACAAAACATAACCTCTCACAACTCAGCTCTATGGGTAGGAGATTTAAGTATGGCCAAGAGTTTCATACTGGCAGGCCATGCCTTATTTATCCTTAATACAGAAGCTGGCACTAAATCTGATATCATGTCATTGTTTCTGTGATAGCTTTCACAAAGTTGGAATCAAAATTGGCCCATTCCCTGGGAGACCCACATCTCTGCTATCTTCTGGTCCTGGTGTAAGAATTGCATTAGCCTTTTTGAGTTCTTCAATTCCCAACATTGAATGGAAATCTTAGCCCTTTAGAGATCTTAGTTGTGGCCCTAGAAACTCAAAGTAGGCTGTGTGTTAGAGACATAATAGGTGTCTAATTGGATTTAGCGTCTCCATCACCTCCTCCTTTTATTCATTTCTATGGCTACTCCCTCCCCAAAACAGAACACAAAATACTTACCCAACTTTTCTGATATGCTTAGTAACGCTCACACTCTGTTAGGTCAGCAATCCTCCTGTGGCCTTGTCGCCATGATGTCTGGGTCTGGGCTGCTTAATTCCAGAACTTCAGTCTTTCTTCTTTGTTCACATGGTGTGAAAATCCAATCAAAAAGCAGTGGACTATGGAGCAGTGATTCCCACACCTCACTGATGATCAGAATCACCTAGAGATCTTTCTTTAAAGAAAGAAAGAAAGAAAAAAAGTTCCTGGGTTCTATCTCTGTAATTTCTGATTTCAGTAAGTCTGAGATGATTTCCAATAGTGAAAAAGCACTGATTTCCTGTACTCTGCTGCTTAAATAGTGATCTATAGACCAGCAGACCCGGCTTCACCTGAAGACTTGTTAGAAATACAAAATGCCAGGTTTATGTCATCGGTTACAATCTGCATTTCAGCCCAAAACCCAAGTAAATGTATTTGAAAATTTGAGAAGTCCTTCTGTGAATAATTTTCACCCTCAAGTCAAAGATCTAAATTTTGTTCTGAGATTTGCTACTAGCAATAATGTAATCTAGGACATATGATTTAAAATTTTAATATGCATTTCCTTATTAAAAAACAAAAAGAGAGAAGGATTGGTCTAAAAGATGGATTATTTTCTCAGGCTCTAATTAGTTTTAGGGTAGAGCATGGTGGCTGTCTAAGATAAGCACTGGATTGCGAACCACAAAGTCGTTGGCTCAAGCCAACCAGCCCCTCCATGAGAGAAAGATGAGGATTGCTGTTCATACAAAGATTTATAATCTAAGAAATCCCATACAGAGTCACTATCAGTCAGAATCAACTCGACAGTACTTAACCATAACAACAATTAGTTTTATAGAAAATTTTAACCACATAAGTAAACTAGAAGATAATTCAGAAAAAATTAAACGTTAGTATGTGTGTATACATGCATCATATGTATGTGATGTGTGTATGCATGTAATATTTGTGTAGATATGTCTTGTATACATCAATACTACATACACACATACATGTGTATGTAGTATTGATGTATATATGTTATCTGCACATGTATAAGTATTTGTGTATAGCATGTCTATGATATTGACAGAAAAATTCCAGAGGTTCAAGCCAGATTGAGAAAAGGATGAGGAACGAGCGATATCATTGTTGATGTCAGAAGGCTCTTTGCTGAAAGCAGAGAATGCCAGAAAAACGTTTAGTTGTGCTTTATTGACTATACAAAGGCTTTCAATTGTGTGGATCATGACACACTATAGACAAAATTGCAGAGAATGAGAATTCTGGATCACTTAATTGTGTCCACGAGGAACCTGCACATAGACCAAGAGGCACTTGTTCAAACAGAACATGGGAACACCAAATGGTTTAAAATCAGGAAAGTGTGTGCCAGGGTTGTATTCTTTCACCATACTGATTCAATCTGTATGCTGAGCAAATAATTCTAGAAACTGGATTATATGAAGAAGAATGGGTCATTGATATTGGAGGAAGACTCATTAACAATCCATGATATGCAAATGATGCAATCTGCTGCTGAAAGCAAAGATGAATTAAAATACTTACAGATAAAGATCAAATACCACAGGCTTCAGTATGGGTTGCATCTCAATGTAAAGAAAACAAAAATCCTTACCACTAGACCAAAGAACAACATCTGTATAAATGGAATTCTGGTAGCATAACAGTTATGATTTGGGCTGCTAACCTCAAGATCAACAGTTCAAAACTACCAGCTATTCCATGGGAGAAATATGAGGCATTCTGCTTCTGTAAAGATTTATAACCTCAGAAACCCTACACACAGTCACTATGAGTCAGAACCAACATCATGTCATATAACCAACAAACCAACCACATAAATGGAAAAAAGGTTGAAATTGTCAGACTTCATTTTGCTCAGATCAACCATCAACACTCATGGAAATAGCAATCAAGAAATCAAACGACATATTGCATAGGCAAACCTGCTGCACAAGACCTCTTTAAAGTGTTGAAAAGCAAAGATGTCAATTTGAAGACTAAAGTGAACCTGGTCCAAGCCATGATATGTTCAGAAACTTCATATGCATATGAAAATTGGACAGTGACTAAGGAAGACCATAGAATAATTGATGCATTTGAGTTATGGTGTTGGAGGAGAATATTAAAAGTACCATGAACTGCCAAAAGAACTAAGATATCTGTGCTGGAAGAAGTACATTCAGAATGCTCCTTGGAAGCCAGGATAGACAGACTTAGTCTCTCATACTTTGGCAATAATATCAAGAGGGACCAATCCCTTGAGAAGAATATCCAGTTTGATAAAGTGAAGGGTTAGAGAAATAGAGGAAGACTGTTAACAAGATGGATTGGCACAGTGGTGGCAGCTACGGGTCAGGCATAGCAATGATTGTGAGGTTGACACAGGACCTGGAAACATTTCATTCTGTTGTGCATAGGATCACTTTGAGTTGGGGCTGACTCAATGGCATCTAGCAACAAATGTGTATGGTATGTGTGGAGTGTATACATACATATCTGTGTGCATGTATGTGTGCAGTGTGCACATATGTAGTATTGTAGTGTGTTTTATGTCATGTGTATGAGTGTGTGTGTGAGATGTGGATATTTGTAGGTGTTGATAAGAAAATTATTATCCATTCCCTGCTATAGCAACAGATAATAAATGAGAAGGGGGCCACAGGCCCTGCTGCTCTGAGTGCCCCTCACTGTCATCCCCACATCTGCCTGGGATTAGTTCAGGATTGTGGTGGAGAAATAGCTCCTGAGATGTCCCACTCCCTGGCCTTTAGGTCACGCTAGCCCAGGCTGATTATGCTCAGCATCATCCAAAAAAGACAAATCCTTCCATTTCACTGACTTTTACTTCCTAACCTTAAGTGAATAGAGGACCAAGACAAATTATATTTGATGAACTACTTGCAAGGTATAGTTCCACTAAAAATCAAACCCACCATAACTTTTGCCTAATGGCCCAGCAGATCCCTGATCAAGGCCTACAAATCTACTAGAGACACCATCCTTACAGGTTCAAGAAAACTAAACTGTTTGCTGTTCCCTTTACTAGGCACTTAGCCAGATTCTCCCAGGTTCTGGTTTTTATTATCAGTTGTATCTGTGAGGTATGGTCCACGTATAATCCAAGAAAGTCAGCAACAACCTTGCTGAACAACCTTGATTTAAAGCAAAAGGTCATGGATGGACTAACTCCTTCACATAGTGGACTCAGAGAAAGGCAGTAAAGTAAAGCCCAGACTGAGAAATGTTTGGGGTTGAGCACCTCCCATACTCACAGAACTTGAGGAGACATAGATAAATAATGCTACCAGGTAGGGGAACTTGCACACTGAGATCTTAATTCTGCAAGCCTACACAATTTCAATAAACAATGAAAATAGTAGAATAAAATCTATTTCTACTATATTTGTCAGTAACACCTGTTTTTCTGAACTTGAATCAAGTTCAAGGTGATCTTGACAATTTGCAGAAGTGGGTACATGCAAACAAGGAAAAGCTTCACAGGACAATTCTAGTAGGATCACCCAAAATTTGAAAATATAAGCCACCAACAGAATTCAGTTAGAAAGTTGTAACTAGGCATCTGATGCATAGTGGGGCTGGTGCTTGAAAGTAGGGTGTGAACATTTATTGATGAAAATCAAAGAGCAC
>NW_006408692.1:6573198-6577640 GCF_000296735.1 Chrysochloris asiatica
CTTTCTACTCCCGTAAAGATTTACACCCTCGGAAACCCTGTACAGGGTCGCTATGGGTCGGAACCGACTCGACGGCACTTAACAACAACAACAAATATATATATATATACTTGTTTCTCAGTGGGGGTTTGGGAGTGGGGAGGACTTGAAATATTGGGAGCTTTTTCTGATTGTCATAATTTGGGAAAGATATATGCTACTGGCATCTAGTGGGTAGAAACCAGTGAAGCTGCATAACCCCCCCCACAATGTGCAGGGTAGCCCCTAAAACAAAGAATTATCTAGCTCAAAATATTAATAGCGCTACTGCTCTTTCCTAAGCATTCTTCCAAATGTTCTTTGGAGCATCATTTTTAGTCTAGGTTCCTTGGGTTGAAGGGAAGAACCACTCCAGGTGGGAAGTTGAGGGAAGAGTAATAGGTTCATAGCGTCGCTAACCTTCCTCCACATTCAACCCAGTCAGAGCAGGACTGACTTTAAATTTTATGATGACCAATTCCTCATAACTTAAGCATTGGCAATCTAGTGTCCAAGAACTGTGGCAATCTAGTGTCCAAGAACAGTGCCAGTAAAACTGTGAAAGTTGTTCACCCTATACTGGACAAGAAGTACAGTTCTTCAGAGGAATGAATTCTGCTTAAAGTAAGTGGTTGTTGTTATTAAATGCCATTGAGTTAGTTCCAACTCACAGTGACCCTGTATAGGGTTTCTGAGGAACAGCTGGTAGATTTGAACCACAGACCTTGTGATTAGAAGTCTAGTGCTTATCCTATAGCACTGTACCAGGACCCCTTCAGAAACTTAAATCTTATAATAAAAGAATGTTGAAAAGAACTGGAGGGGACCTCCAAGACATCATTTTTTAAGGTTATTAATGGTTTGGGGGACAGTCTTGTGAAGACATGTTAAAGAGCTGGGTTTTTCTCCCCAGGCTGAGAACCCTGGGGAGAGAAAGACCTTAATCACCATCTTCACCGGGGAATGAAGCGATGCTATTTGAATGGTTTTAAGTAGCTGTTCTCTGCTCCTACTTTTGACAGGTTAAGAGGGATTCTAATGAAAGAAATATTTAGGAAGAATTTGCTTTTAAGAACATTTTTTGGAATATCTTGTTCTGGATTCTTCTAAAGGGAAAACAGAAGACAATGAATCTTTTTAAAAATTGGAATATTTTGAATGGGGGTACTTCCTATTGTCAAGAGATTCGAGGCTGCAACCTCTTGATCTTTCTTCAGGCTTGTCATCCTTTGACTGGCTTGAACCTTTATCTGGTAAGTGCCCTGAGCAAGCTGGCTCCGGGATTACTACTGCTGTGCAGTAAGAGCTACTATTCCCCCAAACAGTCAATCACAAATCAACCACATCTTTTTTTAGGTTATGTCTTCTTGAAAGTGTTCCTGTAAGGGTATTTTTTCATATTTCCTGCAAGCCAGTTTCTTGTGGGAGTTTCTCCCAGTCCTCAGCGGTACAACTAATTAAACTTCCACCAGGTAATGGCTGACCTCGTTGCCTGACTTCCTTTGAGTGCCATTTTGTTATACTTTGGTTCAGTGTTCTCATGTACCCTTAGTAGAAGGTCAACACAAAATATTTCAGAGCTCTAATTAATACTATAGCTTTTGTTCTTTAAAAATGTTTATTATTATTATTATTTTTTAAGTAGCAGAAAATTCTCCCCAGTGACTATTTGCTGCCTCCAGTTAAGATAGTTATATGTAAAGATTGCTTCACTTGACAGTTTCTTTCCCCAGAAGACATTTTCTCTCGTGAAAATGGGAATATCCACCAAAAGGTAAGGAGAAAGAAGGCATTCCTATATGTAAAGTAGGTGACTCCAATCATTTTAAAAATAGAAATGACTTTTGATTTCCCTGAAGCATTGAGAGCTTGTGTAGAGGGTAATATATTGCTGAAGTCTGACTCAGGAAGTGAGAAATCCACTCACTGAGATGCAGAAGCCCTGAGAAGAGCCCAGTGCTACCTACTGTCCCTTCATAGAGGCCTCTAGAAACTGCAGAAAGGGGCTGGGCCAGGGGCCCGGGACTCACAGGTAAGACTCATCAGCCAGCTGTGTACAAATGAGATCCATTTCTAAGTGTGTCTCTGTAAGTCAAATTTGGAGGTAAGTTAGAACAGGTGCATGTATGTGTTCCTTATTTAGCCTTACTTGAGTGAGAAAAAGCTTGGACACTTCAATCAATTTAAAACTGCACATACAGCAAGTGAAAGTGACTATGATGAAGAATTTACTGCATTCAAGGATTCTTGGTGGCATAGTGGGTTACATTTGGGGCTGCTAACCCCAAGGTCAGCAATTCATATCCACCAGCATGGGAGAAAGAGGAGGGTTTCTGCTCCCCTAAAGACTTACAGCTACAGAAATCCTATGCAGGGTCACTATGAGTCAGAATTGGTTCAGAGGCACATAACCAACAACCAAGGATTTGGTTTAATCATTTCAAAGTGAGGAAAAGTTACTTCATATTAAAGGGTAAGGACAAATTACCTGTAAGTCTGACATTCTTGACCAAGGGACTTACTATACCTGGCTTGTTAAGAGGTTTCTAAATACAAACAGGGCATTCCTAACAAGACATCCCTTAGGAATAAAAAGGATTCCTTTTAAAGCTCAGAAACCATGTCACTGGTGTTTACAGTATTTTAATTATTATAGAGCTATTTGCTCCACTTAAGAGACCATGGATAACACTTAAATACCTGAATGGTCTAGACTGAATTCAGAGTCACTGAGCTATAAAATACTCATTTGCCAAACCCTATTGTCTTAGCCCATTAGTTACAACCAAGAGCCATAATGATTTGGCCATTTCAAGTGATAAGCAAAAGAGAAGTGGTTCATTACCTTTAGCTCCTGCTACTCAAATTACTTGTAGCCACGCTTAAGTGAATGGTTCTCTTCATTAATAGTTTTTCCTAAAATTAAGGGTATTTTTTGTAAATGGATACTTTTTTTTTTTTTTTCTCTCCGATACTTGTATATATACAGAACTCGGGTGGTGCACTGGGTTATGGTTTGGGCTGCTAACTGCATGATCAGCAGTTTGAATCTACTAACTCACACCACAGGAGAAAGATGAGGCTTTCTGTTCCCATAAAGATTTATGGAACCCCTATACTGATACTGACTTGATGGCACACAACCACAACCACCTGCACATCTCTTTTGTTCTACAATATATTCTTAGCAAAATTGATGTGGAGATCTTTTTTCATATTTCCAATAAAATATGAAGTCAAGTTCTTGCCACTTGAGGGGAAAAAAAGTCACTGTACAAATAGTACCATTCCAAGTAAGCATTCCAGTTTGCTTTCCGGAGAGAGCATAATGACTCAGCACAGGTATTCCAGAACAACTTGGAAAGAGAAACAATCCAAGAAAATAGAAATGAACTGTGTACGTTCAGGATGGTTTATTAGTTTGCTATATATTTCTCTGTTGGGTAAGGAAGGCAGATGTGGAAATGACCCCATTTTCTCCAAGAAGCCTCTTCGGATATTTTCTCTACCTGACTGACAGATAGGATTAGTCCTCTCTTCCACACCTCTAGAGGCCCCATGTTGAGCTTTATCTGCACATGTAACATAGTATATTACAATGTTTGAAAACATTCATTGATTACTGTAGTCAATTGCAGTCAAGTTAACTCCAATTTATGGTGACCTTATAGCACAATGAAATCTCCTGTTCTGTGCCCATCTTCATGAAGTTTGAGTCAATCTCTTGAGTTTCATTGGCTGGTGTTGGGAAGCACATCACGAGGCCTTTCTTTTTCCTCTGTCCTAATCTGGAAGCTCTGCTGAAACCTGTCTAGAAGGAAAGGCCCTGCTAGTATTTGAGATACTGGTAGTATAGCTTCCAGAAAAGAGTAGCTCTTAAGTTACCATAGTACAACAAATTGACAGATGGGTGGAGGAAGTATTCATTCAACAGTACGTGCCAAGCATTTTCTATCTGCAGTGAACTATTCTGAGTGCTGGTACATACTAGTGAAGGAGATGGATAAGTTCTCATCTTACAGGCAAATTGCTCTGTAGAGTAAGAAGTCAGAATAACAAGTAAACTGATAGACAAGAAAATGTAACACTAAGAAAGGAGTCATGAGATGAACAAGATGGCATAATAAAAGCTACAGTCTACAGGCCAGATACCTGTCTTGCAAATAAAGTTTTATGGGAATTCAGTCTTGTCTGTTTATTTATTTATGGATTGCCTGTGGCTGCTTTGATGCTACAATAGCAGCATTGAGCAGTTGTGACGGAGATTACATGATGCAAAGCCTGGCATAGTTACTCTCTGGCCCAGTCTCTCAGATAGAATGTGTTGGGCTAGTATTTTGATTCCATTTACTAGTGTTGTTGCTAAGTGCCTTCAAATTGGTTCCAACTCTTGTTGTTGTTGTTGTTGTCAGGTGCCATCAAGT
>NW_006408692.1:6582300-6583667 GCF_000296735.1 Chrysochloris asiatica
GATGGCACCTGACAACAACAACAACAACAAAGATGAGCTTGAAAGCCTATATAATATGAACATTCTAGTTACTTTAAAGTTCAAATAATCCTTGCTTTCCCTAATTTTCTCTTGCCCAGTAGCCTAACTTTTCCTTGCATAAATTAATGGCCTCTCTTCTTAGTTCAGGTGCAGAGACAAAAAGGTATACTGTTTTGATTTATGAAGAAATGGATAAAAGGTTTTTCACACTCATTTATGAATGGAAGCTGCTCTTCTCATTCATTCTCATAATTATTTTGCATCACTCGAGCTGTGATTGTTTTTTCCTTCAGCTTTAGAAACATAGGTGAAATTTCCAGTTGACTCGCAATTCTGCAAATCCCGTATTCTGCCTCTGGATTTCCTATTCATTCAACCATTCAAAAACCCTATGAAGCAGAATTCGACTCTAACACAGATAGACAGACTTAGGACCGAGAGCTGACAATCCACACATAAAACATGTGCAGTGTATGGAAGTTATTATGGGACTGGGGAATGGAACAATGTCACAGTTCAGGATAGTAATGTAAATGAATGAAGCTGATTTGCTGGAAGCAATAGGGAGAAGTGAGGCCTTGGGTGAGTTGGTAAGTGTTTGCTCCATCTGAATATATTCAAATTCAAATTTAAAATAGTTATGTTAGGCAAATGAAACACATTTGTATGACCAAATTTGGGAATACTGCTCTAGTTATAATTTCTAATTTCAAGCATAATGGGACTAATAAACTGATGTTGTTAATTAATCTAATATTTGTTTTATAACTTCTTAAAATTGCTGTGTCAACTCTGCTACTTATACAAATATCTTGTGTGGCTGTATACATGAAAAGTTCAGAAAAGATTTTTATATCAAACACGAAGTCTTCTGTTACAGAACAAAAACTTCTAAAATAATCCATGAGCTGAAATAACTTCTCAAAAGCAAGAATTTAGAACCAGAGTCCTACCTTGTCTCTAGTCAGTAGAAATGAAGTGGAATTAATACTATTTTGTCATTGGTTCAAATCTGATCTCTTCCATTTCTTAACTATGCTGTGTCTTTATCTGTAAAACAGGGATTATAATGGTAGCTGATTACTGGCTCATCATTCAAAGAATGAGAATTAAATAAGGCACCCAAAACATTTACAAGAGGGGCTGATGTTCTAAGCACAAATCCCTTTTATTTATTTATAATTACTTTTAGTGTAAGGAGCTCTGGTAGCGTAGTGGTTACGAATCGGGCTGCGAACAGCAAAGTCAATAGTTCGAAACTACCAGCTGTTCCGCAGGAGAAAGATGAGGCTTTCTGCTCCCATAAAGATTTACAGCCTCGGAAACCCTGTACAGGGTCGCTATGG
>NW_006408692.1:6584922-6586131 GCF_000296735.1 Chrysochloris asiatica
GCTCTTTGATCTTCATCAGTAAATATTTTAAGTCCTCTTCACTTTCAGCAAGCAAGGTTGTATCATCTTCATATCACAGGTTGTTAATGAGTCTTCCTATGATCCTGATGCATTGAACACTGATATTCTCCAGTTTAGGTGCTCTGGTGGTATACTGGGTTACACATTGAGTGGCTAACTGCAAGGTCATCACTTCAAATCTCCCAACTGCTCCACAGAAGAAAGAGGAGGCTGCCTTCTTCCATAAAGGTTTGTTGTTGTTGATATCATGTTGGTTCCAACTTCTAACAACCAACCCTGTGTAGGGTTTCCAAGAATCAGCTGTTGAGTTTGAACCACCAGCCTTGCAATTAGTAGGCCAGTGCTTATCCTACATCACCACATCCCGACTCCCCATAAATATGTACAGCCTTGTAAATCCTATACCGGGTCTCATTGAGTTGGAGCCAACTTGACTGCACACACCACCACCACCACCAGTACCACCATTCTCCAGTCTGGAAATTTTTAAAACCCTTATGCTAACACCAAGATGGCAGATCAGGTAGATGTTCAGTAAGGAGCTCCATCGGCAACAACACAGAATACCAGACTAAGCAGGCTCAGGGGATGGTGCTAGAACTCTGGACCACATATAAAGGAATATTTAGAAGCTTAGAAGGCTTAGAACTAGGGAAATTTGTAGCAGAATCAAGAAATCCATTGCTGTTTAATTAAAGATGCTCAGCTGCATCCAGAGCCACCATCTTGGGAAAGACCAAGTGGGAGAAGACTCAGAACAGCCATGAATGCCTGACAGAACCGCAGAAATAAAGGTGTGAACATTCTTTTTTTTGGTATCTGTTGATTGGTCTCTCGCTATCTACACACCTCCATAACCTCCATTCTGATGACTAGAGGGGATGCCTGAGCAAATGGACACCCCACCCCCAACCGTGGAGGATTATACTACGCAGGTGCACAGATCGCCTCAAAATTTAAAGTGACAATTTCCACTTAAAACCAAACAACTACCACTCATCTGCAAGTTTGTTGTACTGTGGTGGCTTGTTAGTTGGTGTGATTCTGAAAGCTTTGCCACTGGTATTTTAAATAACCAGCAGGGTCACCCATGGTGGACAAGTTTCAGATGCGCTTCCAGACAAAGACAGACTAGGAAGAAAGAGTGACAAACTACTTCCAAATATTTAGTCACTGAAAACCTTATGA
>NW_006408692.1:6589199-6596686 GCF_000296735.1 Chrysochloris asiatica
CAAAGGACACACTCCATTCCTAGCTCCTGTTTCTAGTTGCAGTGGGTCCCTCTTTCTCTGCTCACTTCCATTTTCTTTTATATATCTTATAAAATAAAAGGTGTTTAAGAATCTCCTGTATATCTAGTATTGTGGTGGGTTGTGGTCGGATGAATTAATCCTCGTATTAGTTTATCACATGGTATCACACTATGGGATAGATTGTATTATACTAGAACTCATCATGGATGGGATAACTACATCTTAACTGCTAAACCACAAAGGATACTGGTCCAGTCAAGTTGACACAAAACTTTATCACTGATATAGTTCTGGAAGATGACGCCCTCAGGTCAGAAGGCACTCAAAGCACATCTAGGGAGAAGCTGCCTCCTCAAAGTAGAGTTGATTTTAATGATGTGAATGGAGCAAAGCTTTCATGACCTTCATTTGCTGATGGGGCACAACTCAAAATGAGAACAACCTGCTGTAAACAACCATTAAAAATAGAACACGGAATGCATGAAGTATGAGTCTACAAAAATTAGACATCAAAAATGAAATGGAATACATAAAGATTATTAGGCTAGGCATTAATGAGCTGAAATGGACTGGTAGTAGCCATTTTGAATCAGAAAATCATCTCATTTGCTACGCAGGAAATGACAAATAGAAAAGGAATTATATTGCATTAATCATCAAAAGAACATTTCAAGATCTGTCGAAGTACAATGCTTCAAGATAGATAGGATAGGATAATATCCATAAACTTACAAGGAAGAACAGTTAATAGCACAAAGTTGCATACCAACTAAAGCCAATGATCATGAAATTGAAGAATTCTAGGAACTTCTTCAGTCTAAAATTGAGCAAATATGCAATCAATATGCATTGATAATTACTGGTGATTGGAATGTACAAGTTGGAAAAGTTGGCCTTGGTGACAAAAATAATGCTGGAAAATACCGTTGAATGATGATGCATGGAGACTTATTCATTGCAATGAAATGATAGTATAAAGCCAATGTTCTCCCATGTAAACTATCACTCAATTCACAATAAAAACTTTAAAAAAAAAATGATGCTGGAGATCACATGATAAAATTTCGCAAGACCAGTGACTTATTCATTGCAAATACCTTTTTTAAAACAACAGAAAACATGACTCTACACATGGACCTCACCAGTTGGAACAGGAATCAAGTTGACTACGTCTGTGGGAAGAGACAATGGAGAAGCTCCATATCATCAGTCAAAAAACGGTCAGGGGCTGACTGTGGAACACACTGTCAATTACTCATCTGCAAGTTCAGGCTAAAATTGAAGAAAATTCAGACAAGCCCATAAGCATCGATACTCTTTAAAATAGCAGTCAAGAAATTAAACATCACATTTATCAGACATACATCTCCTACTGCTACTAAAAAAACAAAACAAAACAAAACAAAAAAACCGTATCTCTTGAAGTGTTAAAGAACAAAGATGTCAGTTTGAAGACTAAGGTGCACCTGACTCAAGTCATGGTATTTTCAATAGCCTCATAACCATGTGAAAGTGCATAATAAAGGAAAACTGTAGAAGAATCGATTCATTTGAATTAAGGTGTTGGGGAAAAAATTGCTGAAGGTGCCACGGACTAACAGAAGAAGTACAGTCAGAATGCTCCTTAGGAGTGAGGAGGACAAGAATTTATCTCTCATTCTTTGGACATGTTGTCAGGAGGGATCAGTCCCTGAAGCTGGATACCATGCCTGGTGGAATGGAGAGTCAGAGAAAGACTATTCACAATATGGATTGGCACAATGACAGCAACAATGGGTTTAAGCATAACAATGACTGTGAGAATGGCACAGGACTTGGCAGTGTTTTATTGTGTTGAGTCAGAACTGACTCAAGGATACCTATCCACTTACTGCTTTGAAATTTCAAGTCAGTGTTCTCATCTTCCTGAGCTTTGTGTTTTTCCATGGTGGAAATGGAAATCATTCTGGAACTAATGGAATTGTAAGCAGATGAAGAGAGACTGTATTAACAGTGCCTCCTTCACTGAAGAGTGGATCTGACCAGACAAGGAAGCAGTAAATCCATCACTTTAGGCCGATTAGTAATGTGGTAAGTGACTCACAAGTTCATAAGAATAATTCTGAAGTTGTTAATAGTGGCTTACCTTTTTGTTTCTGAAGGATTTCTTTCTCTGTGTCTTTAATCTTCATGAGCTTTATATTCCCACTCCACCAATCCTCTGTCAGTTTGTCATACTGTGGTGGTTTGAATGTTGCTGTGATGCTGGCAGCTATGTCCTGGTATTTTAGAGAACATCAGAGCACACTCATGGTAGACAGATTTAAGCCGAGCTTCTAGACTAAGACATACTAGAAAGAAACAGAGGTGGACTACTTCTGAATGTTTAGAGGACAGGTTTCACCTCAGCTTCCAGACTAAGACAAATTAAAAAGGAGAATGACTACTTCTGAATATTTACTCAGTGAAAAACTTATAATGAAACGTGCAAAAATATGGAATTAGAAAGCTAAAAGGAAAAACACACTCAACATTTCTCAAGCTGAAAGACCTGAAGAAAATAATTCAAACCTGAATTTGCAATGTTGAAGGATTCTATGGACAAAGTATCGAATGGTGCAGAAAGCATCAAAAGAAGAGTCGCTGCACCTAAAAGAAATGAACGGCCATTCTGGTGTTTGTCAGCAGCAATATGGTGGCAGCTTCAATGTCAGTGGCACTGATGCAAGCCTTGTGGGGGAGAATGGAAGCTACTTTAGCTGCCATTTCTGTTTCCAGGGTTCCAAGCAGGTTGTTGGGCACTTCCACATGGAAATTAATGTTGGATCAAACTTAGGACAAGCCACTCATCACAGTGGATGAAAAATTGGATATCACTACTTCAAATGGAGTTCCAGAAGAGTTTATCAAAACTAGAAAAGTTAGGATATTTGTTCCTGCATGCAATCACATGGAGTCTGGAGTAAACAACACGAAGAAGTGGAAGATGGATTTTGATACCAGGGAGAGATGGGAAAATCCTTTGATGGGTTGGGCATCAATGGCTGATCCATTGTCCAACATGGTTCTACCCTTTAGTGTTAAAGAAGATATAGCTGCCTTTGCAGGAAAAAAAAAAAAAAAAAGGTTGGCACTATTACATTGACAAGAGAAAGGTTCTGAAACCCAAGTCTAAGTCTTATGGCGCAAACATTTCTTGGAATAAAAGGACAAGGGTATCCACAAAATAGTTTGGCACTGACTATATCTCAGTACTTGACTGTGAATAGTCAGTCAGCTGGCAGGATTTATAGTCCATGTATAATACATCTCTTAATCTCCTAATAAATTTGATCTTTAAACTGAAAAATTAAATAAATAAAAGAAATGATGTATGTTTAGCCATTTCAAGAGATGGTATAGGATCAAGAGCCAATGGTACTGAGGAAAGGAGTCCAAGGTACACTGAAGGCATTGGCCAAAAACAAGGCCTCAGAAATTGAGGGGATACAACTGATGAAATCTTTCAACAGCGTGATGCTGCAATAGAGACACTCACTTATCAACAACAAGAAATTTGAGAGACAGCTACCTAGCCATATGATTGGAAACGATCCATATCTGTGCCCATTTTGAAGAAAGGCGACCCAATGGAATGCTTAAATCATCAGACAATATTATTAATATCACATGCAAGACAATTTTGCTAAATATAATTCAAAATTTACTGCAATAGTATATTGATAGAAAACTGCCAGAGGTTCAAGCTGGATTAAAAAGAGAGCTTAGAAGGAGAGACACCATTGCTGACATTAGATGGATCTTGGCAGAAAGCAGAGAACACCAAAGATTTTTACCTGTGATTTATTAACTATACAAATGTGTTTTGTTTTGTTTTCTATGTGGATCATGACAAGCTATGAACAACAATGTAGAGAGTGAGTATTCTGGAATACTTGTACTCATAAGGAAATGGCACAAAGACAAAGAGGCATTCAAATAGAAAAGAGGGACATTCAAATAGAAAAAGTGGACACTGAATGGTTTAAAATCAGGAAAGGTGTGCTCCACTGTTGTATTTTTCACCACACTTATTTAGTCTGTGCACTGAGTAATAATCCAAGAAGCTTGAGTATATGAAGAAGAATGTGGCATCAGAATTTGAGGTAGAGTGCAATATGCAGATGATACAATCTTGCTTGCTGAAAGCAAAGAGGACTTAAAATACTTACTGATGAAGATCAAAGACCACAACCTTCAGTAGGGGTTGCATCTTAATGTAAAGAAAACAAAAATCCTCACCACTGGACCAGTAAACAACAGCCATATAAATGGAGAAAAGATTGAAGTTGTCAAGGACTTCATTTTGCTTGGATCCCTATCAACACTCATGGACTCAGTAGTCAAGAAATCAAATGCTGCATTGCATTAGGCAAATCTGCTGCAAAAGATCTCTGTAAAGTGTTCAAGAGCATAAATGTCTGTGTGAGGAGTAATAAGTCTGTGACCCAAGCCATGGTATATTCGATAGCTTCATAGGCATGTGAAAGTTGGACAGTGAATAGGAAGTGAATAAGAAAATTGATGCATTTGAGTTATGTTGTTGGAGAAGGACATTAATAGTAACATGGACTGCTAGAAGGACAAACAAATTTATTGGAAAAAGTACAACCAGAATGCTACTAATAAGTCAGGATGTCATGACTGCGTCGCTCATACTTTGGGCATAGTATAAGGAGAGACCAGTTTCCTGGAGAAGAACATCATGTTTGGTAAAGTGGAAGGTCAGTGAAAAAGTAGAAGGACCCCCAACGCGATGGATTGACACAGTGGCAGCAGCAATGGAATCAAGCTTAACAAAGATTATGGGGACAGTACAGTGTTTCATTTTGTTGTGGTGTGGCACTGTGGGTTAATGCTCCAGACAGCAAAGCTGTTTGAACTGCAAGGTCGGCAGTTCAAGCTCACCAGCAGCTCCTTGGAAACCCTATTAGGGTCACTATGGGTCGGAACAGACTCAACGGCACTTCACAACAACAACAACAACAAGATCACTATGAGCTGGAACCAACTCTATTGCACCTAAAAACATATCCAAATTCAATTACAAAAAAGTAGATTTGACATTAAATAAAAAGTATCAGCATCCGATAGTGAATGATTGTTATCAGGACTGATTGTGAGGGTTGGAAATGTAAAGGTAGACGTTTGGTAGCAAGGAAGGGAATTATTAACTCTCCAGTCTAGGAGCAGAGGTCTGTGGGACCATCAACAGAGAAGAGCCGAGAGCAGGACCCTACCCAGAGAAGCAGCAAGGCCCGAGATGGAGACAGAGACGATGACGTGGAGTGATGAAGCGGATGGGGACTTTGGATCCAGAGAGGGAGAGGGACTGGGTCCTGAAGAATGGGGGGTGGGGTGTAGGGGGCGGGTTTATAGGGTATACCCTTTGGTCAGTTGATGATGCATGGAGGGAATTGGAACCATGGCAATGAGACGATATATGATGAAATGAATGTAAAACTAAAGTTCTCTCATGTAAAATATCATATAATTCACAATAAAACATGAAAAAAAAGTATCAGCATCACAAATTAAATGCAATTTTCAAATGTTACATAACCTTCAGATATTAATGAGTGATAGAGTCTTACCTAATCTCTCAAATAACAAAAATAAAACAATCACAGAGTCACAAAATATTACACTGTAAGGAATTTTAAAACCTGACAAATTTTGAATTTCAAGAGATTTTAATAAATTTCTTAGCAAATAGACCAAAGGCAGCTAAGATTGTAAAGAAACTTTTATAAAATCGGAATTATTTCTTCCCATATATTAAAGATCCATATAATTCCAGGTTGCAATAAATCATTATTTTTTAAATACCAAACTATTATTAGATAGCTTTCCTTGAGTCTGTGTACTTTAAATGTATTAATTCATTTAATTATTATAGCAACCAAATATAGAATCTAAAACAAGGTTACAAGGTTCCTGAGGTGTTGAGCCAAGAATTTACCCACAGCAATTTTTGTCCAGATTGCTATTTTCTAGTGTAGATGAGATTGCACTAACTAAGTAATTTGTCCACCACTCATCTGTCAGTTTGTTGTACTGTGGTGACTTGTGTGTTGCTGTGATTCTGGAAGCTATGCCACAGACATTTTAAATGCCAACAGGTATTTTAAATGCCAGAAGTCCATGAGAGCCAAGCTATGACCTTGAATACATCACAACTGAATTTAGAGATCATCTGAAGAACAGATGTAATACATTAGACACTAAAGACCTAAGAGAGAAGACTTATGGGATGACATCAAGAGCATCGTACAGGAAGAAAACAAGAGGTCATTAAGACAGGAAAGAAGGAAAAGACCAAAATGGATATTAGAAAAGACACAGAAAAATGCTCTCCTGGTGTAGAGATACTAAAGCAAATGGTTATAAGAGCTGATCAGAAAATTTCAAAGGTCGGCTCGAGATGACAAAGTCAAATATTATAACAAAATGTGCAAAGACCTAGAGTTAGAAAACCAAAAGGAAGTGTTCTTTCTCAAGCTGAGGGAACTGAAGAAAAAAAACTCAAACCTCGACTTGCAGTATTGAAAGATTTTCTGAGCAAATTATTGAATGATGCAGAAAGCATCAGAAGAAGATGGAAAGAATACACAGAGCCACTATACTAAAAGGAAATGGTCTATGTTCAATCATTTGAAGAGGTAGCTATGATAAAGAGCCAAAAATCCAAGGTGCATTGATGGCATTAGCAATTAACAAGGCACTGGGAATTGATGGAATACATATTGAAATATTTCAACAAACTGATGTAGCACTTAAGGCAATCACTCAGCTATGCCTAAAAATTTGGAAGAAAACTATCTGACCAACATACTAGAAGAGATATGTGTTTGTACTCATTCCAAGAGAGATGACCCAATGGAATGTAGAAATCATAAGACAATATCTTTGATATCCCATGTGAGTAAAGTTTTACTAAAGGTAATACAGAAGCAGCTGCAACCATATATTGACAGAGAACTTCCAGAGATTCAAGCCAGATTCAGAAGAGGGCAATGGAATGAGGGATATCATTGCTGACATCAGGTAGATCTTTGCTAAAAGCAGAGAATACTAGAAAGATGTTTACCCCTGCTTTAATGACTATGCAAATGCTATCGATTGTGTGGCTCATGACAAGTTATGGCTAACATTGCAAAGTATGAGTATTCTGGAACACTTAATTGTGCTCATGAGGAACCTGTACATAGATACAGGCAATTGTTCAATAGAACAAGGGAACACCGAACAGTATAAAATTAGGAAAGGTATGTGCCAGGGTTATATTCTTTCACCATACTTATTCAATCTGTATGCTGAGCAAATAATCCAAAAATATGGATTATATGACATCTCAATGTCAAGAAAACAAAAATCCTCACCACTGGACCAATAAACAACATTCTTATCAATGGAGAAAAGATTGAAGTTGTCAAGGACTTCATTCT
>NW_006408692.1:6597471-6599351 GCF_000296735.1 Chrysochloris asiatica
CAACTTTCAACACTCATGGAAGCAACAGTCAAGAAATCAAATGATGTGTTAGGTAAATCTGCTGCACAAAACCTCTTTGAAGTGTTGAAGAACAAAGATGTCAGTTTGAGGACTAAGGTGCTCCTGATTTTCAATCACCTTATGTGCATGTGAAACTTGGATAGTGAATAAAGACAGTAGAAAAATTGATGCATTTGAATATGGTGTTGGATGTGAATACTGAAAGTACCGTGGACTGCCAAAAGAACAAACAGATCTGTGTTGGAAGAAGTTATAGCCAGAATGTTCCTTGGAAGCCATGTTGGCCAAACTTCGTCCCACATACTTCAGACATATTATCATAAGAGACCAGTCACTGGAGAAGGATTTCATGTTTGGTAAAGTGGAGGGTCAGAGATAAAGAGGAAGACCCCCAGAAAGATGGATTGGCACTGTGGCAGCAGTGTTGGCCTCAGGCATAGCAATGATTCTGTGACTGGCCCAGGATAGGGCAGTGTTTAGTTCTGTCATTTATAGGGTCCCTAGCATAATGGTTAGGAATCAGGTTGCAAACCTTAAGGTCAGCAGTTCGAAACTACCAGCTGTTCCTTGGGAGAAAGTTGAGGCTTTCTGCTCCCGTAAAGATTTACAGTCTTGGAAATACTGTACAGGACTGCTATGGGTGGGAACTGACTTGACAGCACTTAACAACATGAGTCAGTACCAAGGAGCTCTGGTAGCGTAGTGGTTACAAGTAGGGCTGCTAACATCAAAGGTCAGCAGTTCGAAACTACCAGCTGTTCTGTGGGAGAAAGATAAGGCTTTCTGCACCCATAAGATTTATAGCCTCAGAAACCCTGTACAGGGTCGCTATGAATCAGAACCGACTCCATGGCACATAACCACCACCACCACCACCATGAGTCAGTACCAACTCAATGGCACCTAACAGCAACAACAACAAATAATTTGTGGCACAGTGGAAATAGCTGGTGGTCTACTCCACCAAGATTTCTTCCCTTCCTCCTTGGTAACAGTGCCTTAATGATTGCTGCTTACATTGCCAACCTACCTAACTGCAGCTATTGGATAATGGGATTCAAGAGGAAACACAATGTCTGAATTCCAAGAAGACTGTTCAAACGAAGTTGATTCAACTTGGAAGCACCTCCTCTTTGTCCTGCTTCTCTTCCTCCTTCAAACTTGCAATTTGGATGAGATTGTTGGTGCAGCCATATGATGAGGTCACCATGAGGATGAAGGTGTCTGTTGGGATGGGGAGCAGAAAGCTAAAATACCTCATCCCAGCCCTAACCTATCCATTCAAGACTAACTATGAAAGGCCTCTCTCAGACATAGAAACAAAATTATAAATGATTGTTTTTATGATTGAGATAATATGAAATATCCCATTATAATTGTATTTTTATGTCTGAAAGACACCCTTTATAGTTCATTTTAAGGAGATATCACCTATCTCGTTTCCTTCACTTTTCCCTTAACTCTGACTCATTTCCTTAAATTCTCTCCATTTCTTGGTCTTTCTCATTTCTACCCAACTTCTTGATGTTACTTTCTCTCCCATCCTTGCTCTTTTATCTCCTTCTCTCTTTCTTCTATCTCCTTCTCTCTTTCCTAATTTGTAGCGCCTCTTCTATACTTCTTTTCCTGTTATTCACCCCTCTCTCTGTTTCATATTCTATGAGTTCCTCACTCCATTTGGAAGTTCTGTTAATTGAAATTATATTTCCTAAAACCACTTTTGTTTTTGTGATTGTGTGTTGTCCTGTCATCTACATCTCATAGCTACCCTGCAGACGGTATCCACAGTTATGAATCTTTATGGGAACAGAAATTCTCATCTTTCTTTCTCAGAAGGCTAGTGGATTTGAAGTGGTGAC
>NW_006408692.1:6603361-6620925 GCF_000296735.1 Chrysochloris asiatica
TTCTGGGACCATCCCCTGAGCCTGCTTGTTCAGGTATTCTGTGTTGTTGTTGGCGGAGCTCTCTGCTATACGTCCACCCGATCCGCCATCTTGTTTGTTATCCTTAAGTATATTCTTGACTACAATGTGTTGGGCTAGAAATTTGGCTGCTAACGACAGTACAGACCCAGCAGTTACTTGGCGGGAGAAAGATGAGATTTTCTGCTCCCATAAAGATTTACAGTCTCAGAAAACCTAGATAAGGTAACTATGAAATCAACTCAATGACAAGGTTTGGCTTTGTTTTGATATACTCATGGAACCTCCCTTTTTCAAGCCTCCAATTATTTTATCCACTACTCATCTGTCATATTCTTTCACCACATTTATTCAATTCATATGCTGAGCAAATAATTTGAGAAAGTGGATTATATGAAGAAGAACATGGAATCACGATTGAAGGAAGACTCATTAACAACCTGTGATATGCAGATGATTCAGCCTTGTATGCTGGGAGCAAAGAGGACTTAATACATTACTGATGAAGGTCAAAGACTACAGCCTTTAGTATGGATTGTACCTCAATGTAAAGAAAACAAAAAGACTCACCACTGGACCAATAAATATCATCATGATAAATGGAAGAAAAATTGAAGTCAGAGACTTCATTTTGCTTGGATCCACAATTAACACTCATGGAAGCAGCAGCTAAGAAATCAAATGACATATAACATTAGGCAAATCTGTAACAAAAGACTTATTTAAAGTATTAAAATGCAAAGATGTCATTTTGAAGATTAAGTTGTATATGACCAAGTCATGGTTTTTTCAATAGCCTCATATACATGTTAACATTGGACAGTGAATAAGGAAGACCATAAAATAATTGATGCATTTTAGATATGGTATTGGAGAAGAATATTAAAATTACTTAATACTCAAAACATTCAGACTTGACTGGGAAGTGGTGAATATTCATTAATTCGTCTTTTTGACGATGGCCTATCCTCAGGAGTGGAGGGCTGCATCATGGAGAAGTTTCCAGCCCTTACCCTGGCTATCTACAGGAAATACTCTTCAGGTTTGTCTGCTAAAGTGAAAGCTTTGCTAGCAGATCCACTTTTAATTTACACTTTTAGTCATGGACTTCAAGAACAAACATATCTGTGTTGGAAGAAGTACAGACAGAATGATCCTTAGAAACCAGGATGATAAGACTTCATCTCTCATACTTTGGACATGTTATCAGAAGTGACCAGTCCCATGAGAAAGACATCATGCTTGGTAAAGTGGAGGATACACAAAAAAGAAGAAGACCCCCCCAACAAGGTAGATTGGCAGAGCGACAGCAGCAAAGGACTCAATCTTAACAAAGATTAGGAGGATGGCACAAGACTGAGTAGTGTTTCATTCTGTTTGGTAACTGAGTTGGATCTGATGTGACGGCACCTAACAGCAACAAGTATTTTATAGATCAGGAAAGAGAAAGAACTTCCAAGTTCTCCAATTCTACAAAAGTATCTAAGATGCTAACCAATGAAATCTATTTCTAAAACAACCAAACACCTGGAAACAAAATGGATTTTCATTAATGCACATTCCTATTTTTAAGGCAAATTTTTATTCAAAATATAAAAGGAGTCCTGGTGTTGTGCTGTGGGTTAATACACCAGACTACAAAGTCGCTTGAACTGCAAGGTCAGCAGTTCAAGCTCACCAGCCTTGCAAACCCTATACAGGGTCACTATGGGTCAGAACCGACTCGACAGCACTTCACAACAACAACAACAACATAAAAGAGATTAGTTTTCTTTTCATGTTGACATCGTAAAGGTTCTAGTAGAGACTGTTACTGAGAAAAGGAGATTTCTATTTGATTTTTTTATAAGGAGAATATACCTAGAAACCAAAGTTAAATAGACCTTGATTTCTAAAGCTTTTGCAGTTTGGGTCAATCTTATCCACCATTGATTTCCTTCAAATTTTTTAAAGTATCCCAATAGCATCATATACCTGTATCTATGAAATCAATATGTAACATGATTATATTTGAGAGTGAAATCAAGCATTTTCCTGGACATTTAGCTTTCTTCATATTTGTAAAGCTGTCTGGGCCTCTGAGAATGGTCTGGTAGATAGTGTAGCTTCAGTATGTCCTAAAATTGCATTTTCTGTTCTGTTTTAACTCTTTTAAACCAGTCATGATTTTATGCATAGTTGTTGCCTTCAAAAGTGGAAAGAAAAAATGAATTCTAGCAAGAGGGATGGAAAAGGCAGACAAAGGTAGACAAAATCTGCTTTTCTCTGGAAGTGTTATTTTGCTCCAGTTAAACCTGCACAAGTTTGAACCTGTGTTAGGCAGAAACCTATCAGAGAAGGCAAGTGCAAATATTTCCTACCAAACAAATGATGAAAAGGTTGTAAGACTGCACTTTATCAAGGGTGGAAAACTTGTGAAACTCAGAAAAAGAAGACCATCCTGCCGAGCTCTGGTTCTCACAGGTTTCACTGTATCACTGACGAGGTTGGCAGATTTGATTTGGGAGAAAACATAACCTTGAGTTGAAAGTGGACGATCCAGAAATGTGATGGTCACGTTATATTGTATGAATTATAAATGATACTGTCTCATCCAGGTATTTCAAATGGTTTGTTGTCTGCCTCAACAGTAAATCTCTTTTTCTTTTTCTTTTTTTACCTTTCTCTCTCCTTTTTCTTACAATATTAAAAGCCAGTTCAATGATTTCCTTATCTAAGGAGACCAGCTGTTTTCTAGAGGTTGGATCTAGTCTTTCCTTTCTAAATCAATGTCTGTCACAGGGAGACAGAAATATGTCTATCACTTACATGATTTGTCTTCCTAATGATGAATGTTTAGTTAGAAAATTGATTATAAAAATAGAAACCAGACTTTGAAAAGCAATTTAAAGCTATGGTATCTGTTTGTTACGATCATTAAAAGTTAATGAGTATATTTCTTTGGTATAGTTAATCTTTCTACAGTCTAACAACAGTGTTAATGTGGGACATATTACATTTCGTGTATGATAAACATTTGGCTGATTAGTTCCCAAATTATATGCTAACTATCCAGCCCATTATTTAAATGTGGTGCATAGTGGAATCTGTTTCTTAAGTAACAATCCTGTAGAAAATAATCTGGATTCAGGCAGAATTGAAAGAACATTTATAATTTGTACTTGAAAATACATTAAGTGTGATTAGAGTTTTAAATTATCGCAGGAACACTTGTTTTCCAAAGAGATCAAAGGTTGGCTTCCTGCATACATCTTACAGCAGTTGCTTTCTAATTATCAAGTGTCTGACAAGGCTAATGAGCTTTGTCTACCTTTTCTATCCCTCTTGCTAGAATTACAGTTTTTTCTTTCCACTTTTGAAGGCAACAACTATGCATAAAATCAAGACTGGCAGAATTTTCTCTAAATTGGGGGAGTTTGTCATAAGGCACAATAGCTTCATAAAACTTCTGAAGCTTATATTTGAAACCATCTAAAATTCAAAACTTTCATGTAATTATAATTTGATATTTCAAAGAGACATAAGCTTTTAAATCTGGGAAGCAAATACAGAAAATATCTCAATTCCTGTTTATTTTGTCAAAGGTAAATATTGAAAAAATTCAATTGGGAAGCTATTATGATTAAAGCATTTACTTAAGGTTTGGGACATTTACAAGCTTTGTAAATGTCCAATTCCCACAATATCTAATTCTGTCCTGGTGTGGCGCTGTGGGTTAAGGTGCTGGACTGCAAAAAATGCTTTGAACCACTAGGCCGTCATTTCAGCTGCTCTTCGTAAACCCTACACAGGGTTGCTATGGATTGAAACTGACAGCACTTAATAACAACAACATAGTATAGGTACAACAGACTATAGACTGGCTTTAACAATGAAAAGCATCCGTTGGCATCTGTAACAGGAAAGTTCTAAACATACACTGAGTTTTAGGATTGGTTTGATTCAGCAGGTCACCAACTTTGTTGAGGTTTGCATTTCTTTCCTATCTTTTCATATTGTCAGCTATATCCTAAAACCGACTTCTCCCATGGTGACAGAATGGCGTTGGCACTTTTAACCTTTACATCTACATATCATACCAACTGTTGTTGTTGTTATGTGCTGTGGTGTCAGTTCCGATGCATAGAAACCCTGTACAGGGTTTCCGAGGCTGTAAATCTTTACGGGAGCAAAAATCCTCATCTTTCTCCCTTGAAAAAGCTGGTAGTTTCGAACTGCTGACCCTGAGGTTAACAACCCGAATCGTAACCACTACGCTACCAGAGCTCCTTATACCACCTTGTTGCTGTTAGGTGTCATCGAGTCGGTACCGACCCTATGCACAGCAGAAAGAAACACTGCCCGATCCTAGGCCAACCTCAGTATTGTTGCCACGCTTGAGTCTATTGATGCTGCCACTTGGCCAATCCATCTCATTGGGGGTCTTCCTCTTTTTTTCTGACTCTCCACCTTACCATACATGGTATCTTTCTCCAGCTACTGATCCCTCCTGATAATATGTCAGAAGTATGAGAGAGACCGCCTAGAACAAGATAAATCCATGGGTCTTTCAGCACATGGTTCTTTCACCCTCCTTCTCAGAAGGTCCCAGAGCTCCTGTATTTCGCTCGGATCAATACCTTAGGCCGGAATCATACCCCACATTGCATTGTTTAGGAAGGGGCTTATGTGACAGGTGGCCAGTTGCCTAAAGGCAGGAGCCTTATCTGTTTTGTTTACTATTATAAACCCAACAGGCAAACTCATAGTTGTTGTTAAGTGTTGTTAAGTGTTAAGTTCTGATTTATAGCCACCCTGTATAGGGTTTCCAAGGTTTTCTTGTGAGCTTGAACTACCAACTTGTGGTTCAAACAAACTTTGCAGTTCAGTGCATCAACCCACAGCGCCACAACAGTTCTCCAAACTCATACACCACACTAGGACTCCAAACTCATAGTAGATATTCAGTAAATATATACTGAATGAAGAAACATCAAATTTATATATGAAAGCTTTCACAATAAAGTGTTATCAGTGTTTTTTTCTAAAAAGGGTAGAAAATAAGGGAACTGGATAAAAAGAGGTTTCTATTTTTTGCTTTAAATTTCCCTGAATAATATCATTTAAAAAATGGTAAGTCTCCCTCATGTTCATTACTAAAATGTAGAGCTATGCTAAAACAGTCAGACTTGACTGGGAAGTGGTGAATACTCATTAATTCATCTTTTTGATCATGATCTACCCTGAGGCTGGGAGGGCTCCTCAACTGAGAAGTGTCCAGCCCTTGCCCTGGCTATCTGCAGGAAGGAACTTGTAGGTTTGTGAGCTAAAGTGGAAGTTTAGCTAGTGCATCCACTTTTAAATTAGACTCTCTCTTTCCTTTAAGCATGTTATTTGATTATAGGCATATTGCTAATGAGTTTATTTAAAATGCATTTTCTAAGAGCCTCTTAAGGGGTGTTGAAGTGTGGCTACAGGTGGTTTGGAAGATTATTTACCTATTAATGGTGATGAGTGGAGACATACTGTATGAGGGAGACAAAAGGCTTAGGAAATTAGTACATTACAACACTCGCTTAAAGAGAAAGTCATTTTCATTCTTATCAGTTGAACAGGTGCTAAAACTGGGGATAAGACAAGAAATAGCCCAGAGACGTAGCAATACTTTCAAACTGATTAAAGGAGGCTGTTCCAAACTGTAGCAATCACAACACCCATTTAGAAATATTTTAATCAGGGCTTCCAAGAAGTTCATTCTGGTTGGATATACACCACTACCCTATCCCCTGATGAAATCTGCATTTCCAGCCTACATATGTTGTTGTTGTTGTTAATTGCCATCGAGTCGGTTCCGACCCATAGCGACCCTGTACAGGGATTCCACTGAGTTAAAAATCTATATTTTAATAAGATTCCCTGTTGAGTCTGATGGATTCTGACAGAATTCCCTGGGCATCTTGTTAAAATGGTAGTTGTGATTCAGTATATCTGGAGTGAAAATGCAAATTCTCAGCAGGCGGCCCAACTGGAATGAATCTGTTCAAAGTCTGGTTTGAACAGCTCAGATTGAGGGCTAATCTTCCATGTGCTTTCTAAACTATCCTTTTTACATCAACATTTCCTGAAATTAGCATTAGGTAAAGATGTCTATTTGGTAAAGTGTTGACGTCAGCCATACTAGATTCAACTTCAGAAAACAGGGTACCAGAAGGGGAAACCCCGTGCCCTATTCATACAGAGACACACACACAATGATAGGATATCATTGTAGCAGCACAGAACAACCATGGCCCTCCCTCTAAACCAGGTTTCTCAGCCTTGGCTTTATTGACATAGTGAGCAGAAAGTTTTGAGAGGTTTTCCTCTGCCTTTGAAGGATATTTACCAGTATCCCTGGCCTCTATCTAATATCATCACTCATTTCCCAGATGCCAATATCACCCTCCAAACAACCAAAAATGTCTGTCTCCACACATTGCTAAATGTTCCCTAGAGGACAAAATCTTCTAGGAGGAATGGAGCAAATCAGTGGTCTAAATAACATTTTGTTAATCATGTGATCAATTATTATACCTTTCATTTGTCTCATACATCATACAAAGCTAAGAAAACATTTCATTTGTCTCACACATTATAAAAAGCTAAGAAAACCTTTCAGAAAATCAATCCTATTGCCACCAGGGGAAAGCGTGTGAAAAAGTGGATGTCCATGTCTTACAATGAGCTTCCACAAGTTCTTATCAGAAGAAATTGTTGGTCAGCAGGAAGCTGATGAATGGAACTTTCCTTTTGGTTTTAGTGCCTTTAATTCCACCTGAAGTTTGGAATCCTGGGGCAAGTTTTTATTCACTTTTTTTTTTTTTTTTCCTTTTTAGAAAATGTCAAGAGAAATACTGGCTGTAAAGGATAAGTCATAACTTAAATTATTAACTATATTTTTTAATGTATCTCTTATGTTCCTATTCAGAGGCTTAGAGAAAAGTATAAATGAGACAGTCAATAACATCGCTCCCTTCCCCCATTTGGTCATAATCTGTAAGAGAAAACCTAAAAGGTGGCATAAATATTATCAGCAGTTAGTGCAGCCAGAATGCTCCTTGGAGGCCAGGATGGCTAAGCTTCGTCTCTCCTACTTTGGACATATCGTCCTCCGGAGGAAACAATCGTTGGAGAAGGATGTCATGCTGGGTAAGGTGGAGGGTCAGAGAAAAAAGAGGAAGACCCCCAACGAGATGGATCAGGCAGGTGGCATCATTGATGGACTCAAGTGTGGCAGTGGTAGTGAGGTTGGCCCAGGATCGGACATTGTTTTGTTCTGCTGTGCATGGGGTCGCTATGAGTCGGTTCCGACTCGATGGCACCTGACAACAACAACAACAGAGTACTACTGGGCACACAAAATAAGCTTCAATTCTTTAACATTGTATGACGATTCCATTTAATATTGGTATTAGCTTTGTTCAGATATAATTTTCCCCTTCAATTGTTCATCTTTCTTTATATTTGATGTTGTTGTTCAACAATATGTTCTACTCTCTTTCTCTCTCAATGGTGTCTGAGACTTCAACATCAAGGCATTGTAGGAAGAATTAGGACCTTGGATCCCAATAATCCTGAGTTTGAATTTTGATTTTAACAATTCATAGCGTTATGACACTGACCATGATTTCTAACTTTCAATATTTTTTTGTGGGAGCTGAAGCATAGTGGCTACACTTTTTGTCAAAGCTTTTCATTTATGAGTGCCATATAATCTTACACAAATTGATGCATAGGGAAAAAGGAAATCTGAGCTGAAATGTCCTTAAGTAGAGTTGTCTACCTCAGGCAGGGCTTGATCTGCACTCAAACTCTGTTAAAAGGTCCAACTCTTAGTGTGCTTTCGCTGATGGAATATGTCTTAGTCTCCATACAGTGATCCCTGTTCACTTCAGGGTTACATCTGACACTGACGGCGTAATAGAGACTGCTTCCTCAGTAGGTCAACCAAGGATTCTGTACTGGAGTCTTGTTGTCTCTGATTGGTTGAATTAATCATGAGCCCATATCAGAACGAGTAACTCTGATGAGATGATTGGAATACCCTAACTGGCTCAGCCTGTATCACATGCTCTAGTTCTCAGTATCACACGCTCTCACTTCTCAGAAAGTCTGGGCTGGGTTGGGTGGTTCACCAAGTCAAAATAAAGGTTAGTGCACAAGAAGTAGGCTGAATGCTGAGCAGAAAACAAGGTAAAACAAAATAAAATAACCAAAGTCTCCTAGGTCCTCTAAAGTTACCTTGAAGTATTGTTTTTCAAGGATTAAGTTGTGTAACATAAAAATAATTTCTGGTAATATTAGTTCTTCCTGTTCCAGAGTTTGGAAAAGATAGGTGCTATTTTGCTTATTTAAAACTGTGTTATTTTAAAAAGTTATTAAAATTTTTCTCTCTGAAAGTTTCCTTAAAATGTATAATTATTTATTTTTGAAAATTATCATTAAATCTCATATTTCACAGTCAAAAGAAAGAAAAGCACATATATGAACAATCTCCCTCCCTTTAAGCCAATTGATTATCCTGACTTTTCTAGTCAAAGACATCTTATCTTACCAGTTCCTTAAGTGTTCTTCCAGAAACTGTTAATGCTTTTACAAATAGGTGGAGTCCTGGTGTGGCGCTGTGCAATAATGGACTGGACTGCAAGGTCAGTTTGAACTACAAGGTTGGTGGTTCAAATTCACCAGCCACTCCTTTGAAACCCTATACAGGGTCACTAGGAGTCGAAACCAACTCGATGGCACTTAACAACAAGAACATACAAATAGGTACGTATTTAGCGCTTCTTCCTCTTGTTCCTTCTCTTCTCCTCCTCCTCCTCAACATCATTACTCACCAGTTTCTCCAATGGTAGCACATTTTACATACCATATCATACCTTTGATTTATTTCTTAACAATTTATCTTGGAGGTCCATCTGTAAGTATAAAGAACTTATGCATACCTTTGTGCTACGAACCCTAGTGGCACAGTGGTTAAAGTGCTCAGCTGCTTACCAAAAGGATGGTGGTTCGAAGCCATTAACTCTTCATGGAAGAAAGACGTGGCAGTCTATGTCTACATCTTTAAACGACATGCAGCTTTGGAAACCCTCTATGACAGTTCTGTTCTCTCTTAAGGAGTCACAATGAATTAAAATAGGCAATTGGTTTGGTTTGGGCCATATTTTGAATTATACAAGGATAAGTTTAAAAAAATGTTGTTATTAGGGTTCCAGTTCATACATGCACAGGCTTATTCCAAACAAAGCATGTTTAAACACATTTCTGCAATCCATGAATGACTGCAGATAAATTCTCTCAGTGATACACTTGTCTTATTAGTCTCATTAGGGTACTTTCAAAACTACATCCAATCAAAACAGTTAGAAGGTTATGACTATTTTGGATGGGACTCCAAAAAGGTAATCTTGATAGATTTTCTTGAATGATACAAGACAATCATGGGAGCTTATTTTAAAAATTTAAGAAAATGATAAAAGGCCAGGAAAGTTGCATGAAGGAATTTTTCCATCACAACATATAATTCACCTACTTGCTCATTCTTTTTTGGTAGCAAGGATTGTTCTATTTTGTTGGGAAACCATACTCCATCAACCCTACAACCCCGATCTTGCCCTTTCAGACTACTTTTTGTTCCCCAAACTCAAAGAACATTGAAAAGGAATAAGATTTAAGTCCCTGAAGGATACCAAACTGTCCATTTGACTTGGTGTAAATCAAAAAAGCAGAAAATTCTTTGGGGAAGGCTTATTCTTGTTATTGTTGTTACATGCCACAGAGTCAGTTCTGACTCAGAGTAACCCTGTGTAGGATTTCTGAGGAGCAGCTGGTGGTTTGAACTGCTGATATTGTAGCTAGCAGCCCAGTGCTTATCCTACATTGCCACACCAGGACTCCTTAGAGAAAGAAAGGCTTAGAGAGATGGAAACACCACATTTGAAGTATATAGACTGAGATGAGGATGTGTTGAGAAATAATAGCTTTACATTTTGGTATTTTGGTTTAATAAAGGTTTGTCTGGTTTCTGTAGCAATGCTTTTTTGGCTTACTCTCATACACCACTAGTTCTTGCATGAAGTCATATATCCAACAGTAATGTATTGCTGTAAATAGGTGTCACTGAGTCAGCCCCAAAGTCGTGGTGACCTCATGCACAAAGGGATCTGACGCTTGTGATTGGTAGGATTTTCAGTGCCTGATTTGGGGGAAGTGGATCTCTAGGCCTTTTGAGAAGTAGATTTCCCAACAGTTTTATCCATGACCACTAGTTTCTGTTTAGTTGACCGCCTCATGGCAACCAATGTGTGCAGGTGCTTATTATAAGACAGGCCATCCATGAACAAAACAAACAAAATAAATATATATACTCATTTGAAGCTTAAATTCTAATGGCAACAGACACATAATTTTAAAAAGAAGCAAATTATACAGAATGATAGATAAGTGTTATGTAGAAAAGAAAGCAGGCAAGGGGACTATAGAAAGCTATGTTGCAATGGTTGAAATTTTAAATAAGGAGATCAGGAAAGGCCTTACTATTGTGACATGAAAACAACACTTGAAGACTGTGTGGGAGTGAGTCATGCACTAATGTGGGCAGAAAAGTTTCAAGGCAGGTACCAATGACCAGAAGCAGAGGAGTCTGGAACATTCAGGGAAGAACAGAGAGGTCAGTGCAAATGGAGCAGTGAGCAACAGGACTCATTTTCTGAAAAGGGACTGGTGTCACAGAGGTAGTGGGGAGATTATGGACAGCCTGGTTGGTAATTGTAGTGATTTATTATTCCTCTGAATGAAATGAAAAACATTAGAGGGTCTTGTGTATAAGAATAATGCAATTTTACTTTTATATAAAAACTACCTCTGTGGTCAATCGGGCTGCGAGCCGCAAGGTCAGCAGTTTGAAACTACCAGCAGTTCCACGGGAGAAAGATGAGGCGGTCTGCTCCCGTAAAGATTTACAGCCTCGGAAACCCTGTGTAGGGTCGCTATGAGTCGGAACCGACTCCACGGCAAATAACAACAACAACAACAATGTAGAACAGACAGAGCAAACATGGAAGCAGGAAGACTGTATAATTTTCTATTTTATTTTATTAAGAGTTTTCATAAAGAGCAGTGGTTGAGCCTTTGCAGTGTATAGGACCTTAGGTGGAATCCTGAGCCCCATCCAGAACCTTCTGAGTGGGACATTGCCACTAGAAAGTTCAAGCAGACTAGCTGGAACAGCTAGAGCAACAGAAGATGTATCTTCAAAGAAAGATCATCAGGAAAAAAACACCAAAAAACAAAAATTTCAGTATGACTGGCTACTACAAGAATAAGCAAGTTGTTCGCCAGGAAACCATCAAGGCAAGGCTATAAAGTTCCCTCACAGCAAAACCCCCTAAGATTGAAACTCAAGGGAACACATGAGCAGGAATGTAAGCTTGCTGGGGACCACATTGGCCTACGGGTGAGTGGAAGAGGAGGAAAGGCAGCAATGAAGAAATGGGTGAGTTCAACCACGGGCCATAGACTCCAGTTGACCTGGAGAGGAGAGAGAGAAAAGGAAGGGCTGGTTGGTCCAAAGTGTGGTGAGACCTGGAGACACCTGAGCCCATGGCCAAGGACACAGCCGCAGAGGACTAGAGCTGAGAGTGAAGCATCCAGCTGGTATGCAGTGAGGGGAGATGTACAAGAACATCCAAACTTGCAGATAGTACCCATTTGACCTAGCCTCGATGGCTTGATAATCAGAACTCGACTAGAGGAAGATTAAAAATAAATAAATAAATAAATAAAGGAAATGAGTGTAAATTGCTACAATTTAATGAGCTTGACCCATACTCATGGAGGTAGTAGCTCTAAATACCAACAGAGGGGGAAGGAGTCTTCATATCAAGTATCAATGCTGTCCCCTCTGTACACAGGGTAGACAGGGATGGGCAACTTAGACATTGGCTACCTAAAATGAGGGGGCAATAAGGCATGAACTGATTGGTTTATAAGGTTTCAAGAGGGAGTTTAGTTTAAGAGTGTGTAAGGGAAGCTAGAGTCCCCACTGAATAGTTTTTACCTTGTTTAGATGGGTCTGGTAAAGAGATGGGGGATAAGATTCTTAAGATTCAATAGTGAATAATTGTTATCATGACTAATTGTGACTATCACAATTGTAAAGGTAGAAGTTTTGTAACAAAAATGGGAGAGGAGTTAATCTTACAGTCCAGAAACAGAGGACCATAGGACCATCAAGGGAGACGAGCACAAGCAGAATGTGGGACTTTTTCCCAGAGAAGCAGTGACACCAGACATGAAGGCAGAGATGGGGACATGGAGAAGGGGAGCAGCTGAGGACTGAGAGGGACTGAGAGCTGATGGCCCGGAGGCAGACTTGTAAAAGGTGCCCTTTGGTGGTATAAATTATTATATATGCCTGAGTGTTTAAAAAAAAAAAAAAGAGAGAGACAATAACTGTTAACTGATGGTACCTGGAGGGGATTATAATCATTGTAATGAAACAAGTTGTATGATTTGTTGAATGTAAAACTGATGATATGCCCTGTTAACTTTCACTCAATTCACAATAAAAACATTAAATAAAATAAAATAAAAGAGCAGTTGTTGAATTTTATCACTTGCTGTACTTACTTTAACATGTTTGTAAATTAATGTGATTATTCTCATTATATCTTGGTAATCTATAATAATACATACTTACAGTAATAGATGGAGTACTGGTGTGGCGCTGTGGGTTAATGCGTCAGACTGCAAGGCCATTTGAACTGCAAGGTTGGCAGTTGGAGCTCACCAGCTGCTCCTCGGAAACCCTATACTGGGTCGCTGTGGGTCTTAACTGACTCAACAGCACCTAACAACAACAACAGTAACAGATAAGGAACCATATTGTGCTCTTGAAATAAATCCAATTGGTCCTGGTACAATGTTTTTTATATGCTACTAGAATCTGCCTAATAATATTTTGTATGAGACTTTTTAATCTAAATTCATAAATCTTGTATGTTTGTACTTTCCTTTCTGCGTAATCTTGTTTGGAGTGTTATAGCAATGTTATTATGACATAAAACAACTGGAAGTGTTTCACAATTTTCTTTGCTCTCTAGAACAATTTACAGTAGCTATGAATTAGCTCCTCTTTAATGGTTTTGTGATGGCTAAGACTGGGCGTTAATTTGGCTGGACCATAATTCTCCATGGTTTGGCAGGTAAGATGATCTTGTACTCATCTCCAGGATGACATCTGGTATGAGCAGTCAAGCATTTGAAAAGGAGTTTCTTTAGAGGTATGGCCTACTTTCAACATATGTGGATGCGCTGGCCAAGTTTGCTTACTTTTAACTGGATCTGGCCTCTGCAGCTGGCTCATCATGCGGCCTCCAGTTCTTTAGAACTGAGCTAACAACCTGCTGTATTGTCTGCCAATAATCAGAGTCCTTAGCCTCTACAGCCTGAGGGTCAAGCTTCATTGTTTTTGCTTTTCTGTGCACTCAACCTAAGACAGGTTTGTTGCAACTTCCCCTGTGAAACTAAGTGAGCCTTTTACTCTTTATGGAGAGATGTGAGAAGAGATGAAACTGTTAACAAATTTCTTTATTTCTTCCATGGTAATCGGTCAGGGTAGATTTCCATGTCTTCTGAAAACAGTTTTGATGAGTTACATTTTCATAGAAAATTATCCATCTCAACTAGACTTCAAAAGTAATCTGACATGATTATTTCATTTCTTCTGTATCTGTGATTATTTCTTATTTAATTTGTTTATACCTTCCTCCCCCTATCTTGAGTACATTGCCTAATAGTTAATTTACTTTCTTGCATGAAGTCTCGTTGTTGTATTTCTTAAAGACAATCTTGGATTTATTTATTAGACTCTGCATATTTTGTGTTGTAATGTACTAACTTTTGTCATTATCTTATTCACTTTCTAATTACTTATATTTATCTTATTTGCATTTCTAATTTCTTGACTTTAATGCTCAATTCACTTATTTCAATTTTTTTCTGGTTTATTAATATGAATATTTAAATATTACTTCACTCATGATTGCTCTTTTAGCTAAATCACAAGGTACTTATATGTAGGAGTTTGAAAATGTCATTTGTTTTTATGTATTTTGCAATTTTGATTCAAGTAGTCCCTGATTTAAGGAGAGCTGGTAGTATAGTGGGTTATGAGTGGGCCTGCTAATCGCAACTGCAAAGTCAGCAGATCTAACTAACCTACCAGCCATTCTATGGAAAACAGATGAGCGTTTTTACTTTTACTATGATTTACAGCCTTAGAAATTCTGTACAGGATCACTATGAGATGGAACTGTCTCAACAGAAAACAGCCACCACCACCAACAGTTCATGATTTATGTCATATTCAAGTTACGATTTACATCATCTATTTTTAGTTTCTGTACATCTTATCCATAGTAATATATGTTACATACAAAACTGCAGTGCATACTTTTCTGAGGTTATCATTCTCAGGTATTCACTTGCTGATGCTCAATTTCATGATGTACTGTTTAAAGCAATCCTGTATACCAGCTACTGGAGTCAGGAGAAGTCTTCAGTCTGACTTCTGACCCATGAACTTGGAACTTGCCAGGTTTTACAATTGCTGGGTCTATGATAAAGTCAGTGTCAGAAGTTGTAACAGATAGAAAGTTAGGTCATGTTCAACTCTAATGATAAAATAATTGAACTGCATACATGCCCAAAAGCTATTACAACCCTAAATTCATTATTACCAAACTGACACTGTTTCCAAGGCTGTAAGGAGCTTTGGTAGCGTAGTAGTTACGAATCGGGCTGAGAACCGCAAGGTCAGCAGTTCGAAACTACCAGCTGTTCCGCAGGAGAAAGATGAGGCTTTCTGCTCCCATAAAGATTTACAGCCTTGGAAACCTTGTACAGGGTCACTATGAGTCAGAACTGACTCCACGGCACATAACAACAACAACAACAATCTTTGTGGACGTAGTCTGCCATATCTTTCTCTTATACAGTGACTGGTGGGTTTGAATTGCTGAACTTTCAGTTAGCCACAAAGAAGTTTAACTACAGTACCACGTGTTGTTAAGTGTGTCCAAGTCAGTTCTGACCCATAGCAACCCTGATTAGGGTGAGCTTGAACCGCTGTTAAAACAGTTCAAACAGCTTTGCAGTCTGGCGCATTAACTCACAGCACCACACCAGGACTCTGCTGTACCACTAGGGCTCTTTGTATTGTAGACCAGGCCTACAGTGTGATTTTATGCAGTGTTTTGTACCTTAAGAATCAGTTGTTAATCTGAAGCCATTTGTTCAAGTTTCTTTAACTGTAGCACCTGCATTGCTTACACCCCAACAATATGTGTAGCAAAAGAAGCCATACCACTGATAGGTGTAATCCAAAATGCAAGGTGAGGAAGTTTCTGTTGTTGTTGCTATGTATCATCCAGTCAGTTCTGACTCATAGCAACCTTATGCATAACAGAATGAAACACTGCCTGGTCTGGCACCATTTTCAGAATTGTTGTTCAGCTTGAGCACATTGCTGCTGCCATTGTACCACTCCATCCCATTGCGGTTCTTCCTCATGTTGCTGACCCTCCACTTTACCTAGCATGATATCCTTCTCCAGGAACTGGTCACTCCTGAGAACATGTCCCAAGTATGAGACACCATGTCTTGCCATCTTAACTTCTAAGGACTATTCTGGCTGTACTTCTTCCAGCAAAAATTTCTGTGCCTTTCTAGCAGTCCATGATAGTTTCAATATTCTTCTCCAACACTACACCTGAAATGTATCAATTCTTCTACAGTCTTTCTTATTCACTGTCCAACTTTCACATGCATATGAAGCTATGGAAAACACCATGAAAGGGGTCAGGCACATGATAGACCTCAAACTGACATTTTTGTTCTTGAACACTGGGCTTCTGCAAGACATCTGCCAAATGCAATACATCATTTGATTTCTTTACTGCTACTTCCATGAGTGTTGATAGTGGATCCAAGCAAAATTAGGTCTTTAACAACTTCAGTGCTTTCTCCATTTATTAGGATTGTATTGGTCTAGATGTGGGGATTTTTGTGTTCTCTATATTGAAGTTCAACCTATACTGGGGTCTATAGTTTTTGTTCTTCATTAATAAGTATCTAAAGTCCTCTTCATTTTCAACAAGCAAGTTTGTATCATCTGTATATCAGAGGTTATCAAGTATCTTCCTCATATCCTGGTGCCACATTCTTCTTCACATAATCCAGCTTCTTAAATTATTTGCTCAGCATACAGATTGAATAAGTATGGTGGAAGAATATAAACCTGACACACATCTTTCCTGATTTTATTACATTCAGAGTACCTTTTTTGGTTTGAATGACTGCCTCTTAGGCTGTGTACAGGTTCCTCATGAGCACAACTAAATGTTTCAGAATACTCATTTTCTACTATGTTGTCCATAGCTTGTCATGATACACACAGTCAAGGCTTGCATGGTCAATAAAACACAGGTAAACATCTTTCTGGTATTCTCTGCTTTCAGCCAAGAACCAATTTGATGTCAGCAGTGGTATCCCTTGATCCATGTCCTAGTCTGAATCTGGATTGAAGCTCTGACAATTCCCTTTCAATGTACTGTTGCACACATTTTAAAAATTATTTTTAGCAAAACTTTACTGGCATGCGACATCAATGATTTTGCCGTAGAATCCTTCAATATTGCAAGTCAAAGCTTGAATTTTCTCTTCAATTCTATCAGCTTGAGAAATGCTGAGTATGTTTTTCCCTTTTGGTTTCATAATTTAGGTCTTTGCACATTTCATTAAATACTTAAAGCTGTCTTCTAGAGCTTCCTCTGAAATTTTCTATTCATATCTTTTACTTTTTCATTCTTCCATTTGCTTTAGCGTCTCTATACTTGAGAGCAAGTCTCAGAGTATTCTATGACATCCATTTGGGTCTTTCCCTTCTTTCTTGTCTGCTTTCTGAACTTTTCAGTTTCTTCTTGCACAATGGTTTTGATGTCATCCCAAAACTCTTCTGGTCTTTGGTCATTAGTGTCTAATGCATAAGATCTGCTCTTGAGATGATCTCTATATTCAGAAGTGATATGTTCAAGCTCATTTTTGATTCTCATGAACTTATTTTAATTTTCTTTAGCTTCACCGTGATGTTGTATGTGAGCAGTTGATGATCTGTTCCACAATCTGCCCCTGGTTTTGTTTTGGTAGGTGATATGGAGCTCTTCCACCATCTCTCCACAGATATTTGTTGTTGTTGCTAGGTACCATCTAGTCGGTACTGACTCATTGCAACCCTATGTACAACAGAATAAAACATTGCTTGGTCATAGGCCAACCTCACTATTATTGATAGGCTTGAGCTCATCAATGTTGCCATATTGCCAAACCATCTCCCTGGAGGTCTTCCTCTTTTTCTCCGACCCTTCACCTTACAAACATGATATCCTTCTCCAGCTACTGGTCCTTCCTGACAATATGTCCAAAGTATGAGAGACAAAGTTTGGCCATCCTGGCCTCCAAGGAGC
>NW_006408692.1:6626265-6643022 GCF_000296735.1 Chrysochloris asiatica
TTTGGTTGGTTGATGATGCATGGAGGGGATTGTAACCATGGCAATGAAATGATATACGATAGAATGAATGTAAAACTAATGTTCTCCCTTGAAAACTATCACATAATTCACAGTAAAACATTTAAAAAAACGATGTCAGAATGGACCTATATCCACAAAGAGGTAAAATAGATGTCTGGTTTCAAAAAGTTAAAGACAGAATAATGCTGCTGCTTGGAGGAAATGCTGATGGATTTAAACTAAAACTTTTTCTTATCATTTGGATAACCTCTGAGCATTCAAAAACATTGACAAAATAAACCTTCAGTCCACTACTGGAGTAAACCTTAGGCAATTATATAATTTGTACACTGGTTTTTAAATGGTTTCTTCTGAGAAATATACACCTACTTCTTTGAAAAAAACATTCCTTTCAAGATTCTTCTGCTACTTGATAATGCTCCAGAGCATCTTCCTCGTGGATAATCTAAATCAGGGGTGGGAACGACTGGCCCACGGACTGTAAGGTGATAGTGCTGTTCCGTAGAGTCGGTTTCGACTCATAGCGACCCTGTATAGAGTTTCCCAGGCTGTAAATCTTTACCGGAGCAGAAAGCCTCATCTTTCTCCTGCAAAATAGCTGCTAGTTTCGAACTGCTGACCTTGAGATTAGCAGCCCCACTTGTAAGCACTACACTACCAGAGCTTCTTGCAGGCTGCATAAAGCCTTTGAAATCATTTGGTCTGGCCCTGCCAAGGTAACCATATTTCCAGCAATCATATTGTTGGTGTCAAGTGTCTTTGAGTCAGTTCCGACTCATAACAACCCTGTATAGGGTTTCTTAGGAGCAGCTGGTGGGTTTGAATCGCCCACCTTGTGATTCACAGTTTGGTGCTTATCCTAGAGCACGACAGTTCATTTAAAATGTTCAACAAAATATACCAGGATAAATTTTAAGTTGATAATTTTGTATGGCTAGAGAATGTTATAAATATCCAAATGTCCCTTGGCAGAAAAAAAAAGGTTACCCACTCCTGATCTAAATCAAGATGTTTCAGTGTATTTTCCTCTCAATATGACAGCTGTGATTCAGCCTGTGGATCAAGGTGCAATCTCCACCTCAAGGCATGCTACCTGAGGATTACTTTTGCTCAGGCAGTAGCTGCAACAGATGGCGACCTGGTTGTTGTTAAGTGTTGCTAAGGTAATTCCAACTCATAGCGACCTTGTATACTGTTGCCAAGGAACAGTTGGTGGATTTGAACTGCTGACCATGTGGTTAGTAGTTCCATGCTTATCCTACAGCACCACACTAGGGCCCTGAAGCATGCTAACATTTAAAGTTTATGTTAAAATCATAATATTCTTCAGTGTACCTTGAATATCACAACTTCCTTTGAAGAAATGCATGTAGGGTTTATGGTAAAAATTGGTGAGCTATGTGAACAAACTTCAAGCATTTGATCAGGATAATATGATGAAAGAGATCAGTGGGGAAAGCATCCGTATGACAATAATTCTAAATTTAGAACTTGATATTGCCAATGAGGGATAACTCATAAAGAGGGTTATTGATGGATTAGAACTTGAATGGGGAAGAAATGCTGATGATGAAAGAAATAATGAGGAAGAGAAAGGAGAGAAGTTGTCAACAAAAATCTTACTGTGAAAAGATTTCATGGAGTTTTTAAAAACTAAATCAGAGAAAAGTCAGTTTCTTAAAAACATGGGCCCAAATATTGATAGCTTTCCTAAAAGTGGTAGGCAGATTTGGGAAGCAGTGAGAAATTGTTGTTGTTAAGTGCCATTGAGTCAGTTCTGACTCATAATGACACTCTATAGGGTATCCAAAGAGCAGCTGATGCATTTGAACTGTCAACCTTGCAGTTCAAACCAACTTTGAGGTGAAGTACTTATCCTACAGTGCCAAACCATGAATTTTAGGAAGAAAAGGATCATATAGATAATTCTCATTACTTTTCTGACTAGAAACACCATCCCTATTCCCAGGGATAACCCAGATGATCTAGAACCTTCCACAAATAGAGTTATTACTGCAACTGACAAAATGCTAATGCCATTCAACTCATCACAGGAATAAATTTTTATGATCTACATATTTTCTTATGCATATATGTATGTATTAAAATGTACCTGTAAATTTTTATGTAACATTTCCCACCACACCACATCAGGACTCCATACGTATATGGAGTCTTGGTGTAATGCACTGCTCCTCGGAAACCCTATACAGGGTCTCCATGGGTCAGAACTGACTTGACAACACTTAACAACAACAATATATATATATGTGTGTGTGTGTGTGTGTGTGTGTATGTATGTATGTTGTTCTTGTTAAGTGCCATGGAGTCGGTTCTGATTCATAGCGACTCTGTACAGGGTTTCTGAGGCTGCAATATTTATGGGAGCAGAAAGCCTCATCTTTCTCCCGTGGAACAGCTGGTAGTTTTGAACTGTTGACCTTGTGGTTCACAGCCTGATTCGTAACCACTATGCTACCAGAGCTCCTTATATATGTGTATAGAGGAGGATATATGGTCACCCTAGTTTTAAGTGAATTTAAATGTCTGAATGAAATTAATTTATTCTGAGCAAAGGACATTTGTTGATGCCTCTGGAATGTTGATATATTATTTCAACAATTTTTCCATGTATTGTACCCTTCAGTATTATAAAATGTCACTCATGGTCTTAGCTAATGTTTTATGTATTTCGTTAAAGTCAAAGATTACAATTGCAATCCCTCATTTCTTCTTGCAAATATTTGTCTTCCATGAATTTACCCTATAATTTTAAACCATTCTGATTTATTTTACTTTACGTCTGCATTTGGATCTTCTACAAATGTATCTGACAATGTTTTATATAGCACACAATGGTATTTGCTCTGTGATACTATTTACAAATCTTTTTCTTTTACTTGGTGTCTTATCCATTTGTATTTAATTGTATGATAGGTATATTTGTTCTTACTTTTTTGTTTTGTTATTTTATGTTTGTTTTCTGCTTTAATTACTTCTAATATTTTGACCATGTAGCCTGTTTTATCACTTTAGGTGTGTGTCTGTGTTTTTTTTTCTGATAAATTTGAGGTTTTCTATATTTTTATACATGTTTATCCCTTATAACTACAATCTTCCATAAATCCCTTTACCTTCTATTTCTTTTGTCATTATTGCTTAATTCCTCACCATGAGTAACATTGAAATTGTGTATATATATATATACAGACTTCTGGTGTGGTACTGTAGGATCAGCACTGAACTACGAACCACAAGGTCGGCAGTTCAAACCCACCAGATGTTCCTAGAAACTTTATTCAGGGTCACTGTGAGTCAGAACCAACTCCATGGCATTTAACAATGACAACCACAGTATGTATGTGTGTATATATATATTTCTTCTTTCCCTCTTCTTCCTTTCCACCATCCACTTTTAGATAAGCATCATTTTTTTCTTATGATTATCTATATATCGGAGTCCTGGTGTGGTACTATGGGCTAATGCACTGAACTGCAAGGTCAGTATGAACTGCAAGATCAGTGGTTCAACTTTATGAGCCACTCCTCGGAAACCCTATAAGGCAGAACCAACTTGACAGCACTTAACATCAACAACAGCAACATTTATATCATTAAATAAAATTTTACTTATTTTCTATGATGTGCCAGCTTAAACAGAATTTCTTCTACTTCCAGTATTAACATAAAAAAATCATTCATCTTAAATTTTTCGTATATTTTTCCTTTCTTCTCCAAACTCTTGTTAGTTATGACATTTTTAATGGGCCATGCTTCTATTATTATATTTTCTTCTGTAAAAACAATCCCCAGACTGCTTTTAATCTTAATACTACAGTTTTAAATATCTTAAATGTTTACCAGTGATTTTTTTGTAACAGTTTTCCAATGATGTCTGAGTTGGCTGAAGATTAGCTTCTAGTAGCTCGTTCATTGAAGGTTTGTGTAAAATATTTATGTATTCTTTAATGTTAAAAACTTATGGGTTTCTCAAATAACCAGCTGAAAGGGAAGTTCACATCAAGGATCAAACCTATCCCCTCTGTACACAGGGTTGTTGATAGAGATGGGCAACTTAGACATTGCTGTTGTTGTTGTTAGGTGCCATCGAATCAGTGCCAACTCATAGCGACCCTATGTAAAACAAAGCAAAACACTACCCAGTCCTGGGACAACTTCACAATTGTTGCCACGCTTGAGTCCTTTGATGCTGCCACTTTGCCAATCCACCTCACTGGAGCTCTTCCTCTTTTTCTCTGACCCTCCACCTTACCAAACATGATATCCTTCTCCAGCGACTGGTCTCTCCTAACAATATGTCCGAAGTATGAGAGATGAAGTTTGGCCATCTTGGCCTCCAAGAAGCACTCTGGCTGCACTTCTTCCAACACAGATCTGTTGGTTCTATGGGCAGCCCATGACACTTTCAGTATTCTCCTCCAACACCAGAACTCAAAAGCATCAATTCTTCTATGGTCTTCCTTATTCACTGTCCAGCTTTTGCATGCATGTAAGGTTATTGAAAACACCATGGCTTGGGTCAGGTGCACCTTAGTCCTGAAGCTGACATCTTTGCCCTTCAACACCTTAACAAGGTCTTGTGCAGCAGATTTCCCTAATGCAATACGTCATTTGATTTCTTGACTGCTGCTCCTATGAGTGTTGATCCAAGAAGAATGAAGTCCTTGACAACTTCAATCTTTTCTTCTTTGATAAGAATGTTGTTTATTGGTCCAGTGGTGAGGATTTTTGTTTTCTTTGCATTGAGATGCAATCCATACCAAAGACTGTGTTCTTTGATCTTCATCAGTAAATGTTTTAAGTCCTCTTCACTTTCAGCAGGCAAGGTTGTATCATCTGCATATCGCAGGTTGTTCATGAGTCTTCCTCCAATCCTGATGCCACGTTTTTCTTCATATAACCCAACTTTTCAGATGATTTGCTCAGCATACAAGTTGAATAAGCATGGTGAAAGAATACAACCTTGTCGCACGCCTTTCTTAATTTTAAATGATTCAGTGTTCCCATGCTCTATTTGAACAACTACCTCTTGGTTCATGTACAGATTCCTTATGAGCACAATGAAGTGTTCAGGAATACTCATACTTCACAATGTTGTCCATAGCTTGTCATGATCCACACAATCGAAAGCCTTTGACTTAGACATTGGCTACCTAAAATGGAGGGGGCTGGCTATAAAGGCACAGAGTGACTGACTTACAAGTTTTCATGAGGGTGTTTAGTTTTAGGGTGTGAGACAGAAAGTAGAATCTCCACTGAATAGTTTTCATCTTGTCTAGACAGGTCTGGTAAAAGGAGATGGTGATAAGATTCTTATGATTCAATAGGGAGTAATCATTATCATGACTAATTGTGAATGTCACAACTGTAAAGACAGAAGCTTTGTAACATGAAGTGGGGAGTAGTAAATCTTAAAATCCAGGAACAGAGGACCCTAGGACCATCAAGGGAGAAGAACATGAGCAGAATATGGGACCATCTCAAGAGAAGCAGAGACACCAGAGATGGAGGCAGAGATGATGCCATAGAGAAATAGAGCAGTTGAGGACTGTAGACTCATGGAAAGAGAAAGGCTGTGTTCTGGTGGCCAAAAAACAGACTTGCAGAATGTGCCCTTTGGTTGTTTAAATTATATATTCCTGGGTGTTTTTGTTTACATCAAAAACAAACAAACAAAATAACAGAGGGAACAGAAGCAAATACTATTGAATGATGATGCATTGAGGGGATTGTAATCATTGCAATGAAACGAAATACGATAGGATGAGTGCAAAACGAATGTTCTCCCATGTAAGTTATCACTCAATTCACATAAAAAGCTTTAAAAAAAACTTTTGGCTTTCTGTAGACTGGAGTGAACTTTTGTCTTGCTTTTAGATTATAGAGTGACAATATCTATTCTTTAAAATTTTGCAGATTGAGTGTTACTTTGGAAAAAGTACAAAGCCAACCTGATTTTCCTGTTATGAATTTCATGAGTTACTTTATCATTTTGCCTGGAGACCCAAATAATTCTTTATCATTTTACCATAACTTTATGTTAGTACTATTTGTTGTCTTTCCTAGCCATGTCTCCCACACCCCAATCCAAGAACAGCATATATTTTCCATAGAGATGCATGTTTTGGAGCACCTTTACCTGTCTATCTTTGAGTTTCTTCTCTTCTATCTTTTCTACCTCCCTCACAGAGTTTTGATTGCTGGCAATTTCCAAATCGGTAGGCAAGATAGCAACTTGGAGAATTCTTCTGGTTCACAGGGTGTGGGCTCTGGTGAAACAAAAATCTGCAGGTCAGAGACTTCTACAGGCTTACTTCCCAGAAAACAGAAATGCATGGAGGCAGGCCATCCCATCAAGGAAATTCCCTATTCAATTGATTGACTGATTGTGAAATTTGATTATATTAGATTGCATTATGGAAGCGCAACCAGTCAAGGATCTGCCAAAATGCTGAGAGTCTTAGCCCAGAGAAGCTGACACATAACATTAACCAACATACTGTTTTCAGCAGTATCTGTAATTAGTTATGTTCCTTTTGATTTCAACTTCATTTCTGTTTTGTTTGTTTATTATTTGTTTGCTTATTATTTAGGAAAGGCAACAAATAGCACTAAGATAAAGTTATGATAAAATGATAAAGAATTACTTGGATCTCCAGGCAAAATGATAAAGGAACTCACAAAATTTAAAACAGGAAAATCAGGTTGGCTTTGTACTTTTTCTAAAGTAACACTCAACCTGCAACATTTTAAATAGATATTGTCACTCTATAATCTAAATGCAAGACAAAAGTTCATTCCAGTCTACAGAAAGCCAAAAGTGTTTTTCAAAGCTTTAATGTGGGTTTTTTCTTTACCTTCACCGGATTAGCATGCCTACCCTTTGTTTTTGTTGTTGTTGTTAGGTGCTATGCGGTCAGTTTCAACTCATAGCAACCCTATGCAAAACAGACTGAAACAGTGGATGGTCTTGCACCATCCTCACAAGCATTCTGTTTGAGCCCATTGCTGCTGCCACTGTGACAATCTTCTTGGAAGTGCCTTCTTTTTCAAATACCCTCCATTTTACTAAGCATGATGTCCTTCTTCAGGATCTGGCCTTTCCTAACAGTATGTCCAAAGTATGAGAGCTTAAGCCTTCCCACCTGGCTTCTAAGCAGCTTTCTGGTTGTACGTACTTCTTCCAACACAGATTTATTTGTTCTTCTTGCAGTTCATGGCACTTTCAATATTCTTCTCCAATACTTCAAATGCATTGATTATTTTATGGTCTTCATTAGTCATTGTCCAACAGTCACATGCATTTGAAGTGATTGGAAATACCATGGCTTGTATGAAGCGCACCTTGGTACACAAGGTGACTTCTTCTCTTTAACACTTTAACAAAGTGTTTTGCAGCAGATTTGCCCAATATAATATATTATTTGATTTCCTAACTTTTGCTTCCATGATCTTTTATTGTGGATCCAAGCAAAATGAAGGCTTCGACAACTTCAATCTTTTCTGTTTGTCATAATGTTACTTATTGGTGTTTTTTGAGAATTTTTGTTTTCTTTACATTGATGTAGAATCTATGCTGAAGGTTAGATAGTCTTCGATATTTATCAATAAGTCTTTTCAGTCATTTTCACTTCCAACAAGCAAGGTTGTAGCATCTGCATATCTCAGGTTGGTAATGACTCTTCCTCCAATCCTGATACCACGTTGTTCTTCATATAATCCAGCTCTCAGATTATTTATTCAGCATGCATATTGAATAAATATGGTTAAAGGATACAACTCTGACACCCATCTTTCCTGATTTTAAACCATTCAGTATCCCCTTGTTCTGTACTAAAGACTGTGTATGTACAGGTTCTTCATGAGCGCAATTAAGTTTTCTGAAATTACTATTCTTCACAATGCTATCCATAGTTTGTTATGATCCACATAATCAAATACCTTTGTATAGTCGATAAAGCACAAATAAACATCTTTCTGGTATTCTCTGCTTTCAAGATATATCTGATGTCAACAGTGATTTTCCTCATTCAATATACTCTTCTGAATCCAGCTTGAATTTCTGGAAACTCCCTCTGGGTGTACTACTACAATGGTTTTTTTAAATTATCTTCATCAAATTTTATTTGTGTGAAATGTTCGATGATTTCTTTACTTCTCTCCTGGTGTGGTATGTAGCATAAGCACTGGATGCTAACCACAAACTCTACAATTCAAACCTACTGACTGCTTCTCAGAAATCCTATGCAGTGCCGCTATCAGTCAGAAATGATTAGACAACTAGTCAGTTATTTTATCTTTCCTTACCCTCCCACTCCCGGTAACCATCAAAGAACATTTCTTTTAGTGTGAAAATTTTTTTCTTCATTTTTTTACAATAGTTTCTCAGACAGTATTTGTGCTTTTGTAATTGACTAGTTTCAGAGTTCTGATGTGGTACTGTAGGATAATCACAAGGTCGATAGTTCAAACCCATCAGCCACTCTTGGAAACCCTATACAGGGTCGCTATTAGTCAGCACTGACTTGATGGCACTTAACAACAACTTCACTCAGCATAACGTCCTCCATGTTCACCCATGTTAGAAAGTGTTTTGTAGATTCCTTGTTATTTTTTAACATTGTGTAGAATTCCATTGTGTGGATGTACCATAGTTTGTTTATCAATTCTTTCATTGACGGGCATTTAGTTGTTTCCATCTTTTTTGCTATGGTGAATAGCACTCCCAGTTTAGTTTTGGTTTTCCTTTAACTTTTTCCTGACCTCTAGGCTCATGTAGGAGCTCTGGTAGTGTAGTAGTTATGAATCAGGCTGCTAATCTCACGGTCAGAAGTTTGAAACTGCCAGCAGTTCTGTGGAATAAATATGAGGCTTTCTGCTCCTGTGAAGATTTATAGCCTTAGAAACCCTGTACAGGGTCGCTATGAGTCTGAACTGACTCCACAGCACATAACAACAGCAGCAAAGCTCATGTTTAATCTACTTCTGTTTTCTAACCAGTTCTTCCCTGAACTCTTGCATTCTAGTCTGTTCTTACCTCATTGACTTATTTTTATTTTTCTTATTTTTTTTTTAATTCAGTTAATATTTGTTGATTTTTTTCATCTGTAACATTAACATTTTTTTTTTTTTTCTGGTTAAGTCATTTTCATTGTCTTTATTTTTTATTCCTTTCCTTATTTGCTTTATTATAATATCTGTGTAATATTTTTATGGGTTTCTTTGTGTTTATTCATCTTGAAGCAGATACTTTTTCTTTTTATGAACCCACTATTGCAGGTGGCAACAGTAATGGGCTCAAATGTAGCAATGATTGTGAGATTGGCCTAGGACTGGGCAATGCTTTGTTTTGTTGTACATAGACTCGTTATGAATCCGCACAGACTGGATGGCACCTAACAACAACTATTGCAGGAGATAAGGGAGAAAATGCAGGACCAATGTTTAATTGAGTCAGAAGGCCTAGGAGATCCTGTGGGATTTTGTTTAGCCTTAATTATCCCCAGCCAAGAGAGATCTGAGTACAAGATGGTTCAAAATGCAAACTCTCTCTTCTCCCCTCTACCACATGCTTCTTTCCGTAAAATTTGTGTGTGTGTCTTTTTTTTTTTTTTTTTTTTTTTTAAGTCTTCTTGCTGTTTTTGTTAAATGCTGTCAAGTTGGTTCCGACTCACAGCAACCCTGTAGAAAATTTCCAAGGAGTAGCTAGTGGGTTTGAACAACCGACCTGGCAATTAGCAGTCCAGTGCTTTTCCTGAAGCACCATACCAAGACTCCTGCTTCTTCTTGTTGTTAAGAGCCATTATGTTAATTCTGACTCAGAGCGACCCTGTATAGGGTTTTCAATGAGTGGCTGGTGAGTTTGAGCAACCACCTTGTGGTTCAAACTGATCGTGTGGTCCAGTGTTTTATTCCACAGCACCACACCAGGTCTAACTTGTTGAACTTAATCACAACAGGAGAATTCTTTTCTCCTGCAGGTGTATACCGTCTCTATGGTAGCAAAACAAGCACATATATTTTTGCTTTGTTTGTGGAAGAACACATTGCCAGATCGTTCTGATTCCTGCAGCTGAAAAATTTCCACTTGGTTTCTTCCCACATGAACCTGCACATGATTGTAGCTACCTCTACTGACAATCACTCCATTAATTTGTGATTTAGGGGTTTAGTTGTTTCATCATCCATCAGAAATTAAGTTTACATTTCTGATGCACCTTCCTAATTGCATTGGGAAGTAAAGGGAAAATGTTTATTCTACACCAACACATTCCAAGAGAAATCTTTCCATTTTGCTAGTTTTAACTCAAACAGTTGTTTATCCTTCTTCAGTCATTCATGCCTTTTCGTTTTGATGAGAAATAACCACATCTCACATAACCTGAGTAGATAAAAATGTTTTCATTTGTTGTTGTTGTTGTTGTTAAGTGCCATCGAGTCAATTCTGACTCATAGACACCCTATGTAGGGTTTTCGAGGAGCAGCTGGTGAGTTTGAACCTCAGACCTTATTTCCAGCCTAGTGCTAATCCTGCAGTTACGGGATCAGGAGTCTATGTTTTCATTTCCCAAACACTTACTCTGATCACATTTCTTCTGTTGATTTTGTTAAGTACCGTCAAGTTGGTTACGACTCATAGTTACCCTGTATAAGGTTTCCAAAGAGCAGCTGGTTTGAACCACTAGCCTTGCGATTCAAACTGACCTTGTGGTTGAGTGTATTTTTCTGGAGCACCACACCAGGACTCCAAGCCATTTCTTTTAGGCAGTTTATAATGATCGATACAATCTTTGTTATTTTTTTGAATAATTATGAAATAAATCAAATAAGTTTTTACTTTATGAAATATATATTGCAGTCTTTATTTAAAAGGAAAAATAAGAAATAATCGTCTCAAAGATCTGGAGAGTTATGCAGCTAATTTTAAAGTTTTGTTGTTTTTGTTTTTTTTTTCATTAGTACAAGGAATAAAATAGCTAAATTTATAATAAATTAATAGTAAGAGTAATATAAATAACTTTGAGCTTTACCTTTCTCCTGAGTCTGTTAGTTTAAATATTTTTATCACTGTATACTATAAGCATATGGTAATATCAGCAGCAGTAATGTACAGAATTAACTCTAACCCCTCCATAATGCTTAATTTTATTTCTAGAGCCATGTCTAATTGAAAAGACTTCGATTGAAAATCCCCTTAAAGTATATGAATTAAAAATAAGGAGAAAAAAACTGAAAAGAATTCTCAGAAATAATATTGAAATTATAACAATAAATTCAGAAAGAACAATCTGTTCATTTAACACTCCTCTTCTATCCATTCTATTGTTTAAAATACTTGAAACATTTCACTTTCTTCTTATAATGAAAGTCAAGACTCTTTAATACAGTCTAACATGCTTTCACTGGTGTGGCTCTTAGCTCTATATCCAACCCCATCTCACTCACATCATGCTTTTTGGGGGGATGGAGTAGCTTCCTCACTTCTCTCAAACGCAGCATTCTCTCTTGTACCCCAGGACCTCTGCACAAGCTTTCCCTCTGTAGAAACTATTACCCCATATTTGTCTATTTAGGTAATCCTCGTTCTTCAGAAGGAGCCCTGAGGACAGAATGATTAACCACTGGGTTGCTAACTGAAAAATCAGTGTTTGAAGCTACCAGCCACTGAATGGGAGAAAAGACTTGGTGATCTGCTTGTATAAAGCCTGTTATTTCTGTTGTTTTTAGGTGCCTTTGTGTAGGTTCTGACTCATAGTGATCTTATGCACAACAGAATGAAACACTGCCTGGTCCTATGCTATCCTCACAATCATTGTTAAGCTTGAGTTCACTGCTGCTGCCACTGTGTCAATCTATTTCACTGGGACCCTCTACTTTACCTAGCATGATGTCCTCCTCCGTGGACTTGTGCTTCCTTATAATATATCTGAAGTATGAGAGATGAAATCCCACCATCCTGGTTTCTAAGGAGCATTCTGGCTGTACTTCCTCCAACCCAGATTTGTTTGTTCTTCTAGAAATCTATGGTACTTTTAATATTCTTCTCCAACACCATAACTCAAATGCATTAATTCTTCTAAAGTCTTTCTTAGTCATTGTTGAACTTTCACATGCATATGAAACTATTAAAAATAGCATGGCTTGGGTCAGATGCATCTTAGTCCTCAATCTGATATCTTTGCTCCTGAACACTTTAAACAGGTCTCGTGCAGCAGATTTACCTAATGCAATATGTGGCTTGATTTATTGACTGCTGTTTCCATGTGTTGATAGTGGATCTGAGCAAAATGAAGTCTTTGACAGCTTCAATCTTTGATCCGTTTATCATGTTGTTAAGTCCAGTGATAAGGTTTTTATTCTTTCTTTCTTTCTTTACATTGAGATGAAACACATACTGAAGGCTATGATTTTTTTTTTATCTTATCAGTAAATAGTTTAAGTCCTGTTGGTTTTCAGCAAGCAAGGTTGTATTATCTGTTGATTGCAGGTTGTTAGGAAGCCCTATGAGGAATTTTTACTCTAAAACTTGGAATAACTATGAGTTAAGACCAACTCAACGAGACACAGCAGCAACATCCTTGAGAACTCAGCTGAAATTTCATTCCTTTTCTTCAAAGAAGTTTGTCCTGACCTCCTGACTATCAACATATGCCTTTCCTTTGTGCCATTGATTATATTTGTGATTTTCACATCTCCTCCACTAGCTAACAACTGTATGACCATGTCTGTTTCTATACAGTACTTCATTCCCAGTACTTATCATATTGCCTAGCACAAAGCAACCACTTTGTAAATATTTGTGTGTGAATGATTAAAAGATACAATTAATAATGATACTGGTTATTGAATGCTAACTTTCTATTAGGCAGACATCTTTGTCTTTCTACAAAGACATATTTTCCTTTCAGAAAACATGAAGCAAAGCAAAGGGAAGAAAACAAATGAGCCTAAGTGTCCTTGAGAAATAGTTTATCATCTTGTAAATTTTGCATATTTACTTCTCATGTAGGTTGAATATGAAAGGTACCCAGGAGTTTAGAATTTGCATCAAAACTATCTAAACTCTTAAGCTTCTAAAAATGAGCAAGGGATATAATGATGGTTTTTAGAAGACATATTTAGCATTTTCTGCTTGTAATTGGATTAGAATTACAAGCAGATAAATATTCCATACAGTTCTAATTTCTATCCTTGATCTGTTATTAAATCAGAAAGCTTGAGATAACAATGGGACAATGCATTTTTTTTTCTTTTTTCTTTTTTTTTAGTAGTGTTATCTAGGTCTTTGTCTTCTAGAACCTAGTGGGAAGTTTGCATGGGGTTTTGATTTTTAAAATTTCTTCTATGTGTTCAAATTTGCAGAGCCCTGCTGTGGCACCGTAGAATCAGCACTGGACCTCAAGGTTGCCTTGAATTGCAAGGTTGGCCAGTCAAGCTCACCAACTGCTCCATGGAAACCCTATACAGGGTCAACACAAGTCAGAACCAACTCAATGGCACTTCACAGCAATAACAACATTCAAGTGTGCAGTGCTACTAGATGCATTCCTGGACAAAGATTCTTTGAGTTTTTGACAGAAGAAAATAAAGAAATTAAGAATCCCAAATCAGAGCTAGAAGGGGCTGTAGAAGTGAGCTGTTTACCATCTCTCATTTGCAACTAAATTAGTTGGTGTCCAGAGGACTTTGTGTTAGGACAATAGTGAGAACACTCCTCCTGTAGTCCTTACCTTAATGCTCTCAGTCATGAAGAAAGCCAAGGCTGAAATCAATGTTCCACTTATTTGTATGCATATATATCAACATTTATTTTCTCATTACTTATCTTTAAGGATAGAATGAGGAAACATAATGTCTTGAAAATATGCCAATTGGTTTTCTCTCCAGTGTGACAACCTCCCTGAGTGATCTGGCCTCTGGCAAAGGATCTCCCACATCTCTATCCAGAAGAGAAGAGGAAACACAGGAATAAGTGCCAGGTGCAAAGTCCCAATTCCTACTTCATGGATGTGAAATGGGATAAAACCACCATGATCTAAAGCCATGAACAAACAGCAGTTTTTTGTATTGGCTGTTCCACTGTCCTCTGTAAGCTTGCAAAAGGAAAAGGAAGGCTTAGAGTAGGATATTCCTTCAGACAGAAGAAGCACTAAAAGTACTCTGAAGCAAGATGAGTGGGAAACCATCCCGATGAGCATATTTTGTATAAAAAAAGAAAATAAACCAATTGTCATTGAGCCAAATCCTCCTCATGGTGACTCTGTGTGTATCAAAGTAGAACTGTAAGGTTCCCAGGGACTACCTTCTTAAAATTAGGTCAGCACATCTTTCTAATGAGACACTTCTGTGGAGACAACTTTCAGTTAGCAACTGAGCACAATTAACTGCTTAGAAAACTCAAAGATCAAAGCATTATCAATTTCAAATTAAAGTTGATTTTTATATCCTACAGAAGGCACAAGCTTTGATCCACATGGCACTTTTGTTGTTAAATGCCATTCAGTTGGTTCTTACTCATAGTGACCCTGCATTGGGTTTCTGAGGAGTGGCTTATGGGTTTGAAACCCTGACCTTGCACTTAGCAGTCCTGATACGGTAATTGTTGTTGCTGTTAAGTGCTGTCATGTAGATTCTAGCCCATAGCTACCCTGTATAAGGTTTCTGAGGAGTGTCTGGTGGGTTTCAATCACCAGTCTTGTGATTAGCAATCCAGTACTTGTCCTACAGTGCCACACCAGGACTCCAGATATGGTACCTACACAGATTAAAAAAAACACACAGCTCTGGCATCAACAGATCTATAGTTGAAAGCCTTTGCTTATTATCTGAAACCTTCAAAATTACTTATTTGGAGAACCTTGGTTTCTTTATTTATAACATTAAAATCTTAGTACGTGCCACATGTTGCTGTCATGGGCCATTGAGAAAACTCTGACTCACAATGATCCTGGATAGGATTTTTGAGTGTGGTTGGTGGGTTTGAATTGCCAACCTTGCAGTTAGCAGTTCAATGCGTATCCTACACTATACCAGGGCTAATCTACTACATCGATTATCTGCAACATTTTGCTGATAAATCAATATGAAGATAAGTGTGTATTTATTAAATGCAATACTTCACAGACCGCTATGAGGAGTAGACATTACAGCAACGCATGGCACATACAAAGTCTGTGATCAGCCCTAATTGCCCTTCCTTTTTTAAAGTTCACGGAGGCATTTAGCTCTGGTCAGGTGAAGCTTTCTTTTCCATTCTTTATAAAAAGGCACCATTGAGAGTATTTCACGTCAACGTTACCTGACATGGAACATGTTCTGAACATTTAAGTGCTTTATAGAATGACCCCTGTGGTGATTGCTGCTGTAAATGACAGAGCAACTTGTACGTTCTTGTGATTGGAAATTGATGCTTGCTAGAACACCAAACTTTTGTTAATGTATTGATGGAGACTATTTGCATACTTAGTTTAAAGATCTGTCAGTTTAATAGATTTGACTATCAACCAGAAAATAACAGATTTTTAGTACAAACTAGCAAGTCAAATTCAGTCTGCCCCATGAAGCAGATTAAATTCTTCAGAAGGAGGCAATTGCTACATGACACTTAAAAAATATAACACTTTAGGTTGAAATGTTGTTTCAAACCTGCAGATTGTATTTTCTTCTACTTAGAACCCTTCCACGTTGGGGAAAGACATAAGCAATAGAGTTGAATGAGATAATTATTGGCATCTTCCCATCACCAGGATGAAGGAACATAAGTCATTGCCAGGTACCATAGAGTTTTGAAGGAGCACTGAACTAGAATCTCTGAAATTTGGGTTTTCTACTCTAACACCTGAATTGGAGAGAAATCACCAATGTTAAGTCTTAGTTTCCTTATTAGTAAAATCAGAGGATTAGACAAACAACACAACAAAAACCCAAACCACATGCTATCTAGTCGATTGTGCCTCAGGCCCCATGTGTGTCAAAGTAGAACTGTGCTCCAGAGAGTTCTCATGACTGTTACTTTTCCAACCAGATGGCCATGCCTCTCTTCCATGTGTCTCTGAGTGGGTATGAAATAGTAGCTGAGTACTGGATCACTTATACTACTCAGGGACTCTTTCTAAGGACCAAAAATTATGGGTCTTTCCCAATTTTCTCAACAGTCACCTGGGATACCTTGCAATATCAGGGAGTCTATTCTGTGTTTATTACACAGAACTCTTTATAGTCTTTAAAGACACGATTTTCCTCTTCTCTGCTTTTCACGTTTTGTAGGCAAATTAATCCCTGTACTCTACATGATGATGTGATTTTAAGGTACTTTACCAACCTGGTTGTATCCTGTAGTTGGGTTCCCATTTGTCATGGTCCCTGCAGCCTGGAATCCTGGATTTGAACCTAATATTCTGTATTGTGCCTTTGGAGGGTTGGGCAGAAGCCATTGTTTCTTTGTTACACATCTGTCTCAGGTTTCTCTATTTGGTCCACAAGAATTCTTACAACACTAATCTGCAAGTACAGAAAACGCTGATCAAAAAAGGAAATAAATTTAGTTTAGGATGAACTTTTTAAAGAATACAAACTGGTTTCTAATGATTTAAGGGTGTTTTGGTTTTTTTTTTTTGTAATTATTCATAACTTATCTATCATCACTAATAGAATTTTCCCCAGAAATCATTGTAAGACTTATTGGTTTGTAGCCCAGTAATCTAACTTTTCTCCCT
>NW_006408692.1:6643266-6645919 GCF_000296735.1 Chrysochloris asiatica
AATCAAATATTGGTTCTCTCAGTTCTTCTTTATCTCTGACACTTGAATTTTTTTTTTTTTTAACTTCTCAAACACTTTTTCAAAATCATCTCATCTCCAAATCTCTCTAAGCTAGAATATTAAGAACTAATGTTTTAAGAAATCTGAATTTAAATATCTATGGATGGGGTACCCACTTTCCGTTTCCTCCAGTCCTCAGTAAGCTTTCTATTTTATCCACCTATCACTTTCTACTACTGGACTCATCTAGAAAGTGTTTTTGAAGAACTAGGTCTACCCCTTTCAATTTGTAAATTATTTTCCTTGATAGTAAGGATGTATTCAGAGTAGGACTTGCTTTTTTGTATGTGTTCACATTCCTTTGTTCACACTGTTAGTATCAGAATGAGCTACTCTTGCTGTAACTGAAGACTGGATTATATGAAGAAGAATGTGGCATCAGGATTGGTGGAAGACTTATTTTTAATAATCTGAGGAAAGCAGATGACACAATCTTGCTCGCTGGATGCAAAAACACTTAATGATGAAGATCAAAGACTACAGCCTCCATTGTGGATTACACTTCAATGTAAAGAATACAAAAATCCTCACAACTGGAGCAATAAATATCATCATGATAAATGGAGAAAAGATTGAAGTTATCAAAGACTTCATTTTCCTTGGATGCTTAATCAACACTCAGGGAAGTAGCAGTCAAGAGCTGCTTTAGGCAAATCTGCTGCTATTGCTATCTGAGCTATTGCTTTAGGCAAATCTGCTGCAAAAGACTTTTTTTAAAGTGTTAAAGCAAAGAAGTTACTTTGAGGACTAAGGTGAATTTGAACCACATCATGATATTTTTAACCAGCTTGTATGCATGGAAAAGTTAGACATTGAATAAGGAAGACTAGAGACAAATGGATGTATTTGAATTATGGTGCTGGGGAAGAATATTAAAAGTACCATGGACTTCCAGAAGAATAAATACATCTATGGCGATATTTCTGGCTATACCTTTCTCTCCCCTTCAAGTGTCTATTTTATAATGGTATGCCAGGGAAACCAAGATCCAAAAGACAGCCAAGCCTCTTAACATTATTCTCCCCCGCACCTTTTCCCCATCCCAACCATGTCTCAATCCCTGTATCCCAGAGCCCTGTTGTTCCAAGGTTGTGCATACATCATTTACCTCTGTCCCACTTAAGCTTCACATTCATCTTATCATATTTCATTTCTTTGCAATGATTACAATCCCCTCCATGCATCATCAAATAACCAAAGGATACACCCCACAGGCCCACCTCCCTGGCTGTCAGCATACAGCTCCTCTCTCTTCCTGAGTCCCGTGTCCCCAACCACTCCATCTGTCCACGTCATCATCTCTGTCTCCATGCCTGGCTTCACTGCCACTCTCCACTCTTCTCACTTGATGGTCCCAGGGACCTCCTCTCCTGGGCTGAAAAATCAATCATTCTCCTCCTTTTGCCAAAATAAAGAATTCTGCCACTACATTTCTGACCCTCACAGTCAGTCCTGATGGCAGTTATTCACTATTGTACCACAAGAGCCTTATCCCCATTTCCTTTTGCCAGCCCAGACCCAACATATTGGAAATCATTCAGTGGAGGTTCTGCCTACCCCTGCCTGGTCTGGAACTAGGCTCCCTCTTGAAAGCTTGTAAGCCAGTCACTTCTTGCCTTTATAGCCCTCCCCCCTCCCCCCATTTTGGGTCTGGGCAATTTCTAGCCCCCTTTAAGGTATTCTCATCAGTTATAGGCTGAAGACAGGCTGACATGCCTCCCCCCTCAAGTATCTATTTCACAATGGTAGGCAAGGGAAACCAAGATTCAAAAGACAGCCAAGCATCCTAACGTTGTTGTTGTTAAGTGCTGTTGAGTCGATTCCGACCCATAGTGACCCTGTATAGGGTTTCCAAGGAGCAGCTGGTGAGCTTGAACCACCAACCTTGCAGTTCAAACGACTTTGCAGTATGACCCATTAACCCACAGCACCACACCAGGACTCCTAACATTATTCCCCTCTTTTACCCTTTCAAACCATGCCTCAATCCCTGTATCCTGAAGCCCTGTTATTCCAAAATTGTGCATACCTCGTCATTTACCTCTGTCCCACCTAGCCCATGTGAACCTGGTTAATTGTTCTCCCAATCCCTTTGTTCTTCTTTTCCCCTCCTAATTCTTGTGTAATGCCAGTCTCTCCCCGCCCCCCAGCACCCAGGCCCTCTTGTGTCTATTTCCTACCCTGTGCTCTATCTTGCCTTCCCTCCCTTCCCTCCTCTTGTCCCATACATCCCGGTGTTCAGCAATTATATTGTTGTCAGGTTCCATCGAGTTGGAACCGACTCATAGCGACCCCAAGCACAGCAGAACGAAACAATGTCCAATCCTGGGCCAATCTCACTACTGCTGCCACACTTCAACTGATGGGCATTTAGGCTATCTCCATCTTTTTGCTATTGTAAATAGTGCTGCTAAGAACACTGGTGTGCATATATCTACTCGTGTTATGGCTCATATTTCTTGTTGGTAAATACCAAGTAGAGGAATTAATGGATTATAGGTATTTCTATTTCTAACCTTCTGAGGAAGCGCCAAATTGCTTTCCAGAGTGGTTGGACCATTTTGCAATCCCACCAACAATGTAGGAGGGTCCC
>NW_006408692.1:6648613-6649581 GCF_000296735.1 Chrysochloris asiatica
AATTGTTTCCATTATGTTACTTTTTTGTTAGTGCTGTTCGTTCTTTTGTTCTGCATGCCTTCTTGTATTGGGGATGTGTTTTTGTGCTATTTCTTGTCAGTTTCTTTTCAGTTTTCATGTTTGGAAGTTCATTTTCATGGTAAGTTGTGAAGTATTAATTTTCTTTGGGGTTACCTTGTAGTCTACTAACTTTTCTCTTCATTTAAAAGAATCTACTGTATCCTGTAATCTACCTGACTTTCCCTTTAGGATGTTTCGAAGTGCTGGATTGGTTTTGATAAAATCTCTCAGATTCTGTTTATCGTGGGATGTTTTGATTTCACCATCGTATTTGATTGATAGTTTTACTGGATAGATGATTCTTGGTTGGCAGTTTTTTTCTTGTAGGGTTTTGTATATGTCTCTTCATTGCCTTCTTGCCTGCATGGTTTGTACTGAATAGTCAAAGGTTAATCTGATTCGCTTGCCTTTATAAGTGACACTTCTCTTCTCCCTGGCCACTTTTAGTATTCTCTCCTTGTCTTTGATTTTCAAGAGCTTGATATTTATATGTCTTGGTGACTTTATTTTAGGGTCTGTCCTTCCTAGGATGGTACATTAGGCTTCTTGAATGTTTATCTTCTCATCTTTCAAGATGTTAGGGAAATTTTCTTCCAGAAGTTCTTCAACTATTTCCTCTGTGGACTTCTCGGATATTTCCTTTCCCAGAATGTCAATAATTCTTAAGTTGTTCCTCTTCATGTTATCCAGTATGAATCTTAAACTCTTTTCAGATTTTTTAAATCCCTTTTTCAGCTTGTTCTTCTATCTTAGCAGTATTGAGAGATTTGTCTTCCAGCTCTCTAGTTCTGGCTTCGATCTCTTCAATTCTGCTCCTTTCCCTTTCAGTGTATTGTCCATTTCTGATATTTTATTATTAATCATCTGACTTCTTTTTTTTTTTTTTTTGCAAGTTTTGAATTGTTTCC
>NW_006408692.1:6651154-6722108 GCF_000296735.1 Chrysochloris asiatica
AACCTTATTCTTGTACAATGCCTGTTGTTGTTGTTGTTTGGTGCCATTGAGTCAGTACTGACTCATAGTGACCTTATGCACAACAACACAAAACATTTTTCGGTCCTGGGCCAACCTCACAATTGTTGCTACTCCAGAGCCCATTGATGCTGCCATTGTGCCAATCTGTCTTATTGGAATCTTCCTCTTTTTCTCCAACCCTCCACTTTACTAAGCATGATATCCTTCTCCAGGGACTGGTCCCTCCTGATAATACGTCCAAAATATGAGAGACGAAGTCTGGCCATCCTGGCTTCAAGGAGCACTCTGTCTGTACTTCTTCCAGCAGATCTCTGTTTGTTCTTTTGGCAGTCCATACTATTATCAATGTTCACCTCCAACACCATAACTCAAGTGCATAAATTCTTCTACGGGCTTCCTTATTCACTATCCAACTTTCACATGCTTATGAGGTTATTGACAATACCATAACTTGGATCAGGTACACTTTAGTCTTCCTTAGCACCTCCGGTAGTATAGTGGTTATTAGTTGGACTGCTAACCTCAAGGTCAGCAGTTCAGAACTATAAGCTGTTCTGCAGGAGAAAGATTAGGCTTCCTGCTCCCATAAAGATGTACAGCCTCAGAAACCCTTTGCAGGGTTGCTATGAGTCAGAACTGACTCCACAGTACACCACCACCACCACCACTACCACTTTACAATGCCTTCAGGTAGATTAAAAAATACATAGCGTTTATTTCATCAGAAGGTGTCCCATGAATGTCAGAGTAGAACTGTTGCTCCAAAAGTTTGTTTATTTGTTTTTCCTTAAGGGTGTCAATTGATTTTTCAAAAGTCTATTGGCCGGCCTTTTCTCCAAGGTGTCCTGGGTGTGCAGGCAGCCAAACACATTAACTATTTCTTTGTACCATTTAGAGAATCCAGCAGGGTTCTGTAAAAGCTCATTGAATAAGCAAATGAACGAATGACTCTGTTTACTCCGTTAGTGGGTTGATCCCTTTCCTGTCCTTTCTCAGAACATTGGTTTTATTTTTTTCAAAGCTCATCGCATTCTGATCTTTTTTTTTCTGACAATATCTTCTGCTGTTCATAGTGCAGTAAGTTAAGTGGTAGGGTGCTAACCAAAAGGTTGGCAGTTAGAACCCACTATTTGATCCATGGGAGAAATATGAGGCAGTCTGCTTCCATGAAGATCCTTAATTTTGGAAACCCTAAGGAGAAGTTCTACTCTGTCCTATAGAGTCACTATGAGTCAAAATCAACTCAACAGCAGTGGGTTTTCCTAGTTAGGACATCCTGGATTGAACATATGGTTAAGTGTTTAACTACTAACCAAATGGTTGCTGTTGTTGTTATTAAGTGCCATCTAGTTGGTTCTGACTCACAGTGACCTGTATAGGGTTCCTGAAGAGCAGCAGATGAGCTTGAATCACTAACCTAACAGCTCAAACTGGCCTTGCAGTCCAACACATTAACCCACAGCACTGCTCTAATCCACCCAATGGTACCTTGGAAGAAGTATTGGCAATCTAATTCTGAGAAGCCACAGTCATTGAAAACCTATGGAACATAGGTTTACTCTGAAACACATGGGGTCTCCATGAGTCACTACCATGTGGAGGTTCAATTTTGTTGCTGTTCAGTCAAGTTCTTCAAAGTGAACACCATCAAGCAATACACTTTTAAAAAATTTGCCTTGAATTTTCTTCGTCATCATTTGCCTTTTTTGCCAGAATTCAGATGTCCTCCAGGTGACAGTGACTCATGGCTACCCCATTTGCACCCCATTACTGCTCTGGTAGTGTAGTGGTTACGAATCGGGCTGCGAACCTTAAGGCCAATAGTTCGAAACTACCAGCCGCTCCACGGGAGAAAGATGAGGTGTTCTGCTCCCGTAAAGATTTACAGCCTTGGAAACCCTGTACAGGGTCGCTATGGGTCGGAACCAACTCGACGGCACATAACAACAACAACAACAACTGCTGTAGGATAAGCACTAAACTACAAACCAGAAAGATGACAGTTTAAAGCCACCAGCTGCTCCTTGAAAACCCTATACAAGGTCACTGTGAGTCGAAACCAACTTGACGACACCTAACAACAACAACTACTTCCATTAGGGAGTTCTGTTGTGGCACTGTAGGATAAACACTAGACCACAAGATTGGTTTGAACCGCAGGATTGTCAGTTCAAACCACCAGCCACTCCTCGGAATCCCTATACAGCGTCACTATGTGTCAGAATCAACTGGACAGCAGTTAACAACAACAGAAACTTCCATTAGGCAGTGCTGGTATAGTACTATAGAATGAGCACTAGAGTGCTAACTGAAAGGTTAGCGGTTCAAACCCATCATCTGCTCCTTGGATACCCTATATAGGGTTGCTATGGGTCAGAACTGACTTGAAGGCACTTAGATTTGATGGCACTAGACAACAGCAACAAATCAATAGCGTCCTGGTGTAGGGATGTCGATAAGTACTGAACTGCCAATCTCAAGTTTGGCAGTTCAAACCCCCCAGCCATTCCTCGGAAACCCCATACAGTGTCGCTATGAGTTGGAACCAACTCAATGGCACTTAACAACACAATTCCCATTAGAATAGAAATATTGATTTTGAACAAAGTTTACCTTTTCATTATGGCAGCGTAATCATGATTCCTACAATTCCAAGCCCCAGGACATCTCCAGATTTTACTGTTTTCTTTTACTAAATGTTCTGTTTAAATGTATTGTCCATATTTTGCCCATTGAAACCTATAAATTAAAATTTCACTTACTATTTATGGCATACTTATCCGATTATTGTGAGAACTGTAACACCTATTCCACTATTGTTCAGGGCTGTCGAGTTCATTCGACTCATAGTGACCATCTATAGGGTTTAAGATGAGTTTCTGGTGGCTTTGAGCCACTGATCTTGTAGTTAGCAGTCCAGTGCTTATTCTACTGTGCCACACCAGGACTCTGTTCACTATTAAAACATGTAATTTCTTCCCTATCATCTAATTGGAGTCCTGGTGTGGCACTGTAGGATAATGCACTAGATTGCATGGTTGGCTTGAACAGCAAGGTAGGTGGCTCAAATCCACTAGCCGCTCCTTGGAAACCCTATACAGGGTCACTAAGAGTCAGAACTGACTCAATGGCACTTAAAAGCAACAAGAACAACCATCTAATTGACAATTTGGGGCTGTTTTCCCCTCCCAAATGTTATTTGATCACCCTCATGACGTGGTGGGAATGTCTTTGCTAAAAACATTTTTTTTTCCCTAGAACACCTTATTTGCTACCAAGATCCCTTTAATTTGGAAATAGAAATCATATTCCAGAGAAGCAGCCCTGTTCCTTGACCCTATGTACCTATCAGCTCTTTAACTTCCTTATTGCTTGTGGCCTATTTCTCCACTCAGTCTCAGCTCTGTTCTCACGGCCACACTTATTCTGGACAGAAACTATAAAGCATCTGATATCTTGATTTCAAATGCTTTATTTCAGATCACTGGCTTCCATCCTTCAATCTCAATTCCTGATTTAAATGATCTTCAACTTTGTTAAGACCGCCAACTGAACGCTAACTTGCCTTACTCCTCCTGATTCCTCTCCCTTCCTTACCGAGGCTGGATGCATGGTCCATTAATATGCCCAGGACCTAGCAAGAAGGAGCCGTGGTAGCACAATTGTAAATTCTCAGCTATTAACTATAAGGTCGGTGGTTCAGACCCGTTAATCAAAAGATTAGTGGTTCACACCTACCAACTGCTTCGAGAGAGAAAGATGAGGCTGTCTCCCCCTGATTTTCAGTCTCGGAAATTCTATACAAACCCACTAAGAGTCAGAACTGACTTAATGGCCGTGGACTTGATTTGACCTAGAGAATACTCTCTGTTCCCTTTTCCCAGTTCTCTCTCTTGTACTGATTGTCAGAGTCCCACATAACCCACTAAGTAGTTAAATCAAACAAACATCCAGAATTCTAGTTCACTTTAAATTCATGGCCAAATGAGCTTTCAAACCTGTCTGATAATCCCTGTGTATTTTTCTAATAAGCTTATATTTCAGCTTCCCCGAAAGGCATATTTCATACTTTATCTTCATATTTCTATATCTTCTCTTCTTCTTCTTCTTAGCTGATCACCTTGGCTCATACTTGATTTAGAAAATAGAAACTCCTGGTTAGTCACTTAGTGGCTACTCTACTCACCACTGAATCTACACATCTACTTTCCTCTTTGTCCATCTCTCTCCTGTGATAGCATTCTGGCTTTCTCCTAGCAAAGTCAATCCTCCCTCCTAGTAGTCTTAATCCCATCCCCTTTTGCTTTTTTAAACACTTCAGTCCTTGCTTCATTTGCTCTATCTCCCCAATCCCTATCCCTTGATGCTCAAAGAGCTTAATTAACATAGTGCCCTTTTAGAATGTCTATCTGCTCTCTTCATCTCTTAGAATTTTCACCATATGAGGGGGCTTCAAAAACTTTATGGAAAAATTCCATTATCTTTTCATTTCATTTTTCCACAAACTTTCTGAAACCTCCTCAAATGGCTCAAATGCTTAGCTTTCCTCTTTCAAAATCCACTTTACACTGAATTCCCCTGATGAAAGATGGATGAAAAGGAGAAAATTTACTACTCTATATAACTTTGCTTATGCTGCATAAAAACTCAAAAATAGCCTTTTTAGACTATGTTTTCTTTTGAACGTTAAAAAACAAAGTGTATGGCGTGGATAAAGGATATGTTGTAATAATCATAGCAGATCCCATAGTTCCCTATGTTGCTGCTGTAGTTAAGTGCCATTGAGTTGATTCCTACCCATAGAGACCCTGTACAGGGTTTCCAAGGAGTAGGCTGGTGAGCTTGAACCACCGACCTTGCAGTTCAAATGACTTTGCAGTCTGACACATTAGCCCACAGCGCCACACCAGGACTCCCTATATCTTTTAGAACATTTTAATATGAATCACATAAAGAGATACTGTATTATCTTGACATTATCATAGCTACTGTTGTAGATGTGCGCCTTATTCTAACATGACAATTATCTTTATATTTATTAACATTTCAACAGTTTAATATATATAAATAGAACATGAACTTTTATAGTAATTGGCAGTGGTGTTATTTTCCTCACGTTCTTAAAAACACATTCAGAGCTAAAAGTTTTTTGCAATACATCTACAGCATCGTGACAAGAATTCAATTGATTTAATAAGTAGTTAGAGAGCAGGCATTTCTCTTAGGATTATAGCAACCTATGACTGGGATTACTCAGGTGCCAACATTATTTAATAATATGAGAGTTGAAAGAAAACTCAGCATACATTTAAAATTCATTTAAATGCTCAATTTTAATAGGGAGAAGAATAATATAAAACAATGTAGAACTAAATGAAAGACTGAGCCCTTACTTTATTAAGTGCTTGATAAAAATGTCCAGATCCTCTACAGGTTATTCCAATTTTGCTCTGGGCAGTCTGGATGAATTTGAAAACTCAATGCATTTTTACTTAACAGAATATCTAAAATACTAAATGAATAAGCCAAGTGATATGAAGAAAAGAATAAACATTGGAGCCGAAACTAAAGTAACTGGAGTGAAAATGTTTTCATAATGAACTTTTATGTCTAACAAGCCCAGACACTTGGAACAGTGTAAGCTATATTAAAGCCTTTTATGAGAGGATTATGTTTTGCATGATGAGTGTTTTAATATAAGTACAGTACACTGCGTAAAATATAACTACATTTAATTCAAAGTAATTATGAGAATTCAGGCAAAATTATTTTCTCCTGTACTATCATATCGATACTGAAAAAAAAAAAAAAATTGTTTCTTCTGAAACCTTTCCCCGACATGTCTCTGTTTCAATTATTTTTGGCAGTATATATTGCGTTTCTGCCTTAGCTACCTTTTATATCGACAGTTGGTAGCACAAGCCTTTTAACGCACAAAGGGTAGCAGCTCTTCAGCCAATCTGTGATAAAAGGGAAAAAAATGAAATCACTATGGAAACTGCAGGAAGGATCTAAAAGCTCTCTTTATAAAGTAAACGTCTGATGTTTGTGACTGCAGGGGTAAAAAAATCATAAATCTATATGATGCTATCATTGCTGATTTTTTATCACTGCAAATGCCAAGTTGAAGCAATCTGACCTTAGCTTCATTAAAGCGCTATCTTTCCAGAAATAGTTACTATTCAACAGGAGATGTTGGGGGTTGAAGGGTATGGTGTGGAACTGAGAAAAGAAACTAATTTGCTTAGAATGTTTCCTTTCTTTTCTCCATCCGATTGTCTCTTTCTTTTAAATCAGGGGAACTTGACGGAATCAGGCACACTGAATTGATCTGCTTATGTTGGTATGTTGTTTTGGTTTGTTTATCATTCAGAAAGGGAGCCCATCTCAGGCCCAAATTCCACTCAGAAAACTGTTTCGTTTCCTGACATCCCCGACTTTGATCTTGAATGGAAAAAACTCTGACCCTCTCCTTCCAATCAAAAAGCAAATAAAGACCAAGAAGTCATTCTCACTTCAGCACTTTGGGCCCCCAAGAGGGAAATATGAAGGAGATGGGGACTCTGAACGCTTTGAGGAACCCAGTCTGACAATGGACAGCAACAGAAACCTGTGTCAAGAAAGTAGTTTCAGAATATCTTGCCCTTCCTTCGCAGTTGAGGGACTTTTATAAGCTTGTTAGTTGCACTGCTGTTTAAATAGCGCTCTTTTTATTTTATAGCGGTGTAGCTTTGGAGCAGGACTGTGGGGTTAAGAGCACACGGAAATGTTCTCCATTGTGAAACTCTCAAATTTCAAAATAGAGTCTTAAATCAGAGGAAGATGAATATTCAAGTAAGTAGACTCAGCACTGCATATGCTGCTATGCTTCTTTCTTCACTGTTTACAATTGAATACTACTTTCCTTAGTTAGAATTTCTGACAAAGGAGAATGTGGCTCTTTTTTCTTCTTCTATAAGTTATGTCAACTTTACTACAGTTGTAATGCATTGAAATGTCTAAGAGTGATGTGCATGGTAATTGATTTCATATCATCATGCTGTGTTTAGACAATTATAAACATTGCTAATCTAATGTTTCAAGGTACTTAGGAACAATTAGCAATTCTGCACTAGCAGCTCAAACACCCTTTTGATGATAATAATATACTGAGATAAGTTCTATAAATCCTAAAAGGGCTGTGGTGCAATGATGATTAGGGGGAAAAATGCAATTTTTTCATGTGAAATGATTAAGGCTTTATACAATTTTTTCAAAGGAGTGCTCTGATAGTGAGTGTGCAAAAATTCAACACAATTAGTAAGGAGAGTGCATAGCTTTCTAATAATCTACTTGTTTAAAATAAGAGAAGATGACATCTGCAATACTAACTTTATTGAACTTCACTATTTCTAATGACTAACATGGCTGTTTATACAGTCTTTATAATTTCCACAATGGTTTCCCTTACATTATGCAAGAGTGTTAATAACCAGTTATACAGAATCCAATGGAAGTGTGTGTTTGGATACCCAAGCATAAATACATGTATACTTTCACTTGAAAATATTTAAATGCCGCATACATAGTGGCTTCACTGATGCTTTTTGTGCATATAATGAAAACCAATTATCTGTGGAGAAAACTTGACTGGGTGGAAGGAAATTAAATTGGTTTTTAAAGACTTTCTTAAACAGCATTAGCTAGGGAAAGGTCCAATAACATTTTAGCTTAGGATTGTAATGACTTTGCCATATTAATAAATCATGCTTTATTCTGACTGTTATCAAAAGATTTGCATGGGCAAGACTGCCCATGACAAGGGACAGGGGCACTTTCAGCTGAAGCTTTATGTGGCTCAGGCCACTCTACCAATTTCCAGAAACAGCTGTTGAAAAGGCCAGGTAGGTCCTAACTCACTCATGGCACTCATGGAATGAGATACAGGCAAAAAAAAAAAAAAAAAAAAAGCCTATTAACAAAAACTTCCAGAACTGAAATTCTTGATGAACATAGCATGTTCTGGAAAATTCCATGAGTTTTAAAAACTGCTCTTGCAAAACAAATGTAGAGAAATCCTTACCAATCTCTGCTTGATTCTCCCCTGAAAATTTCTCAACTTCTGTAAACTGCTTTTGCATTGAAAATCAATTCTCATCAATCAGTTATATGTTTGTGTGTGTGTTTGTTTTTGTTGTTTTTCACTGTGCTCTTTAAATCTGAGAGCACTTAAGAGGACATTTATAGAAATATGGGAAACATTGTTTCATTCACACATGCAACAATGCAAATACTTGTCCTTTGTCACCATTCATTCTCAGAGATGACTGTCAGCAGCTATTGTAGAATTGTTGCTGTTGTTGTTGTTGACAACACTGGCTTTCCAGTTGATTCCAAGTTAAGATAGGCAAAATACTCAACCATCACCTCAAACTGTCTTCTAATTTACTAATGGATGAGTAATACAACTCATTGAACCTTTCTGAAGGCAAGTATTTATCTAATTTAGGTTATGTGTTAGGAAAGTGACCAGATAGATTCTATAAAATATTTATTATTATGCTGAAGTCTGGGGACTCTTGGAGAAAATGCACGCTTTCTATTAATTATCAAATGACTGCACTGAGAGTATTGCAGGGGTTTGGACAGAGTAAATCACTCCCTAATAGTTTCCACTACATCGTCACTGACTTTTCAGAACAATATTCTGAGACATAGTGCTTCCATTTACTATTTTTTTCCCCATTTACTTTTAACAGTGGGCTAATGACATGAAAACTTCAGTAACATTTACCCCTCTCTGATTTTGAACATTGGAAAGCGTTGGTTTCTTCAGTAACATTTACTCCTTTCTGATCTTGAATATTAGAAAGTGCCGGGTTTCTTTTTTGTAATGTGTTTTCTAAATCAATCAACTTTCATGTTCAGATTTTTACCATTTTAGTTTTGAGCATAATTCAGATAATACTTCTGCTCCCATCAATTTAATCTGTCCTCTTTATCTCACTCCAATTCTCTAGAAAGTAAAGTTCTACAGGATAGAAGTGACCAACCAGGTAATGTCTTTACGGCACTAAATACAACTAAACAGGTCTCTGAAATTGTCTATTGTTACCTATTATTTTCTTTTTGCTGGAAATACTTTGTAATACTGGCATTAATTTCCAGAATTCTGGATTCCCCATGCGCTTCCACTCTGAACCAGAGTCTACTTTCTAATCTTGAATCGTCCAGCTGAGATAAAACAAAGACTTTTAATTTAATTTTTAATATGTAATCCAAGATATTTAAAGATTACACTCAGAGGTGATCTTCTATGTATTTGATAACTGCATGGAAACTTTAGATAATGTTTAATTCTGCGGAGAGACTATATTTAACTTTGCTGGGATTGGGTTACATGCAAGTTCTCAAAGAGTCTCTTAGAAGTTTTAGCAGCGTGAGGTTTATTGTGTAAATGAATAACTGAATGTGTCTGTAGCAAATCCTGAGTGGAAATGATAAAAATTGGGATAGGATGGACTATAAAGGCAATATTCTGTTTTCCTATCACATTGCTGCTCACAAACCTAATTTCAAGTCTTGAGATCAAACTATGAGGATTCAAAGGAATAAATACCCAGTGGAGTCTCAGGGGAATTAACCTACCCCTTGCTACTGCTAATGAGTGGCTCTCTTAACCTTCATGTATTTATTCCTTGAAAACCGAGCACATGAAACAGTTTTGTTTTGGCTTTTTTTTTTTTTTTCCTTTCAAAGAACAGAAGACTCCTCATGTGAGAGTAGAGTAGAGGTAGGAGCTGACAATGGACTTGGCACTCCACATTGGACTCCTGGATGACATGAATTATTGGGTAAATCTAGGACTGAAGTGTGAATTATAAATTTAGGGTTGTATGATGGACTCAGGGTCTTCTGGGGACAGAGGCATCTTGTAGTAACTTCACAATCAGGTTAATTGATCATTTTTCCCTACTAATGAAGCATACAAAAAAGTGGGACTTGCACAAATAAATGCTGATACCCAATCACACACACATTCTCTGTCTCTGTGTGTGTGTGTGTATGTGTGACTCTCTCTCTCTCTCTCTCTCTGTGTATGTGACTCTCTCTCTGTGTGTGTGTGACTCTCTCTCTCTCTCTGACACACACACACACACACACACACACACACACCCTTCAGTAGTGGTTCCTCTGCTTTTTATTTACATGTACACATGACTCTCATTAATGTTGATCACCCCCTGCACATGCCTCCAGAATATAATAGACCCCGACTGTGAGAACTGTCTGTATTCAGACACGTTAAAAGCTGAATATTTAAACTCTGTTTGGCACACCAAGCTTGATTTTCTGAAGACAACAGAAGTTGGGCAGAAAAATCAAAAGGAAAAGAAAGATAAAAGATAGTAACATCTGGATGGGGCCTGGGTAATGCTCTAATTAAAGGTACTTAAACCTAAGTCTTAGCACATGCTCAGGAGTGAGAGTTTAGGCTGCCCTTTAAGCTGCATCATTAGAGGCATTCATGGGAGCCTTGCATGGAAGCTGTCACCACCACTGAGATACAGAGTTGGTCTATGTGTGTGTTTATAATCTAGCCTGCTTTCCTTGATTGACTGGAATTCTGTTATTTTGCTATTAAGATTGTAATGATAACAAAGTTGTCCCTTAAACTTACAAGACGTGAATGTTCTTTAAAATTGACTTGAAAAAAATAAAATATCCCACTTAAAAGATACAGGCTACAAGATTCTCTGATTTCTGGTGTTGGTTCATAGATTAAGATGATCCAAGTAAGAAACCCTGTATACGTTTCTCCTTGTTCAGGTAGTTTGTCTCCAAACTTGTTTCCAAAGTTACCAAATCAAGCATCTATTTGCCAAGCACTTTTTTTTTCAACTCCTGTAAGAGTTTCTAAAGCTCTGAGTCCTAGCTGAATGACATGACTTGAAATGATTTCAAATGGCTGGCATTTAGGCTAAGAGACAGTGTAGAAGGAGGCATCTCGGCTTTCTAAGTCTGTTGTGGTGTTTGGTTTTTATTTTTCCTGGAGTTTTGAAACATCAGGATGCAATCTCTTAATAGTTTGTTATTTTTTTAAATAAGTAAAACACACCCTAGATATTTAAACTGAGCTGTTCAGCAGTATACACATATGTACTACAAGTCTCATTATCATTAACAGGCATGCATGGTTAAACTTCACCTATTGCTCTATTTACCCTGTGGCTTTGTTAAGTGATGTCAGAGTGTGAGTTTGACAAAGAATTTTATAACTATTTTATACAATTTGCAGCGCCTTTCCCATGTCAGAATATGCACAGTACTTCATGAGAATTGGTGGTCAATCTAGAAAAAATCCAAAATGCTTGTATAATCCAAAGTGTCTTTGTCTTTTGGGGGAGTCTGTAGGTTCGGCACTAAACTCAAAGGCAGGCTACTTTTTCTTTTGTTTTTCTCGTTTCTGTCTTCTATTAGTGCTAAACAATCCAATGCAAGATGTTTTGCCTTCTTTCTCTTCCTTAAAAGAAAATGATTGAATTAATACGCACAGATCAAAGTTAGAAATCCTCTATAAGGATAATCTGTCAAATTCCAGGGATTTAAAGAATCCTATGTACCCTCTGGATCTCAGGATCCATGAGGGAAAATGGAGAATAAGCTAGTTTTCTCTATGCTTTCTTATAGGGCATAGTTTGAGTTTTGTGAGGCATTGGGGAAGAGAGATGTTTTCAGAGTGCTTGACAAAGCAATGGGGTCTAGAAAGAGAGGACCAAAAATACCTGAGCCCCTGGGAAAACAGAGGTCTATAGGGGTGGCTTTTTGTGTTTTCAATGTGCCACACCCCTATGCAAAGTGTTGGGGCCCTTTGGTTTAGGTAACCCGATTCATATTAGAATATAGATTTATACTCAAAGAGTGCTTAGGGTAACCCCAAGCCCTCACTGCCCTTTTTAAATTGGTTGCACTGTTCATCTTGGTTATCAAGGTTTCCTTTTACTTGCTAGCTCTTCCCCATGGAATCTAATGCTTTGCTTCCTCTCAGAAAAATAAGATATTTGCATCAAATTCAACATTTCCATAATAGTAGCAAAAAGTCTCCCTTTGTGAAAGATACAAGATTAGTTCTTGCCATGACTTCATCTACATCATCTCATTTATTTTTGTGGGTGATGAGGAGACCTTTGCATTTGACCAAAAAGCACTAGTAAATAAGGAGTTAAAATGAAGGCAGGCTCTCTGGTTTGCTGAGATCTGTCAGAGGCTGACTGGCTGGCTACATATCTGTCTCTGGAACAATAGGCACCTGTATTCTGCATGGACTGCTGGGCAGCGCTCACACTCTGGAGTAGGTCTGCCTCCATCTATGCTTTCCTGGTGAGAATCCCCAATGACAATCCCACTTTTCAGTGGGGGAGAAAAATATCTGTCTACTCTCTTGATGAAGGAAAGAGCTTTGATCATTTTTATTCAGGCTTGACTTGACCGGAGGTTTAGGTTCTTAGTCTCAAGCCAGCAATTTCTCTCTCTCTCTCTCTTTCTCTCATCCTGTCACAAGGGCGCGCGCGCGCACACACACACACACATACACACACAGAAGCACACATCCATTCCCTCTCTCTCTCTCTCTTAGTAGCTCACTCTTTCTCATTTCCCCTTGTAGGGTCTTTGCAGGCAGATGAGTACCACAGCTGTATCTGAGGTAGTGAGCAATAAACATAGTGAAGCCAATCCTCACAGTGGAAAGAGGGTGTACTGGAGGTGACAACAATGACAAGGACAGACCTTCTGACAAGTTTTAGGTAAGAAACATGTAAGCCCTGAATCGTGTATTTTTGCATCCTTTTGGGAGGGAGAAACATTGGGATATAAAGTGAGTCTGGAGAGGGAAATATTTCTATGAGAGCTTTGCCTGTGCTGTCATTTGCTTCCAAACCTGTGTTCTCAGGGCTTTGTGTTACTATGATCATTGGAGGTGAGGTGGGTGTCAGTAGGGCTGGGCGGAAGGGTGAGTTGCTTTTTATCTCTGTCTGATGACATTTATCTTGCTGCTGAAATTTTTGTCTGGAGAAAATTCCGTTTGGTGAGAGCAATCTTTTGTGCAATGTGCAGCATATGGATGTGTAAAATTCAAGTGATGTTCTCTCATTCTAAAATTGTAATTATTTTTTGCACTCAACTATACTAAGGTCAGAGAGTTTTAAAAATTAATGAGATTCCCTATGGAGTTCAAATAGTCATGTCTATGTGAGCTATCACAAAAAGAGAAATTAATACTGAAATATTTTTTAATATAGATGTAACTGTCTTACTTTGAGCATATTCCACTTGAAATGTAGAAATGTACATAGTTTATGGACAAGTAGGTATTTGTGGAGATTATTCTTTAAATATATACATATATATATAATCGGGAAAATTTTAAACTATTGAGGATGAACATGGTGTGTGGTGGTATTACTAAAACTTAATAGATGTTATTGTTATGGTATTGCCAAGACCTTATACTTTCGAGGAAATGACAAATAATGAATGAACCACATGCTAAAAATACCTGTAAATGTGCTTTCATTGAAAGTCATATATGAAAATTCAGGAGATATTTCGTGTGAAAAATTGCTGACAAGAACAAAGAAGCAAGTGTACACATTGATGAGAATTCTTTGTCACAGAAAAATGAGTCCAGGGCATGGATTTAGTAGGTTAAGTGATTTTTACATCCTCAGTGCTCCACAAAAGGGAGTCTAGTGGGGCGAGTCTAGACATTTAAAAATAGACCCCAAACTTTCATCTCCACAACTGAAAAACACTGTTTACGGTTTTTTGTTTTTTGGGTGTTTTTTTTTGGTAAAACTCATTGTTTAAATGAGAGGGGCTGGAAACAGTCTGAGTGTACTGTAATCGGGGCTAAAGATGCTTTTTATCCCAAGTTGCCCATCTGCAAGACCCATTCTGAGCTTCCTGTGATATATTGTTATGTAAATACTGTGCAGCCAGAGAAAGCTGTACTATGGAGATTCAATTTACTTTGAAAGTTGTTCATTATAGCTGGGATGAATGTTATTTATTTGATGTGATTCAAAGGCTGGAAATGACTTTTTCATTGTGGCGCCTTTTGTATTGGGTGCAGGGTGATCTAATCTTTTTAATTTTGGCTTTCACACCAGTGGAGATGAAAAGAGATCTGAACTCATTTATCGGTTGCTAGGTCCTTCTGGAGGCCCAAGTCCTGTACTTGGTTGCTATGGCCAGTCTGACCTCAATCTCTTCGGTTTGGAAGACTTAAGTAGTCTTTTTTTTTTTAATTGAGGAGCATGTACCTTGATTTATGTCCAAAATTGTGGCTGAACGTCTTTGTCTGCAAGTGATAAATGGTGCCGAACGATTCATCAGTTCCTACAAGTAAACACCGCTGTCCCACTAAAAGTATGTTTTGTTCTGAGTTAATGGTATGGAACAAGCCAGCCTCCACAAACAGCTATCTTTTATTGTGGAGGGGCCACGGAAACTTGGAGCAAAGTGGAGGAAATTGGCATTCATTTTCTTGTACATTAGCATTTCATTTGTGATTCGGGTGATGAGGCTCTAGGTACATTCACTAGAAAGGGTAAGCCTCGCGTTGCCTCGCCTCGCCTCTTCTTACCTTCACTCTAGTTGGAGCAGCAGAGGAAACAGGCATCTCTGAGTGCCTGCCTTCTGCTGGGAGAAGTCAGTCAAGAGGAGTTTTTCAAATGGCTTCGCTTTGTGACTGCCAAGTACTAAGGCATGAATAGGAAGACGCGCTTGTGGCTCTGCTGCAGGCGACTCTGTCGCCTTCAGTCAGACGCTCATTCTTTCAGGGGTCGTTGTATCCGATATTGGTGACTCCCAGGAATTTTCGGCTTCTGTGCTGCTTAATGATCCCTCGACTTTCTGGTATTCTAGAACATTGTTAGAAAAGAGTCCCGGTGAATCAAAAACTGGAGTAAAACAGCTGGGTTTAGCATCTGAGCCCTAATGCAGTTTTCCCATTCCCTTAAACACTGCTAATTGGTGCTACAGGGAGTATATATTTTACTAATCTGATGATGTGGATCAAATATAGGCATCAGAAAAGGCATTTTATTGTTAGTAAGCTGCTTCCTTCCAAGAGACGTTGCCGCTTTGTAGGTAGCTCTTTAGTAATATGCTAATGGTTCTTATTCTAAACCAGCCAGCTCTGACTATCTTCTGGAAAATTGAGTTCCAGAAGAAGTGACCTTCTCCTGAGTTAAAAGGTAAAAATTAAAACATTTTTTAAATTGAAAATTTCAAACTATTACATGTGTTTCTTTCCAGTAATCTTAGGACTTTCTAAATGTAACTTTTAAATGTAACTTTTTTTTAGCATAAAAGATATAAAAACCAGAATAATTTAGAGAAATATTGGCTAGCTTTTGTTAACAAAATACAGTGCTGGTACTTCATGTATTTCCTTTCAGCCTTGGAAATAAACAGCTTTTGATTTTTAAAAGAAAGCTGTTTATGGGATCAATACAAATGATTATTTAAAATCAATTTTATTTCTTGTATTAGAAAATTAGGCAGTAGGATTAAGTTATGTTGGACGTCCCTTTTTGAAAATTCTACAAATCTTCACAGAGAATTAGGTTTCTAGCTCTCTTCAGCTGAGAAACAATCTAAAGTTCTATGTCCTGTGTTATAGTAATGATTGTGGGTGGAAGTAATTTCTTTAAAAATTTATTTTGGAAGCTAGTTTTTAAAAGTAATACTTACCTGCTTTAATATAACAGGAGTTTTGCCAAACACTACTTGTGTCTACATGGGTTTCCTACTTCAGGTATTCTTGAAGATAATGCTTTAAATGAGTAGTTAATTTTATAAGAAATATTTAATTCTAGGTATCCAAAGACAAATGCACTCCGGTATGTATCTATTTGCTTATATAAATATATTTTCATTTAAATTGTCTTGTACCTTTCACATTGTGTTTTGCTTTGCGGTTGTTTCAAAGAATTTAAGTGAATATTGGATAGTACTCAATTTCCTGAAATGATTAAATTCAGTCTCTGAAGAATCCAGAGAAAAGGTCGGTAATGATATGTGATGACTTTCATTTTAAGGTGTAATAGGAATTGAGTAAAATATTTTAATAACTATTCTGTAATACCTCATTTCAGATAGAATGTTTTTATTGCTCATCCTAGCTTACAATTTCCTGGTGGTAATAATGTTGGCTCATAATTGTTTCATACCAAAAAACATTTTATCCTTATGTAAAAGTTATTTCAGGAAAGTCTTCATGCATTTATCTCAGTTGAAGCAATTGTAGTGACCAATGGAGATACAACTGAAGCTTTCCAGAGTGCTCCTATTCTTATTTGGTACTTCCTTATAAAACTTAAATACATGTTAAAGGGAAAAGTATTAGATAGGATGTTTCATAGTTTAAAAAATAACATAAAAACATGCAAGTCTAAGAAAAACTATAAAAGAGAAGGAATAACTACTATGCACTATCAGAAAACTGATTTTACTTTACTGTCCACATGTTGTGTGTTTTTAAAACTAAAATGTGGACCAAAGAATGAAAACTCTGTACGTAAATATGCAATTGTTGTAGCTATGTTTATTGGGCAGGGGAAGGCAAATACATAAACTAAATATAATTGCAGCTAATGTTACCAGTAACATCTTTGCCCTTCAATCCTTCCAGGAGATATACACACACATATAGTTAATAATATATATTTGAAAGAATCAAATCCTTTGGGAACTGGAGTTGTGGCAGATCAGATCAATTTTCATGTAAGTCAAAATGAAATCTCTAAATCAGTTTTTTGTGCAAGCTACACAAAGCCAAGAGCTTCAAGCCTGCCTTGTTCTAAACCCTAATTAGAGAAAGTTTTATACCATTCAGACTGATTCTAGTGGATGTTTAAAGTCAGAATTTAATATTCTTGGTGAATTAGCATACTATGAAAGTGCACTTTTCTATTGAAGTCAAATTTATCTTCATATATATATATTTAAATGGTTCTCTTCTTCTGACATGCTTTCTAAATGTCTTAAGTTTGCTTTTTTGTAATTAATATTCCTCTTCAGAGACAACTACTACAGAACAACTGGTTACTCTAAATTTCTTTTTACTTACTGTTATATTTTATTTGTGTCTTTTTTGGTGTGCTTTCTTCCAATTCATCATCTAGAATGTTCATTGCCTTTGAAATTATTTGTCTAAACTATTTGAATTTGTGTGTGTGTGTGCAAACTAAATTCAAACAATCAAACAAAACCCTCAAAAGTTCTTTCATTAAAAATTGTTTAAATAGTACTGAAAGATTTGAATTGGGCATGACATGTTGTTCAAGGGATTGGATGTTAGAATGTGGATTTTCCCAGTATGCACTGTAATTTGTAAAATATTTCTTTCTGTTATCTTATTTTCCACTAAACAATTTTCTAAGTGAAAAGCATCAGTTATGCCAGACACTGTGTAGAAAGTTTATTGTAGAGAATGAATTGGTCAGGGAGTGTCCCTCTTAAAAAGCTAGTGAAGGTGTCTCCCCACATTTTAGCGTGTTTGCAAGGATGCAACAGAAAGTTTTATCTACAGGCATTTCGTGTTAATCACCTCTGTGAGCCAGCAGCAGATTTTACTTTCCAGTGTCATAAGTTGTAGAGTTTTGTTTAAATAATGCCAGCATGAGTTGTTTAGTTTTTAAAGTTATGCTAAAAAAGCTAAACTGCACAGTCTAATACGCACTAACACTTAATTAATGTTCAATATTTGTTCAGATATTAAAACATAAAAATCATACTTTTCTCGACGGTGTTTAAAATCTCTTTATCTAGGAATGACCTGAATAGACTCCTAATGAGCCTGAGTCCTTCTAAAGTTGCTAGACTCTGGATCCCACAGTACTGTACCATGTAGTATATAATACATTTTAAACCCTTCATATTATCTCTATGACATGTATTTATGTTCTTAATGTTGTTTAACATTATTTAAGTACAGTATGGCTTTCTACTCCCGTCAAGATTTGCAGTCTTGGAAGCTCTGTACAGGGTCGCTATGGGTCGGAATCGACTCGATGGCACTTAACAACAACAACATACTTGTAATTCATGAATCCTCCCATTTTCTGATAATTGAGTTCACAGTGTAAACGCCGACTGAAGCAATATCTTAAGGCTTAGAGCTTCCTAGGAGAAAGAAAGAACACAGAGTGGTCAGGAAAATACAATCATCCTAATCTTAGGGATTTTAACATAGTTTACTGAAGCTATATTGATAGTATTGGAGAAGAATCTGATTTGCTAGAAATTTGAAATAATGGAAATCAAATAAGTTGTTTTGAAAATGTCTTCTCATGGCTCTAGAAAACATTATTTTATTCACTTAGCAAACATTTATTCAGGGTCTACCATGTGTCAGACACTAGTCTGCTATTCCGTGCAGTCCAGTCGGTTCTGATTCATAGTGACCCGCCTAGGGTTTCCAACGAGCAGCTGATGGGTTTGAAACGCTGGCCTTGTGGTTCAGAGTCTAATGCTGACCCAATATTGCCATACCAGGAGACACTATTCTAATGACTCTTAACTTAATATTCACCATTAATTCAATAATATTGATGGGATTTTACAGACAATGGACGTCTGATGAGTTATCATCAGCTAATCACACTTATTATCAGCTAATCACACACAGTTCATATCATTTTGGAATTTGTAATTCACATGTGTATTATTTAAATGGCTTAAAATATATGCTAAGTATATATATGACAATAGAAGAATATAGTAGAAAAGCAGTCGGAATGTGCTTTAAATGTTACTATATTGATAGACCACAGAGCTAACAATAAGACGAGGTAACTTACCATCTTGGCCCTTCAGGCTCTATTCATTCTTGTGGTCACCCTACAAATATTGTCCAGCAGCTATGATGTCCTAGTCCTAGTTAAGATGCCCAAAATAAAGCAATGGATGTAATAGGCAAGATCTCTAGGATCCTTCCATTATATTGTTCCTCTCTGAGACCAGGTATCCCCCAGAATCAAACATTTCAAACTTTCTAATTAACCTTTATTTCCTCCTATTTGGAATTAATGTTTCCTTCCGACTGCATCATTGCCTATTTCTGAATAGGAGTTTTCTATACCAGACGGCTAATTTGCTCATTGCCCCACACAATTTGTCTTCTATTTTCCCTGATCATGCCTGTCCCTGAAACAAATTTGTCACTGCTTTTCTCAAAGCCTTCCATTCCTCAAGACCTAGGTCAAAGCCCTTGGCCTCATAAACCTGTCTCAGAAATGAAATCCTACAATTCTAGTACTTGTTGGAGCATTTGACACATGGCTTTTGCAACAGCTAAAGCTGTTTGAGATTAGATACCATTTCATATATTCCCTGGGTCTGCTGTAGATGTAGTGTTTGTGGGTGAGCCCAAATGAACTGATGGCCAAAGCGTTCAAGGACCCGGCACTGAAGTAAGAGAAGGAAGTAATGGCAGCTACAGAAGGCTTAGAAGTAAGAGTGTCATTGCCTACCATAGTGCCTGGCATAGATGGTCCAGTCAGTACAATTCTGAGGCTGAAAAGATGGAGGGAGGGGAGAGGGAGAGACTGGTAACCAGATAAAGGCTGGCAGGGAAAGAGAAAACACTGTTGGGAATTTGTAACCCAGGACTTTTAGAAACTTTAAAATATTTATATTCTGTTCAAAGATCCTATTAAAAGAGTGTATGTTGGTGATGTTGTGTGCCATTGAGTCAGGTCTGATTCACAGTGGCCCTGTGTTAACCTTCTTAAGAGTGACTGGTAGGTTTGAACTGCCAACCTTATGGTTACCAGTGCTTATTCTACAACACCACACCTGGGCTTATATGTAATAATCATTACTATTAAATGAATATTTGCTTCTTCCTGGAATAATTGTCACTTTTATCAACATTGGTGCATTTCATTTAGACTGAAATGTCTGCTATTTTCTGAGATAAAGTATAATTATGTTATGTTTGTATATTATTTCTGTAAACCTGGGATAGTTTTCAGTCCCTTAGAAGTTGTTGGCCACCTGCTGCTCAAAGAGCCATTTTCTTAATCAGCATAAAGTTTTATTATTTAATATCTTGGTTTGTTCCCCCCTCAATAAAAGCCAAATTCAACGTTCAGACTTCTGGAATAAAACTTCTAACTGAATGCCAAATAGTTTAAGCAGCTCTCATAACTAATTTCATTTATAGTTTCATTGCATTGTCCTCAAAGTGTAGCCTTGAAATTACAAAATAAACATATATGTCTATATTTTATGGGCTCACACACTAAAACCTTAAAGTAGAAGTTTTTCTCCCCAGGAAAATACAGGCAGAGAATTCTTAAAGTAACTAGAACAAGTGACCTATGCTATGGGTTATTTTGCTGTCTGTTAAAGCCATGATTTGTGTATATAGATCAGAGTATAGGAATTATTACATGATATACGAGGATCCTCATGTGTCGCTATAGGATAAGCACTCGGCCTCAAAGGCCAGTGGTTCAGACTCACCAGCTGCTCCTTGGAAACCCTATACTGGGTCCTTACGAGTCAGAACCGAGTCTACAGCATTTAACAACAACAACATGATAGATGAGGGAGCTTCGAAAAGTTCGTGGAAAAGTGGAATGAAAGATAATGGAATAGTTCCACGAACTTTTCGAAGCTCCCTCATATATAATTTATGTTGTTGTTGTTAAGTGCCGTCGAGTCGGTTCCGACCTATAGCGACCCTGTACAGGGTTTCCGAGGGTGTAAATCTTTATGGGAGTAGAAAGCCTCATCTTTCTCCCGCGGAGCGGCTGGTAGTTTCGAACCGCTACCTTAAATGTTCGCAGCCCGATTCGTAACCACTACGCTACCAGAGCTCAATATAATTTATAGCATGTACTAATTTTTCTGTGTCACGGAAGTTAGGAATATTGACACTTTAAACAGCTTAGAGAATATTGGAGACTACGTATGCCCCTAATTTGTATGGGTTTACTTGGCTGAATTAGCCTAATTCTTTGGGGATTCCTACCTGCTGCTTGAGATAAGCAAGCCCAGAGCTTTAGTCACAATGGTTATGGGCTCTGTCTTGCTTTTAGGAAACAAGGAGTGCTTCTGCACTCTGTATTGTAATAGTAGCAGCTGAACAGGCCACGAGAGTTCCAAAACTGAAACTGTGTTCCAAATGCTTATGGCATGCTGTGCTGGTGTGGATAAATTCAGAGGATGAGCTTGGCTCCCCTTTTAACCCTAACTTTCTATGGTCCTTTCATTTTGACACTAATTTCAGGCACGAACCTTGGCACTTAGCTACAGTGTGTAATTGTTGGGATCTTGCTGCCACCTGGGTGCACAATCAAGAGCAGCAAATGGAGAACAATATGTAGCCCCCGTGATTTGCCATAAGAACATACCACATGCAGTTGGAAAATGAAATATTTAATCAGTCCATTTTCTCAATGCAATCCCAATCAGTTGAATCAATGAAAGATTTTATTTTGTTTCCTCCAAATTAACTGCTTGTTTTTTGTCACTGTGACGATAAAGCCTTTGGCTCCCTTTCAATTTCACATCATGTAAATTTGGGCAACATTGCATGTCAATTTGAATAGACAAACATGAAGAACTTACCATTGAATATGCTTAATTAATAACTCATTTTGGTCAAGAATAGTAAAGAATAACTTCCATGTGTCTTCTGTTTTATTGATTGGCTGTGAACTTAATTATGTAAAAGGCTATTAAGTAATGCACGAATAATACTGTTCCAATTTTAGGCATGTTGTATGATGATGCTGTTGATCTTTAAAAGAAATTCCATTTGGTGACATTTACAAAAATAGTTTCATGTTCGCAGTTTTTAAATTTTATTTTAAAAGATATCGGGAATGGTGTAACTCTCAAGTGGTAAGCAAGTAACCTAGGAGATACATAATTGATATAGAAACATGCAAGACATACATTGCTTCCTAACGGATATTAAACTTATACTGAGCCCAGAGAAATAAGTTAGAAAAGTAAGGAAATGCTGTAAGAATAGAACTCTCTATGTAACCTGGTATGATACCTTTAAGATTATGATCTATTCTTTAAGCCAAGTGACTTCAAAATGCTCCATAGATTTGAATCCAAAAGTCAGTTGTCCTTACTTACCTTAAAATGGCTAATTCAATGGTATTCAATTCAATCCAGTTTACCAAGTTACTCACTTATCTTCACTTAACTCTGATATTGCTCTATTTTATATTTTGGTTGGGTAAAGAAAGTAAGACATGTCAGTACATATGACAGAATTTCTGGCTCTTAACCACAAAACATAATGTTTTTAAAAGTCCAAAATATCTACTTGGTTTGAGAGATTTGGGGTTTCTATTTCAAGTTGGATAAAAGTTGTTATAGTATGTGATCGTTCTAACTAAAATGGTATCTCTTTGGGCCAAATATCATGCGTATTATCATAAATTTGGGAAGATTATAACTCGTCTTGTTTGACCAGGTTCTGTGGAAATTTTTATAAAAGAAAATATAATATTTCCCTAACCAACTGTGGTATAATTGGAGAGAGAAAAAGAGCCTTTAAAAACTAATTGGATAATGTAATAAAATTACTCTTAGCAACCCCACTTTAGTACTGTGGAGGGAAAAGCTGTTTCCGCAAAGGTAGAAATCAGTATTAAAAAATCTAATGTACCTTTTAAGTTCAGAATATTGGTTCAGATTATTTGTTGTGAGAATACTATGAGAATGCTTAGAATAAAGACCAGTCCATGGAAGTAGGTTTTGGAGTTTAGAATTTTTTATTGATTTCATAAGAATAATTACAAAGGCTTTCATTTCATGAGGTTTTTTTAAAAAAATAAATCTATATGGATGTGTTAGTAATCAACTTAACTTTCTAAAATTTACAAATACCTTTCTTTATTAAAGGCTTTAACTAAAATGTATGAGTGTGTGAATGCTTGCACAGATTGAGGGGAGGAGGGGGGAGGATATGGAGTTTATTGCTGGCCTAATTGTGCCTTATGTTATTCCTCTGAAGTTTGAACATAAATAGCCAATAAAGTGTTGGAAAAATATTTTGAATCATTGTATATATGCCTATCTTTTGAAATATTTCTACTTCCTCGCTATATCAAGAAGAGAGGCTAACACTTTCTCAGTGATGGAAAACGTTTCAAAGCGGTCTATGACAACATCCTTGAATGCATAAAGTCTCTGCCTGTAGCTTCCTTTTCAGGCACCAATGTTATGCCATTTACCCACATATAAACAAACACTATTCAAATAAAACCTAACATTAAACAAAGAACTTTGTTCTATCGCAAATATAAAAATTTATAGGATTTTAAAGAAAAAACAAAACTGTGTACATACGTGCTTATCATTTTCAGGGACGCCAAAGAGTAGTCAGTCAAATATTTTTTGAACTTTACTTTAAAAGTCTTGAAGAGTTTGCTTTTAGTTACTTTTATATCTCTGTGTGGAAAATCACAGTAATGACTTACTCAGTCTCTTATTTTATTTGGTAGTGTATCGGTTCTGTAGGCTTAAAAAGAAGAGCTGTGTCCATTTCTACCTTCTCCACTCAGTGAAGGAAAGAATTGGATAGGAAACTGCACACTCTCCCCTTACCCCCAAGCACCCCCTATAAACAGTGCATGGCAGCCATTAAGCAGGGGCATTCAGATGTCCTGTGATTGGGAAGGCTAGTCCACCTGAATGCCCTCTTTTACCACAGGCTATTGAGTCCATTCCAGCCCATAGAGACCTGGTATGTGTCACAGTAGAACTCGTGACATTTTAAGAAGTAGATACCAAGACTTTCTTCCAAGGTGCTGCCTGATAAACTTGGATTTCCAAACTTTTGGCTAACAGCTGAGTCTGTTACTGTTTGCAGTCAGGGACTTCATCCTGTTATAGAAATGGTTTTATACCCTACACATCATGGGGAAACTAGACAGATGATGCTTAGTGAGATCACTTTAAGAACACATAGCAGCATTCTCTTTAGATACGATAGCCATTCATTCTCATGGTCTTTGGGAATCAGTGTTTACCCTCCACCTAACTAAACAGATAATGACAGCAGAGACTCTACACACTTCCTCCTTGTGACTTGTATAAATGTTTTTGGCATTTCCAAATATGAATTCCTCTCACTGCTGTCTTCTTTGTGGCTGTATTTCATTTTGATAGCCATTTTTAGAAGACACTTTTGAACTCCTCTGCATAACATAAAAAGTATGGTTGGTGCTATGGTTTTGTGGCCAGGAACACAAAGCACTTTTTTTTTTTTTTGTCTCTTGCACCTGTGGTGAATCTATATCCTTTCAATAATCAACAACTTTCTGCTCTTAAGGTTTCTATCACCCAGAAATAGGTGATTAGCAATCTAGTGCTTATCCTACAGTACCACATTAGGTAGAGTCACATAATCTCAGTTTTAACGGGTCCTGGTGGTACAGTTGTTAAGCATTTGGCTGCTAACCAAGAAGTCAGCAGTTTGAACCAACCAGCTGCTCTGTAGGAGAAAGCGTATTCCACTTCTGTAAAGATTTACAGCTGTAGAGACCTTATGGGCAGTTACACTTTGTACTACAGGGTTCCTATGAGTCAGAATAGACTTGATGGAAGTAGTTTTAATTTTTTTCAGTTTTACTTTCAAATGACTCCTATTGTCTTCCAATTTAATTTTGATGCCACATCTCTGGAAGTAAATTATGTTTTATAGTGGTCACCTGCCTTGTTTAGTCTTTCAGGAGTTTAGACATCTCTTTGGTATCTCACCAGCATGCTCATTCATAACAACCTAATTTTGGAATAACTTTTTCATCATCTTCTAGGTTCTTACCCCACGAGAGTAGCCAAGGAATTTTGACTGTTGGTGCCTCTGATGGCAAATGAACTTTCTGAAGCTTCATCTTAAGTATTTCAACAGGAAGCAAAAATTTTAGTGCTACAACAATGTCCAGGAACACAAAGAATTTTTTTTGTCTCTTGTACCTCAGGTGGATCCGTAGCTTCTTAGTAATCAACAAGTTTCTACTCTTAGGTTCATATTCCTTTTTAGAGTCTACATTGACTGGTCATGGTTTCAACCAATTTCACATTAAAATTTTCTGTGCCCTGTGATTTAAACATCTTGAGTGGTAGATGGAAGTTAAGTATTTGAATGTACACTTTGAGGGTAGTGTTAATAGAATGCAGACATCCTTGTATGATCATCAAAAGTTCATCTGAAAGACCTTCTTACCTAATATCCACTTTCCTTGTTCATGTGGGACTCTTAAATGAAGAAATGATCTTTGTAGCATGAATAGTGTAGGCTTGAAATCAAACAGATTTGATTCAAATCCAAGTTCTGCTACTGCCTACAGTTTCCTTGTACCATCTACTCAATGTCTTTGAGATGTAGTTTCTTTCTCTGCAAAGTATTATAATGCCTACGTTTCTCACATTTCTTGACCATTTCCCATACACCAGAGATTGTTCTTACAGAGGCTATGAAACAACTATTATAATATACATTTTGCAAATGACTGCACTTAGATTTGGGGAAGTAAGGAATATCCAGCCACACAGACACAGTGAAATAGTGGGCTCCTTGCTGGTTCTTTTTGCCTAAAAGGTCAGAAGGTATTCACATATTACATTTTAATGCATATTTCCATGTAAGTTAAAAAAAAAAAAAATCACCAGTTGTAAGTCCTTGATGATGAGAACCAGTATTAAAGACATTTATATTTCACCCATGTTGTTGCTTCTCAGACATGCTGTTTTTGAGTGTGTTTTGTAAATGGAGGTAGAGGGCTATAGCTATGAGAGCCGTTTTATGCTTTTCTACTGAAAATGGTGATGGTGTTCTCATGATGACAATACAAATCTTTTTCAGTGAATTTACTGGGTAAATGTCTATTGCATGAAATTGAATGCTAGTCTGCGAGGCAATTTTTGTGCCTTACATGAAAAAGTGGACACCATTTCCAGAAGAGCTTGACATTCTCAGGGAGCAGTTTTCTAACCTGGAAAATATTGATATGTGTGGTTTCTATGATTCTTGATAAAGAAAAATAAAAGAATGATTTTCTTGGAATGTAAAACTTTTATCCGGTTGTGGCTTTATCTCCTGCCCATACGCACGCAGGATACTGCTAACTCTAGCTTCTTCTCCTACTTCATCTGCAGTCTTTTGAAGTCTGTGGGATGCCCAGGGGTCTATAGAAACACGGAAACAGCACAATCCCTTTGGTTAAGAATAACATGTCAGTTTCTTTTTTTTTGCTTTTGTGTGCTCTCTGGAGCTCACCCATGCATGATGTTCCAGTTGACTTCAAAGGCAAATCCATGGTTGGCTTAGCTCCACAGGACAGAGAGCAAGGTAAGAAATGGGCTTAGTGCATTCAAGGCCACTGGGGAGCTGAGAGAACCAAGCAATTTGGTTTCTAAGATGATTTGTTCATTTATACACTCATGGTAGAACAGGTAAATTTACATAATATTCTCTATTATATGGCCACCATTAAAAAATATATTTTTAATGATAACTGGACAGTACCCAACAATGCTGATTGATAGCTACATTAATTCCTATACTTGAGGAGCTTAAAATCTAATAAAGTAGGTTTAGATATAATAAATTTGCAATAAGAAACTACTACTAAGTCATAAAGGTATGGAATGTGTAAATCATAGAGAAATTTTAAGTATTAAGAATGGAAAAGAGTAAAGAATGATATATTCTTTATCTTATCACACAGGGGCACTTGCTTTTCAAATACTGTCATTAAAGAAGACTTCTTATAGAAGTCTAGAGTCAGGCAGTGCTGAGATAAAGAAGGGAAAAGACAGTGAGTTAAAGACATCATTACAAACTTAAACCCACTTTGGGTAAAGGTTTAGAAGTGGAGGAAAAATGATTGGATGATATGGCCATTGCTTGAGAAGAATATGGAAGACCAGAGAAGGCTAAAAGAGAAAGCATGGATGGCATGGTGAAGTACCCATCTGTATTGTGAAACAAGACAAGCCTACAATGAAACACATCAGCATGGAAGTCTAAAGGGGTTCCTTCCTAAAGAAGAAGTAAAGGTGACGTTGTTGTTGTTGCTGTTAAATGCCATCGAGTTGGTTTCGGCCCTGAGCGACCCTGTATAGGGTTTCCTAGGAGCGGGTAGTGAGCTTGAACCACCTACCTTGAATTTAAACCAACTTTGCCGTCTAGCACATTAACCCTTATGAGATTGATGGAAAAGCCATAGAAACAAGACAAAACCCTAGCAGCTTAATAGAGTATGGATAGTTGCTTTATTTATGAAGACTAGGAGTTTGAGGAGTTGCTGGATGATACAAACTATTAACACACTCAGCTGCTAACCAAAACGTTGGAGATTTGAGTCTACCCAGAGATGCCTTGGAAGACAGGTCTGGTAATCTACTTGTAGAAAATCAGCCTTTGAGACCCCTATGGAGCACAGTTCTTCTCTGACACACATGGGGTCACACCATGAATTGGAGTTAATGCCAGAGCAGCTCATTTTAGGAGTTTGAAGGTGATAATCTTTATTTTTAGAATTCAGAGGATAAGAGAGATCACAATAGATGAAAGGGACCAAATCCAGGTGCGAGATCATCAGGTCCTAGACTATGACTATAGGTGGAATATAATAAAGGAGGTAAATTTTCCAGTTATGTAATAAACAAACGAAGAAATATAACAGCAGCAAACCCCAACACCAAGGAAGGTAAGCAGTACAGAAATTGAAAATAGTTCGAATGTTTTGATTCCTTGATGGAAAAGAAACATACTAAGTGAGGACCCCAGAAAATACTAGAAAGAGGACCAAAACTATTTAATGCATGTTTTTCATCTGTTTCTGGAATGAAGAAGAAAAAAAGCAGAAGGCTGTTTCTTCATATTGTGATGATTTCCATATTATCCTTATGAAGTATTTTAGCTAACAAAGTATGTGTTATCTAAATCTAAAGCTAGAAGCACTTTGTAATTTCCTAGCCCACACATAGCACAATTCTTTTAGGTCATCTTATCCAGCATTTATCTAGGGAGCCACAACAGAAGAATTTCTGTTTGTATGGTAACCAAATTCAGACTTTGTATTACTGAACCTCAACTTGAATCTTGACTGTGGTTACGTCTTTCTAGTTAATAGAATGGAAATAGAAATGAGTCATTTGTCTCCTGAAATTGTCATTCTGTCTTTGCTTTTGGCGACATTGGCATGTGGACTATGGTTGGAACAAAGCTACGTTGATTTGTCATCAAACACTTGGACTTGCACTTTGAAAGGGAAGAAAAACATTGTGTGAGTCAAAATGAGCTTTGAAAAAGAACAGGCTATTTGCATATTTTCTAATTATTATCATTCTGTGTTTCTCTTACAAGATATATGCCATAATTTCATTGCCTTGGAACTGCTCAATATTTGCTTTCCTATCCACAAAACCATATTTTGATTTAACTTCCTAGATGTTGGAAAGTAAAACTGAAGTATCTGTTAAGTTTTCTCTTAGTCGGAACTCAGGAAGAGAAAATTATGAAGGGAAACCACCTCATTTCATGGTTAGAATGAAGACTGGATTTGGAGAAGGGACTTGTTTAAGGTCACACATCTAGTTAGTGACCAAGCCAGGAAAACATTAAAATCTATTCATACCCAGAAAACTTACTTTTTAAGCTATGCTGACCTGTTCTTTTCCAGTGTTGTTCAGTTCCATTAAGTCAGTTCCAACTCACAGTGACCCTATATAGGGCTTCTGAGGAATAATTGGTTAGCAATCCAGTGCTTAGCCTACAGCACCACACCAGGACTCCAGTGTAGAAGATTCTAAACAGTAGAAAACTAACTCCAAATAGTATTATCATTCACTAGGAAATCAGATTTCATATTTAATGTTTCATAGTGTTGGAGGAGAATATTGAAAGTGCCATGGACTGTCAAAAGAACCAATAGATCCGTTTGGAATTAGTGCAGCCAGAGTGCTCCTTGGAGGCCAGGATGGCCAAACTTCATCTCTCATACTTCGGACATATTGTCAGGAGGGACTAGTCACTGGAGAAGGATATCATGTTTGGAAAGGTGGAGGGTCAGAGAAAAAGAGGAAGACCCCCAGCAAGATGGACTAGCAAAGTGGCAGCATCAATGGGCTCAAGCTTGCCAACAGTAGTGAGGTTGGCCCAGGATCCGGCAGAGTTTCATTCTGCTGTGCCTAAGGTTGCTATGAGGTGGTGCCGACTTGATGGCACCTAAGCTCTGGTAGCATAGTAGTTATGAATCGGGCTGTGAACCACAAGGTCAGCAGTTTGAAACTATCAGCTGTTCCGCAGGAGAAAGATGAGGCTTTCTGCTCCCATAAAGATTTACAGCCTCGGAAATCCTGTACAAAGGTCTTTATGAGTCGGAACTGACTCCACGTCACATAACAGCAATAACAACAAAAACAAATGTTATCTGTACATCAACCACAGACATTATTAACGTCTGAAGCACTTATACTTAAAAAAAAAAAGTAAAGGTAATAATTATGTAAAAAAAAAAAATCACCATTTTTCTGATTTTCTTTGGGAATTTATTAAGATAATAACAAATCTGACTCCATGGTGTTCCATTTTTTGCTTACTAAAGAGCCTACCATACCATGGAGTTGGTTCCGACTCATAGCTATCCTGTATAGGGTTTCTGAGGTAAATTTTTACAAGAGCAGAGAGCCTCATCTTTCTCCTGTGGAGCAGCTGGTGGATTTGAACTGCTGACCTTGCAGTTAGCAAACATGTAACCCACTACGTTCCCATGGTTCCCCACCATCTGTCCTATATCTAGGGTGAGTTACCCAGAAAGTTTCTGTGAATGTGAATGTGGTAGGAAAATAAGAAGTGAAGAGAAAGTGGGGAAACAGTCACAGATGGAGACATAACTGAGTTTGACAGGGTCTGGCTGGGCCCTCAAGGAGAAATGGTCACTGATTCACGTGTAGTCTCACGTTTCTCCCACCCTAAAGAGCCCCTTCCTTGTCCTGGTACCCTTCCATCTTCATTTTGAACTCTCTCTTCCCCATCTCATACAGACTTCTTGAAAATTCAATGTTGACATACTTTTGGCATTTTCTTCTGCCTGCTTTAAAAGTTCCAGCATCTGACATTTGCTCTCACCTCATAACTGAACTAATGGTTCCTGAATCATGAAGTCCAGCATGTTTCTAAAAAATTCTCTTTTGGATCTTTTGGATCCTCTATCTTCCTACTACATAGTCCCCCTAATTGTTGCTTCACTGTCTCTTTCATGTGCTTCTCATCTCTCTCCTCCCTAGGGTTCATCCTTAGCCCATCACTCTTCTCACCCATCATGCTCTACTTCAGTAGTTTCATCTGCTCTTATCATTTGTAATACGTTTTAAATGTACCGTCAATCCTTTTCCTATAATTTAGACTCAAATATCCAACTGCCATGTTCACCAACACCCTCAAACCCAATATTTGCCAATTACCTTCATCACTGTTCCCCTCAACTTGATTCTTCCTCATTCTATGCTCACTTATGGTGTTGCTATCCACTCATCCATCCATACTAGAAACCCAGCAGTAAGCTTTGGCTCCTCTTTTTCTACCTTTATTGTTTTACATACCAAACTTGGAGTCCTGGTGTGGCACTGTAGGACAAGCACTGAACCCCAAGGCCTATGTGGACTTCAAGGTTGGCAGTTCAAACTCACCAGTCACTCTTCAGAAACCTGTACAGGTCAGTATGAGTCAAAACCAATTCAGCAACCCTTAAGAACAACAGTAACATACCAAACTTATTACAAGTACCTTTTAAGTTTCCTTCTTAAATATTTATGGAATCCATCTCTAAAATTCATTGGCACTGCCACTTTTAGTTCAAGACTGCTGCCACTTTTGTTGAGACCATTTTAATGGCCTTTGTTCTGCCAGTCTTGCCACCCTCAAATCTTTCTCACATATTACCCAAACTAGGCCTGCCATTCTCAAGTTCAAAATCCTTCAATACTTTTTTTTTTTTTTTTTCCTCTACTAGTCTTGAGGCTCACAATTTCTTGAATTTCTTGTCTTAACCCTTGCTCTCCAGCAATGCCCAACAGCTTGGGACTGTAAATTAAGTCACATCATTTCTCACTAGTTTGACATTGCTTTTTGGGGCTTCTTTGCTTCTGAGTTGCTTCTCACCCCATTTCCCCAACCCATTTGTAGTCTTCCTTTTGTCAACAGAGATGTGTCCCCTCTTCAACATAAGTGAGACCTTTCCATCCATTATGTGTCTTATCATCTCCATCGCATGGACCCTTAGCCTTCCTATGGAACCTACACACACTCCAGTCATTTCATCAATTATGGTGTTTTCTAATTTTTGTGTATATGTAAATCTTTTACAGGGTTGCTATGAGTCAGAGTGGAGGGTTGGAGAAATAGAGGAAGACCCCCAACTAGATGGATTGACACAGTGGTGGCAGCAATTGTCTGAAACGTAGCAACAGTTGTGAGGTTGGCACAGAACTGGATAGTGTTTTGTTCTGTTGTGCATAGGGTCGTTATGAGTCGGTACAACAACATGAGTCGGAACCAACTCAAGGGCATTTAACAACAAGTCTATCCTATTCAGTGCTGGCTAATAAAGACCACACAATGGTGTCTTTTAATCTATAGGACCTGTTGTTATAGCACCTGACACATCGTAGGTCCCTGGTACACAGTACGTTCTCATTACATGTGAATGAATAATGGATAGATAGATAGATAGATAGATAGATAGATAGATAGATAGATAGATAGATAAGCTCATCTTCCCAGAAATATTTCCTCTGATGATAATGCAGAGAAAATATCTGTGGCTTATACAGTCCAGTGACAACTGTTAGCAACGTGTGTTCTTCAGTTAAATCAGTATCTCTTTGGATAAGAATTTGGTATAGAACTATAAAAATCATTGTCTATTTCAATGCTTATTATTATGATGGTTCATTTAAAGATGTTTTTATATATAGGTTTTACTTTTAACTTGGAGTCTTGGTGTGGTACTGTAGGCTAAACACTGGACTGCCTTGGAAACCCTGTACAGGGTCCCTATGGGTCGGATTCGATTCGACGGCACTTAACAACAACAACAAGAACAAAAAAAGCTAACCACAAAGTTGGAAGTTCAAACTCACCAGACGCTACTTAGAAATCCTATACAGAATGGTTGTGAGTCTGAACCAACTCAATGGCACATAGCAACAGCAACCTTCTTTAACTTAATTTTACCTTTCAGTTAATTCTGAGGAACAGTAACGGTGTCACAAATATCTGAGTACCTTTATTATACCATTTCCTCTAGCATTTATATTTTACAAATGCACAGATTCTACCCTGCAAAGCAGCTGACATTTTAAAAAGACAGTTATTGGGTTGCACAGAACACCATTGTTAGTTTAGAAGTATCACAAGAATCTACTGCCTCTACTTCCAGTTCGTTCTCTTATTATTTTCTGCTACTGCTTTGGCACTTTCAAAGGTATATTTCATATCATAATTATTCAGTCACATGTCAAAAATGTGGATTTCCCAGGGTGCCTAATTCTCATGCCAAGACAAGAATTTAAAGCCTTATTTATCCACATTTCAGATACATATTTTTTCAAACCAAGAAGTAGCACACAGAGCTTTTCTGTCCCCAAAAATACTACATATGCTTTTTTTCTCAGTAAGAAGAGTGAGGTTTATTTTTTGTTAATGAAATGCCAAATAAACGCAGCCAACTAGCAGAATTAAATTGGAGCATCTTTGGCAGGAGGCTACGCAGTTCCATTTGTGCAAATGTTTTGCAAAACTTGAGCTTAAGGAATTTTTTCATTTTGCTAGATTCTTTTAAAGTTGGGACATTTAGGAGTTGGGACAACTCTTACAATATTATAAACATTTTCAAGACTGGTTATTGTAAACTCACTCTTTTTGTAATTTCTTTTCCTTCTCTCTGTGTTTTTTAGTACAACTTACTCACTGTCTCTTTTTGTTTGTCTTCGGATCAGACAGGGAACAAATGTTTTGTTGTTAGGTGCCATCAAGTTGGTACCAACTCATAGCGACCTTATGCACAGCAGAACGAAACACTGCCCAATCCTGGATCAACCTCATTATTGTTGCCACGTTTGAGCCCATTGATGCTGCCACTTTGCCAGTCCATCTCACTGGAGGTCTTCCTCTTTTTCTCTGACCCGCCACCTCACCAAACATGATATCCTTCTCCAGCGACTGGTTCCTTCTGACAATCTATCCAAAGTATGAGAGACGAAGTTTGGCCATTCTGGCCTCCAAGGAGCACTCTGGCTGCACTTCTTCCAAAACAGATCTGTTGATTCTTTTGGCAGCCCATGGCACTTTCAATATCCTCCTCCAAAACCGTAACTCAAAAGCATAAATTCTTCTATGGTGTTCCTTATTCACTGTCCAGCTTTCACATACATATGAGGTTATTGACAATACAATGGCCTGGGTCAGGTGCACCTTAGTCCTCAAACTGACATCTTTGCTCTTCAACACTTTAAAAAGGTCTTGTGCAACAGATTGCCTAATGCAATACGCTGTTTGGTTTCTTGTCTGCTGCTTCCGTGAGTGTTGATAGTTGATCCAAGAAGAAAGAAGTCCTTGACAACTTCAAACTTTTCTCCATTTATAAGATTATATAAGAATTAGGATAACATTGGGAATCACTTTTAGAGTTTCTTCAGAAACAAAAATTCTCAAAAAGTGGGAAATAGGTTGTGTTCTTTTTGAAAACCAAAACGTTCACTTTTGACTTTTATTTATCTGTCAGGTGGGCAAACTTGTTTTTGTACAAAGTCAGACAGTAAATATTTTAGGTTTTGTGGGGAATATGACACCTATGGTGACTACTTGCTTATTCTTTTGTAGCTTGAAAACATCCAAACATGATACAGCAATGAGTAAGTGTGACTATGTTTTAATAAAACTTTATATCTTATCTATATTTCAAGTTGCTGTTTGCATGGTTTTAAGTTTCTTGTGGGAGTGGGTATATGATAATTCATTTTGTATTGCACCATGACCATAGTGACTTTCACAGTAGAAAGATACTTTTAAACAGAGGAATGTATGAATGACTAGTGCTCTGTATACTAACCGAGTCCTGGTGTGGTGCTGTAGGATAAGGGCATGACCATAAGGTCAGTTTGAACTGCCAGATCCATGGTTCAAACTCACCAGCTGCTCCTAGGAAACACTCTACAGGGTCCCTGTGAGTAAGAACCGGCTTTACGGCACTTAACAATAACATAGTAACCAAATATAAATTTGATCTAATTGTAGCCAAAATATCAGACTGACTGTGTAAGTAAATCTCTTGGTCCTTCTGTTCTGTTACTTCAAAGGATCATAGATTAGAAACACTGAGATGAAAACAAATAGAAAGAGAAAAATACATGTTGCAACTGGAAGGTAAAACAGGAGTCTGAAAGCTTTGAACAGGGAAGACTATTATCACACTTCCCCTTGCTGTGTTTCAAATCCATGACCTAAAAATAAACTTCAAACTATAAACTGTCTGTATTCAAGATAGAAAGATTTCTAAATTAAAGAAAAAAAAAAAAAAAAAGGTGTCATTGATGGTGGAAAAAGCAATGTATGATTTCACATCAGCCCAGGTTCCGAAACAGTGTATCAGGATATTTTGAGTATTTTATACGGTAAGCACATACTGATAGATTTTTAATAAGTAGGGTAAGAATTTTATCTTGAGTGATTTTAAATATGTTCAGTTAAAAATAAGAAGAGACACCGTTTTTGGTGTGAATGTGGGCAGGGAGCCTGATGGATTTAATAATACATATTCCTGCTCCAAGCAAGTAGGATAAACACAAAGTTTATGCTTCAAACGTACCAGCCACTCCATGGGAGAAAGAGGAGGTTTTCCACTTCTGTAAAGATTTACAGTCTCAGACACCCTATGTTGTTGCTAGTTGCCGTCTACAACATATATTCCAACTCATAGTGACCCTGTATAGGGTTCCCAAGGAATGGCTGGTGGCTTTGAACCACTGACCTTACAATCAGCAGTCCGGTGCTTATCTCACAGTGCCACCCAGGGTGGCGATGAGTTGGAATCTACTTGATGGCCATGGGTTTATTTCGGTTGTAAGAAATGTTTATTCTACAGAGCTATGTGACCAGCAGCAATAATGTTGTTGTTAAGTGGCATTGAGTCTGGTCCGACTTACAGCAACCCTATATGGGTTTCCAAGGAGCAGCTAGTGGGTTTGAACTGCCAACCTTGTGATTCACAATCCAGTGCTGATTCTACAGTATCACAGCTTCCAAAGATCTGTAGTTATACTCAGTGTTTGCAGAATAGAGACGGTCACTGTTGTGACCTTCCATCTCATATCGACCCTGTGACAGAGGGTTTTCTAGGCTGTCATTTTTATGGGAAGAGATCTCTGATTCTTTTGAATGAGGTTCAAACACCAACCTTTGGTTGGCAATAGAGCACTTAATAGTTGCACTGTTTGGGCTCTTCCCAAGTATAAGAACCAGGATTTTATTTATTTTGTCTATTTTAAAATAATTATACAAATAATAATAACCACACTGAAATGGAAAGAGTGAAAAGAAACCTCCTCTAGCTCTTCTAGCTACTCCCTCCCGACTTATACTTCCTAGAGATAATGGAACCCCTGAATCATGCAAACAGTAAACACACTCAGCTGTTAATTGAAAGGTTAGAGGTTCAAGTCCACCCAGAGGAACCTCAGAAAAAAGCCCTTCTGAAAAATTAGCCAGTGAAAACCCTGCGGAGCACAATTCTACTCTGACGCACATGGGGTTGCCATGAGACAAAGGTAACTTGACCACAACTGCTGCCCCCACCCCTCAAGAAAAGAATCACTTTTAGTGATTGGCCTTTGTCTTTTTTATATGTTGTCTATATATACACTTGTTTACGTATGTATATATGTAAGGAGCTCTGGTAGCATAATGGTTATGAGTTGGGCTGCTAACCTCAAGGTCAGCAGTTCGATACTACCAGTGGTTCCATAGGAGAAAGACGAGGCTTTCTGCTCCTGTAAAGATTTACAGCCTCAGAAACCCTATACAGGGTCGCTATGGGTCGGAACCTACTCGACAGGACTTAACGACAACAACACCAACGTATGTATAGGACATAAATGGAACTGTATTATACGTAATGTTACACAAGTTGTTTTCTCACTTAAAATATAGAATTTAATCATTCCATGCTGGCAGATATAAATCTCCCTCATTCTATTTATGAATGTACCACAAATTATATAACCATTTTATACTTTTCTTCCTTCTTCCCTTAAGCACTAACAATTGTGCTGTGCTTATTATAGGCATTCAAAAAGTGCTTTTGATGGTTAATTGAGGATATGAAAACAGCCTTTCCCATGGAGGGAAAATGAGTGTTTACTTATATTGATCTAGTTTACTTTTCACTGGCTGATGGATGACGGTCGGTAGCATTGGGAAGTTTCACGGCACTTTGAGAAATGCATACTTGATACTTATGGTGATATATTTTTGTACAACTTCATGTGTTTATAATGATATAACCATAAGGACACATGTCATCGCATGCAGGCACACATACATGCAAATTTATTTATTTCAAGGAGAACATTCAGATGGCCAAGTCCAGATTTGGAGATTCTTCTGACATATATCATGCCTTTTGTAACAATGGCATCTTGGAGATTTATTGTTTAGGATATTCTACCATCTTCACCATAAATGCTACATGCTTTGAGTCATATCGACAGAGAGTATCTTTAGTCTCCTGTAGGTGTAAACCTTGGTACCTTACTGTTCAGAGACAGATATTTTTAAAATTTCAGTATTATCTTGCAGCCCTGTCCTTTGCAAAGATTTTCTCATTTATTTCAACATTGTCAAATTATGGACAAAAAAAAAACAAAAACAAAAACAGAAGAAAACATGTCACTCGTAGTGCCTAAGAGATAAGGTGAGAGAAAGATTTAGACGATGGAGCAAGAATTAGATAAATATATCATCGTTTGAAGAGAAAAAATCATCTAGTCCAAGTGCTGTGGAATAATACACTAGACCAAAAGATTGGTTTGAACTGCAAGGTCGATGGTTCAAATTCACCAACTGCTCCTTGGAAACCCTACACAGGGTCACTATGAGTCATAACTGACTCAAAAGCACTTAACAACAATAACAAAGATACATAAAAGGAGCGCCGGCAGTGTTGTTGTTGTTAGGTACCATCGAGCCGGTACTGACCCATAGTGACCTTATGCACAGTGGAACGAAACACTGCCCAATCCCAGGCCAACCTCACTATTGTTGTTGCACTTGAGTCCATAGATGCTGCCACTTGGCCAATCCATCTTGTTGGGGGGTCTTCTTCTTTTTCTCTGAACCGCCATCTTACCAAACATGATATCCTTCTCCAGCCACTGGTCCCTACTGACAGTATGTCTGAAGTATAAGAGACGAAGTTTGGCCATCGTGGCCTCCAAGGTGCACTCTGGCTGCACTTCTTCCAAAACAGATCTATTGGTTCTTTTGGCAGCCCATCCACTTTCAATATTCTCCTCCAATACCATAACTCAAAAGTGTCAATTCTTCTACTGTCTTCCTTATTTACTATCCAGCTTTTGCATGCATATGAGGTTATTGAAAATACCATGGCTTGGGTCAGGCGCACCTTAGTCTTCAAGCTGACATCTTTGCTCTTCAACACTTTATAAAGGTCTTGTGCAGCAGATTTGCCTAATGCAATACGTGGTTTGATTTCTTGACTACTGCTTCCTTGAGTGTTGATAGTTGATCCAAGAAGAATGAAGTCCTTGACAACTTCAATCTTTTCTCCATTGATAAGAATGTGGTATAGTGGTCCAGTGGTAAGGATTTTTATTTTCTTGACATTGAGATGTAATCCATACATAAGGCTGTGCTCATTGATCTTCATCAGTAAATAGTTTAAGTACTCTCCACTTTCAGCAAGCAAGGTTGTATCATCTGTATATTGTGAGTCTTCCTCCAATTCTGACACCACACTTTTCTTCATATAACCCAGCTTCTTGGATTATTTGCTCAGCATACAGGTTGAATAAGTATGATGAAAGAATACAACCCTGTCGCACACCTTTCTTAATTTTAAACCATTCAGTGTTCCCATGTTCTGTTCGAACAACTACCCTTTGGTCCATATACAGATTCCTCATGATCACAATGAAGTGTTCCAGAATACTCATACTTCACAATGTTGTCCATAGGTTGTCACAGATGTTATATATAGATAATTATAACTTACATTATAAACTAGTATTACTAATTATAATTTTAACTTGTATTTTTCTGGGGCCATATAGTTTACAAAGCTTTACTCATCTTTTAATTCATTTGATTTTTATGACAACACCATAAATTGTTCTTGGTTTTTGCCATCATTTCAGCTCCAATTCATAGTAACCCTGTGTACAATAGAATGAAACACCGTCTAGTCCTACACCATCCTCAAATTCATTGCTTTGTTTGAGCCAACCCCACTGTTTCAGCCATGTGTCAGTCCATCTTATTGATGGTCTTCCTCTTATCTTCTGACCTTCTATAACAGGCGTGCAGAAACTTTTTTCTGTCAACGGCCATTGGATATTTATACCATTATTTAATATAAATTTATGTTACTGTGAATAAGACTCCTAGGTATATTTAATTTCAAGTTCAGCCTGTGGTTGCCTTGACAAGGCCAGACCACATGATTTCTTGGGCTTATATAGCCCTCGAGTCAGATGTTCCTATCCCCTGAATCTACAGGAACTGATCTGTCTTGATAACATGATAAAGTACGTGAGATGAAGTTCATCATCCTCACTTCCAAGGAGTCTTCTGACCATTCTTCTCCCTACACAGATTTGTTTATTCTTCTGGCATCCCGTGGTACTTTCAATAGTCTTTGCTAACACCATAATTCAAATGCATCAATTCTTTCACTTGTTTTTTATGATAACCCCATCAATTAGTGTTAGAATTTTCTTAACCTTTGTCATCTCAATTCCCTGTTGCTCTTTCCTAACTTGACACTTTAGGAGTAAATGTAGAAGCATTAGCCTTGTCTTGTACCTAAAGTCACTATGTTTGGGTAACATGCTTAGTTACATCTTAGAATATGGAAGTGTGTACTAAGGTTAACATCCCATTTTAGAGATTATAAAAACTCAGGTCAGATAACTTCGAATTTTTAAGCTCATGGTACTTTTGTGATCTAGAGATATGTAAACAGTATTAAAAATGGATTGCATGGATTAATTCCTAAAATTTACTCTCATTTATATCATTAAGTCCTTTGCATTCCATCCATTTCTCTAGTTAAATTAGCCACTGATCATCACAGTGGCATCGCTAACATGAGTATCATGCAGTGCTGTAATGAATGGTGTCAGCCCCACCTCGCCACCAACCTCCTCCTCACGCACCAGACTACCCAGAATCCTTCGTAATATTTATTATCAATTTTAATCACAGAATTTGTTGTTGTTATGTGCCGTCAAGTTGGTTCCAACTCATAACTCCCTGGTATAGGGTTTCTGAGGAGTAGCTGGTGGGTTTGAACTGCCAACTTTGTGGTTTGCAGTCCAGTCGCTGATCCTACAGCACTTCACCAGGCTGTCATAGTATAATATATGATCAACAGAGTTGTAAATTGCTTTAATGTTTAATATTTCTTGGATTGTATCAACTGTTGTTGCTTTATGCTGTAGAGTCAGTTATGACTCATAGTGACCTTGTATAGGATTTTCAAGGACTTACTGTTGAGTTTGAACTACCAACATTGTGATTAGCAGTCCAGTGTTTATTCTACAGTGCCATACCAGGACTCCAGATTATATAAATACTAACAACAAAATCGTTTTGTAAAATCTATATTGAAGAATTACATCTATATTATTTATAACATTATTATTAATCGAGCAAGAGCCTTTTTATTTTTTGATGTTTCTGATTTTTAAAAAATATTGCTATTTTCTTCTCAAAAAAAAGTTATTGCTAAAGTTTCAGAAATATCACAATATTGTCGGTAAAACACCAGAAAGTTTAGCAAAATCAGTGACTATTAGAAACACCAACAACAATGAAACCAACAGCTCATGTGGGGAAGGCACTGGATTCAAAGTATCTTTGTAATTGTGTAATATAATACTGACTTGTTGTGATGTGCCATGGAATCGGTTCTGGCTCATAGCGAGAGCTATGTTGTTTCCGAGGCTGTAAATCTTTACAGGAGCAGAAAGCCTTATCTTTTTCCCACAGAACAGATGGTAGTTTTGAACTGCTGATCCTGAGGTTAGAAGCTCTATTTGTAACTACTACACTACCAGAGCTGAGCACATTAAAAGATTCAAATAAGTATATGTTAAAAAATTATATGACGTTTTAGCCTTGTAGATATATTGATGCATGTAAATTGGACTTATGAAAACTGTCATTGCTGTGGTAACTAACTACGGGGATATTTTTCTAAAACGTCATAAAATTCTCTTGAAATACTGTCCAAAAATATAATAGGCAATCATTCTGGTGTCACCACCTCCACCATTGTCACCCAGCGAGTTTTACAGACCCCACACCCATGTGACACCACTGGATGGCATATGACCCAGAGGTGCAGGAAGAGGATGAAATGCCTCGAGAATTATTAAGAACTACGAATTTATATCCAGTCTGTTTGCAGTTCCGAATATTTTACTGCATTTTCATATCTTGAAAATTACTTACCTGTATATACGATATGAGGAGTCTGCTATTAACCTAGGAGCCCTGGTGTGGCGCTGTAGGGTAAACTCTGGGCTGCTAACTGCAACTCCTCAGAAATCCTATATAGGGTCGCTATGAGTTGGAACCGACTCAGCGGCACTTAGCAGCAACCACTGCATAGTCTAAAGATTGGTGGTTGGAACCCACCCAGCTGTTCTACAGAAGAAAAGCCCGAAGATTCCTTCCATCAATTATAGCTAAGGAAATCCTTATGAGCAGTTCAATTCTGTAACACCCGGCGTCACTATGAATCTATTCAATAACAGGTTTTGTATACATACATACATACATACATACATACATACATACATACATACATATATATATCCTGGTGTGGCACTGTAGGATAAAGCACTGGACTGCAAGGTCAGTTTCAACCACAAGGTTGGCAGTTCAAACTCACCAGCCACTACTTGGAAACCCTATACAGGGTTGTTGTGAGTTGGAAACGACTCCATAGCTGTATTGCTAAGTGCCGTCAAGTAGGTTCTGATCCATAGCGACCCGATAAATAGATTGATATGTTGTTGATCAGTGCCATAGAATCGGTTCCTGCTCATTGGCGACCAGATCCAGGAGCCCTGGTGTCGCGCTGCGTGTTAGTGCGCTGGACTGCAAAGTCATTTGAACCACAGCCGTTCAAACCCACCAGTCACTCCTCGGAAACCCTATACAGGGTCGCTATGGGTCGGAACCACTCGACAGCACTTCTCCAGTTTTAAGCATATCTTGCAGCATTTCTTTCTCAACCTTGCCAGGAAAACAATCCACTGCCATTGAGTTGAGCTCTGGTGATGTAGTGGTTACGAATCGGACGCTAACCTCACAGTCATCAGTTTGAAACTACCAGCTGTTTCGGGAGAAAGATGAGGCTTTCTGCGCCCGTCAAGATTTACAGCCTCGGAAACCCTGTGCAGAGTTGCTATGAGTCGGAACCGACTCCACAGCACATAAACTAAGGCAGCATTTCTTTCTCAGCCTTGCCAGAAAACCATCCACTGCCATTGAGTTGGTTCAGACTCATAGCGACCCTGTACAGGGTTTCCGAGGCTGTACATCTCTATGGAAGCAGAAAGCCTCATGGTTCTCCCTCGGAGGAACTGGAGGATTCGACAGTGCCACCACCAATAAGTCACACTCACAATCCTTGCTATAATCTTAGCGAAAACTGACTCTGTGCCTGATATTGCAATGCGTTCTACCCAACTGACAAGATTGGATGCGTCACTTTGAAGTGATATAGCGTTATTTGAACTTCAGTATAACCAAGACTAGAGTCCTAGCGTGGCGCTGTAAGATAAGCATCGGACTGCTGACAACAAGGTTGGCACTTCAAACCCACCAGCTGCTCCTTGGAAACTATATTCAGGGTTACGTTGAGTCTGAATTGACTCAATAACCCTTAACAAGAACAGCATAACCAAGACTGGAGTTCTGATGCAGTACCATAGCATGAGCACTGTACTGCTAATCATAAGGTTGTCTATTCAAACCCACCAGACACTCCTTGGAAAGCCCATTCAGGGTCACTATGAGTCGCAACCAACTCAACAGCATTAACAACAATAACAACAACATAACCAAGGCTGCCACAAAGCAGGAGTTTTTAAGAGCTTCTTAACCATGTGTGAGAATAGTAAGCTTTGAAAGGAAACTTAGGTGCAGGTGTCTGCCATTTACCTTGGCTATGAACCAGATTTTCTGTCTTTGTCTGATGAAAAGACCAGGACTAGCTAGTGCCCATTCTAAAGAGAGAGCGTGGAACAAGAGTGCGTATTGAATGTGAGGCTTCAGCATGCCTCCTGCTATAAACTTTTGTTGTTTTTTAATCAGATGCCTGTTTATAAAGCCTGACCTGATATTACTAAATGAAATAGTAAAGTCACTGTCTTCTAGATGGTTCTATGAAAATGTCACCCAAGGGTTGGGGAATATCTTAGAGAAAGAAGTACCTTTACCCTTAATTCTTTTGGAAGGAACAGTGCCTGGGAGGTAGGGCTGGTTACAGAGAGGCAGAATCTAAAACCTGAGGGCAGACCACTGCTTTCCATGAGATCCTTCTAATACAGAATGCAATATACAACTAGGCTGAAAATGATAGCAAAACGTTCCTATGTTCATCCGTCCTGGAACATTCAAGAGAAATGTCTCCGGTATTTACTAAGCCACTTGTAATTATTTCTGACATGTCGAGTCTGCTGAGGATAGAGAGAATAGGAGAAGATTGGAGGGAAAAAAATTGAATGTGATGTTAGTGCTCAAAGACTTGAATGAGTGGCCCCAGAAATGCTCACTCTAAATCTGACACTGCCAGTTAATAAAGGAACAGAGAAAATATTGAAAGGAGGTCTGTCAACATTCTAGTGTAATTTTGAACAATCAAGCATAATGGTAAGATCAAGCTATGCTATACGATTTGTAATTCTGCAAAATTATAAAACTTGTGAACAAAGGGGAATGAATAAAATAGAACTGTGGAGTGAAGGGGAATGGGAAGTTTGAGATTACAGTTCTGTCCTCTCTGACCTCACCAATATGCAAATTGCTTCATTATGTAAAAATAGCAGAGGTGAAACAAGTCAGGTTTCAAAAGAAAAGAATTTCTAGCTTCACCACAGAGAAAGATTAAGTTTTGCATTTGGAACGTCTGAGAGCATTTGAAGTGTTGTCTTATTAAAATTTATGATTAGAATTAATTCTTATTCGTTTCATTAAGAACCCAGACATCTGGGTTGAATTTGTGTGGGGAATCATTAAAAATAGGATAATGAGAAATGACAGCAGGTCTGTGGAGTAGCCAGGTAAGCCCAGTAGATAGACCTTCCTTTCTCCTGCTCCCCACTCCCTGATTTTGTTAAGTTTACATGTGATTCTATGGTGTTGGGAAATCAAAGCTATTATTGAATTTGTACATGATATGAAATAAGTAGAATCTAAAAACTGATTTCATTTCAAATATTTTTAAAGCCTTGACTAAGACACAGAGCATGGTCAAAAAAAAAAAAAAGAGAGAGACAGACAGACAGCCATGAGTAAATAAATATTTTTTATTTTGGTGAGAAAAATTTAAAACACGGTCCATGGATTGGAAACCCAGGGTGTGTCAAACAACAGAAATCAAAGCAATTGCTGATGTTTGTTGAGAAAATTTTGTGCCTGGCATCGTGCACAGATGACTGAATGGTGCTCGCAGATAGAGAGCCTGCGTTTCAGATACCTCTCCTCCGAACTGGTTAAAGCAGTTTATTTCTTCTGACGCAAGTGGCTCATAATCTCAAGTAAGAAACCAAATTACACTGTGTACCTTCTCACAGCTCCATGTTCTCCACATCCACTCAGTTGCAAAATGCAGAAGACAGCAATCTCTTTTCCGTGCCTGTCTTGTAGGCATTGATAACTCACAGTTGAAAGTACTGATGACATTTGCCTGTAGAAGTCATTCGTTCTTTGCAGGCTTGTCCATTTTCTAATAACCCAATTGCTGTCAAGAAATGTATTTCTTCTCCGATGCATAAGCCACCTTCTTCTACCTCCAATACTATTAATACCAGACCTGCCTCTCATTGAGACTTTAGATGCATGAGTAAGTCGGGTACACACTGTCCTCAGAAAACTTGCTAAGTGCCGTCTACTTGACTCAACCCATAACGAACCTGTATAGGGTTTCCAAGGAGCAGCTGGTGAGCTTGAACCACTAACCTTGTAGTTCAAACAATTTTGCAGTCTGATGCATTAGTCCACAGCACCACATGTTAGAAAACTAGAGGCGGATTGTTGCCAAGAGCTCATTTCAAAATGTGTTTCTTATTGTCTATGAGTTTATGATCCATTTAGTGTGACAAGAGGCCTGAATGTTGACAAGCTTAAAAAGGTAGTTCTAGGATTAGAATTGAGACTTCATGTGCTTTGTCTTTGGGCTCCTTTTTCTGTCTACTTTTTTATCCCATAAGAGCCCTGGTAGTGCAGTGGCTTAAGCTTTAGGCTGCTAACCTCAAGTTTGGTGGTTCAAACCTACCACCTCATGGGAGAAAGATGAGGCTGTTTTGTTTGCTCCTCTAAAGATTTATAGTCTCAGAAACCATAAGGGATAGTTCTACTGCCTTATAGTGCTGCTATGAGTTGGAATCAACTAGATGGCACTAGGGTTTTGTGTTTATATACCATATGAGAGTTTACAGTAGAACTCTTTTCTTCAAAACTTAAAATCTCAACTGAAATGCTGCTTTATACATTGACTTGTTTTTTACCTTAGGACTGCCGCAATATATCTGATCTATGGATGAGGCAAGGGTTCCTCTCCTCACTGCTAGCGCCTTTAGTTTCTGTTTTTGTTAGGTGTCATCATGTCAGCTCCTACTCATGGCAACCTTATGTGCAACAGAATGAAACTCAACCTGGTCCTGCACCATCCTCCCAGTCATTGCTGTGTTTGAGCTCTTTGTTGTAGCGCTTATGTTATTCCAACTCATTGAGTGTCTTCTTCTTTTTCATTGACCTTTATCAATGCATGATGTCCTTCTTCAGGGACTGGTTCTTCCTGATAACATGTCCAAAGTCTTGTCATCATCATTTCTGTGGAGCATTCTGGATAAGTTTCTCGTACAGAATTGTTCGTTCTTCTGGGAATCCATGGTCTATTCACTTACTATTCTTTGCTAACATCATACTCAAAGGCCATCAGTCTTTCTGATTTTTGTAATTTATTGTCCGGCTACTGCCAGCATATGAGACCACTGTAAACATCACGTCTTGGGTCAGGTGTCTCTTAGTCCTCAACACCTCAACATTTTAAAGAGATCTTTTGCTGCAGATTTTCCCAATATATTATATCTTCTGATTTGACTGTTGCTTCCATGGGTGTTGGCTATGGATCCTAGTAAATGAAGTCCTTGACAACATCATTTTTTTCTGCTTTTATCATTATGTTGTTTATTGATCTAGTTGTGAGGATTTTTGTTTTCTTTCTGTTAAGGTGTAATCCAAAGACTTCATTCATTGACCTTTATTAGCCCCTTGTTGTTAAATGCCAACTAGTTGGTTCTGACTCATAGCAACCTGTATAGGATTTCCAAGGAGCAGCTGATGAGTTTGAACCACTGGTCCTGCAGTTCAAACTGACCTTGAAGTCCAGCGATCAGCCCCTTGGGGTCTCACAAATGAGTTTCAGGTCTTGTGGCACCCACGCCACAAAAGGGCATCCTGGGACTATGCAGGGGGAAATGTGAGCCTTACCTAGAATAGCTTCTCCATGGTTCTTCTGCTGGGACTCTGAGCTTTTCGCCTTTTCTCTGGTGATGGTGCCCATATTAGAATGGAAGAGAAGAAGGTTTCAATCTGTTCTATTTTCTTTGGCACTTGCCGAGTAACTCTGTGCAAGTGGTCCTTCAGTGAGTCATTTTCTTCTAGTGCTTGCGTCTCTCCTTGGGATGGGAATTACTATTTCCGGTGCCTAGAGAGCCATTTCTAAATCACCCATGTGAGAATTGAACCCTAATGTTAAACATAATTTTTTGGAATCTAGAGAAGGAAAAGGGAAAATAAAGGGATGGGCAAGCTGAATGTATGGAAAGTTTTACCACTGCTGAATTACAAAATTGTTGAAACTGCATTGCTGTTCTACAGATTACAGATCAATTTCACTTCAGTCACTTTATGTGCAGAAATCAGCTTATGAAATAAGAAAAACAAGCAAATTAAGCAAACCATTCATTCTATGCTACTGAAAACATTACCCTAATGAAAAATCTATTCCTGGTTTATTAGGTGTATATCTGATGACATTGTAAGATCTGAATACTTTTTGGGTGGGTCTGGCATATTTTGTGGTTTTTGTCTGTTCTTTCAAAAAAAAAGGAGGGGAGGAATAATGTTATTTATGAAGATCTAAATAATAATACATTTTAAAGGTCAAACTGTCCTTGTGCCTACAAATCTGTATTAATAGTTTCTTAAAATCTATATTAATACTTCTATACTAAAATGTCAGCTTTTAATTTTTAGTGCTTACTTAGAGTTGGGAACTAGTCCATATAAACTAAATGCCATGCTATTTATAGGTTGTGTTTATTAAGTGCTTCTTCTGTACCATGCACTGTGTTAAGTATTTCACATGGATTAATTTTTTTGATCCTTATGACCCTAAGTGGTAATAGTATTTTGATTCCTATTTTATAGGAAAGGAAAAATAAAATCACAGAGAGAGTATCCAGTTAGCAAAGGTAGCATCAGGATATAACTTCAGGTGATCTGATTGCATAAAGTGACAAATTAATACATGCTCTACTCAGAGGCCCTATTTCATCATTTTTATCCTTATAATTCCTTTTTAATTTGATATTTCCATATTCAGTAAACATCTTCCAAAATTTAAGTTTTAAAGGAATAAGTGGTATCCTAAAATGATAATTAGGGAAAATAAATTTTCCTTTTGAATGCATCTCACTTACTCCTCAAGAAGACAGATTCACTGTGGAAGACAAATGCTTAAATGAGTAAGACGGAAAAATTCGTATAGGGGCTGAAACAGTTACAAAGTTTTAATTTTAAGGAGGAGAATATTCAATGTAAAGAAACCACCTAATAATCACTATGCACATGACATATTGGTTTGGTTATCATGGCTCAGACAAAGAGAAGTAACCAGTAAGTACCGTCTCTTTGACTATGTTTTCTCAACTGTAAAATGGAGTCACTGTGAGGATTAAATGAGTTAATATATGTACATTTACAACAGTGCTTGGGCATAATAAATTCCATAAGGGTGTTTGCTATCATCATCATCTTCTTCATCACCATCACCATTATTATCATTATCATCCATCATCTTCAAATTATCATCCTCACCAACATCATGAAATGCTCAAGACGTTGTCTAGCAAATATATTTTACAGTATAGTTAAACATCCTTAGGGTTTTTCTATAGGAAAAGAAGGTACTAGATTCAATTTATATTTGAGGAATTTTGCTAACTAAGGCTATTCTTAGATTTCCTAGATTTCTTTTGTTTTTATATCTTGAGTAGTAATTTAAATACTAATCAATTATTGTGCTGCCATGAGCTTGCCTGTAGTTGAATTTTACATGCAATGAAAGAGGAATTTAACATCTAAATTGCATGTTATTAAACTGAAACAGAAGGACTTAATATTTCTCTTGAAAATGTGAGAAGGGAGTGGTGAACTAAGTGAGATACTGCTTTTTAGCAAAATCTAAATGCTTAGGGAAACTAGGGTTTGGAGTTCAACCTTGCCAATTTACTTTGGGGGCAATATTGGTAGACGAAAGTGCAGTTCATAGATCACTTCCTCTAAAGAGTCAAAGTGGATGCTCTCAGAAACCCTCTAAAGAATGCACCTGAGTGAGAGTCACTTTCTTCCTTCAAGAGAGTTTGGTCCAACTCCCCCAGCTCACCAATGGGGAAAACCTGGCAAGATTCCAAAAGTGATTAGTCCTATATCTATTACTTCACAGGGCTGGGTCTGTTTGGGTGGATGAGAGGAGAAGCCTATAATTTCATAGTTGTTAGTAGAATGTTTTTGCTAAACCTCTTCTTATTTTAAAAACTAGTGAAACAGCAGTCTCAACATTTAGGATGATTTGAGAGCATTCCACAGTCACATTTAAGAGCTAGTTCCTGTAGGTTTATATCTGTCAGGTGTAGAATGCACCTGAAGTTCTTCCTAAATATTGATGGTGCCAATCAGAAGACGGTAAATATTTCCTCCAAAATATTGAATTGCTATCTTGAATTAGATATTTTTTATGAGAATGAAATAATCTGAAGATCCTTCTCCCTTCCCAATAAATAAAAAATCAGAGTTGTAAGCTTAATCAAGACAAATTAGAAAACATTTATATATATTGAATTTTAAAAATGGGCCACCACTGTTTTGTTTGGGAATAATATGACTCAGGTGAAATCAAATGTTGATTTAATGAACATTTCTATATCCATGATCACCATCTTCTATAAATTGTAAGCATTTTTATTTATTTACTTTTTAAAATCACCTGTTTGAATTATATTCTAAATGACTACCTTGTGAATACATCAATCAATCCCTTCATAGTCTTTTGTTGATCATTTTCGTCAGATGCCTAGTAATCTCATTGACTTGTGTTAATTAGGTGAAGAAGCTCCACCCAGGCATCCATGGATCAGCTATGTGGACTCTAGCTGCCAAAGGCGCTTCTCCTTCTGAACAGAGCGCTTTGCTCAGCCAGTGTAGACATGCCTGATAAACAATGGAACTTCTCCCTTGAAATCTGGAGTTTGGATCGATCTAATTCCTTAGCTCAAAAAACAAAGCAAACTAACAGACCTCAGGATGGATGAGTGGTTAAAATGCCTGCATCTTAGTGAAGCTGGGCTTAAATTGACAGTAATGTGAAAAAGAACATAATTGATAATGAACTTGAGAGTCCGCAGCATCCACTGTTGCACTAGTTAGTAATCAAGGGACTATCAAATCAAAGCTTTCACCTGACCATAAATATCTGTGGCAGGGAGACAGTTCTTGCAGGTTTATATCTGTCAGGTCTTAACACTGAACCTGTCAAAGTGCGACACGCTCATGTCACTGGTAAACAAGATGTCACCTATATTGTAGAAAACAACCTGCTTTGTGTTTTCTTCCACAGGATTTTACTGAGGGTGGGGTAGGTGGGGGGTGTGGGGGCATGTAAAAGGAATGGGTTTTTTTTCACACTGGATTTTTATTTTGCAGATTCTTAGGCTGATGGAATGAGCTATGGAGTGAATTGCCAACTGTGGGTATTCTGCTTAGCTCAGAATGGCTAAGGGGAATTCTCTTCACACATCTCCCCATGAAGTCTTCCCAGAGTGAAACAAATACCTTTGAGGTTTAAATCAGGTGTGTGAATAATGCTGTAAACTTACCTTTTTCTCCTTTTTGGCATTTGTTAAGAAGAATGGGAAGGTCGGTGGCTCTTGCCTGTCCTCTCAACTCTTTTAATGCTAAAATTGTACCCAGAAGTCTAAGAGCCCCCTCTCTGCTATGAGTTGGTATATTGGCTGAAAGATTCCTCTATATACAGGTCAATGCTTGCTATTCAACCTTTAGATTTTTAAAGGCAAGAGTATGGTTTTTTCCACATTCGTAAAGGATTTTGATTTTGGAGATATTTTTGAAATTGGGAATTGAACTTTGAAAGGCCTTTTTCTGTAGAAAAATAAAATGATGGTTGTCTATTTCCTTAGAAAAAGAAAGGCTAGCTGTAAGAGCCCTGAGAAAATTACATTCAAATTATCTTTTTAAAATGTACACTCACATTATCTTTAAAAAGTTGTTAAATGGCTCAGAAAAAAATCAAGCAAAGGTAACATTTTTAGAAAATGTAAACCACATTTCCTTACAGGATGAAGTTGTGCTTAATAGCCTGTGGTTAATTCATTCAGAAACTACAAGATTTTTGTTGCTATATTTTGTTAGAAAGGAAGGAGAGGCTGTTTCTACAGGTGTCATAGAAAAATCAATACTGAGCCACGGATTATTGGATCCCATAGTACCCTGGATACTTGGCGGTGAAATTCTTGCAAAGGTGAGTAGAGGCATTGATTTTCCTTCTCATGCCTGAAGAAATATGACAGAAAGAATGGAGGCTAAATTTAGATCGGAAGCAAGTCTGATATGAAACTATGCCTTTAAAAAATCAGTGACAGTTACTTTCAAACAAATTAACAAGGCAATTGAATTAGAATTTGAGCATATAAAATTGTCTCGTATATTTGTTCAATTTACATCTTTATTTCTTTGGGGACTAATGAAAACAAAACAAAATATTGACAATTTAACCAACGTTTTGTACGTAATTCAAATCCAGTACTTTCTTTGTGAAATGCTTGTATCATATTCCTGGTATGGTGCTGTAGGATAAGAACTGGGCTGTTCAAACTCACCAGCCATTCCTTGCAAACTCAAGATAGGGTGCTGGGAATCAGATCTTACTCGAGGACGCTTACCAACAACATACAAGCTAGAATATTCTCTCTTAAACCTATAACACCTATAACCTATAACTTTCAGCTTTTAAGAAAAAGCATGTTATTTATACAGTCGAAATTAAAAAGATGAGCCCATGAGTAATCTTCTGTATTGACTCTAGGTATCTTTCCAGTTAAGTCATACTATAATTTTTAGACACATGCTTGCTTGTTTACTTATTTTACAGTTTCTTCTAGATTTTTCAAAGTTGAACAACTACATAATGCGTTGGTTGCTTTACTGCATTACTTAGCATTCCATCCGTGCAGGCAGATGGCGTTCCTAGGTTTGGAAGTATAAATCTCATGGGAAGTCAGCTGAAGAACATTTTATGCATCACTCATCCTATTATGATCCCTGTGCTGTTCCCTCTCTCCACAAGGTAAGAGATTTATTGTGAGTTGGCTTTCAGAAGTAAAAATGATATATGCTAATGGGTCTTGTTTCAGAGTTTATGTTTTTGGAATTCATATGGAGAGTATTGTTGATGTTGTTGTTAAGTGCGGCTGGTGGGTTTAAACCAACGACCTTGTGGTTCAAACTGACATTGAAGTCATGTGCTTTTATAATTCAAAAATAATTGGTGCAATTTAAGTTACTCACACATACTATCGTGTGCTCATCTGTCCCCAGGTAGCATTTGATTGTTCTACCCTGGGAACCACGTTCTGGAGTATTGTTTTCCTTATGTGAAGTGAGGTGGTAAATTGGTCATTTTTATAATAAATTTGAGTAGAGTAGATGATCAAGGAAGATAATTCAATCCTTAAAGCAGAAAATTGCCAAATTGCCACCTTCATTTGTCTTGGGATAGATAGAAATTTGAGGTTTAGCACTTTGTGGGATCAAAACTGATAAGAAAGTAACAATATAAAATGCTATTAAGTTCATGGTAATTTACAGAATTACTTAAATAATTTTTTTTTTTTTTTTGCTGCCCAGTAGATAACTCTTCTTCTTCTTCTTCTTTTTTTAAATCTGGAACTTTCGGAAGTATTGAAACAATGTTGACAAAAGTTGTTTACAATTTTCACTCTAACTTTGGATCACTTAATCAATGTACTGACTGATTACACTCAAAATTACACTGATAACATCCTAAAAGAAAAACTGTCCATTAAAAGACTCCTACTGCATCACTAAACTATAGAGAACATACAACATTCTGGGTGCTCCGTCTGATGAGGTAAGAGTTTATCCTGCCCTACAAAATAAGATTGCATTTAGAACCAGCCCAGTCCCTCAAATTTGCATTTTTTAATTTGATGCAGAAACCTACAATATGCAGCTCAACACATTTTATCTAAAATGTGACCAATTTAAAGCATTTTAAATATGGCTGTTTAATGTATTTTATTTATGTATCAATCACATTTTTCCTACTTTCCCATCCTTTGCAACATTGATAACCATAAATCGGTATATCATGTAAAGTATTTAAATATAACACATTATGGAGGCTCTGAATTTGTGGGAGAAAAGGGTATACTATCCTCTAACACTTGATGAGGCTTAATTTTTAAGATGGGAATTCTTTAAAATGAACAAACTAAAGATAATGACATATTTTGAATAGTTCTGAATTTAAAATAGGAAATAAAGATTCCATGGTAAGTGGCAGCCTTATGTCTACTTGTAGTGATACAATGTCTACGTGAAAAGAGAAAACAATACAAAAGATGATGGAGAAATGATGGAGAAGATTAACATATACAAAGTTCCAGGTTTTGGTAGCTACAATAGGAGGATACTCTTATGTCTAATCTTCTTTATTTGGTACATACGCTATAATCCAACGAAGAGGTCGAGTACTCTTTTTGTAGTCCAAAAATATTAGTGGTTTCAACTTCATTACCTTTTCTTTTAATACCAACATCTTCTACAATGGATAAAATATATCTTTATCAGTATCAGTGTTGTGATAGTAACCGTTCTCACTTTGGTTTAAGCATATCATACGGCTTTTTCCAAAAGGTTGCAGTGATTAATATCTACTACATAATTTTTGGTTCGTAAAATATGAATTTCAGAGGGGACAAGTGGCATTTAATTGAAGCATAATTATCTTTAACGTGAAAATCCTTCGGGAGCCAACTTTGGCAAGAACAATGTCTTCAACTCATTATAATTGTCTTTGCTTGGTTTTTACCTTTCTGGTTCTTTCTGGATCCATCTCTCTTTTGCCTCCCTTTGTCTCCTCTATTGTATTCCAGTTGACAGTTAAAGAACAGAAGCAGAGCAATAAGACTGCATGGCTACATTTTCCCAGTGCCACCAACTGGGAGTTAAGCTGACTAACATTTTGAAGACCCAACCCATTTCATTCACAGCAGGCATGGCAGGTAAAAGCATTTCTGTATTAAAGTACATATTCTGTTTCTTGAGGTTCTTGGTCTAATTTCTTTTGTTTTTCAGTTGAGGGAAGAAATGAAAGTAGGTTGGGGACCAAATACCTGGGGTATTTAATCAACTACTGATTATAGGATATAAGAATTTCACTTTTGAGAATTAACTATGGTGGATTTAGTCAGCCCAAATGGGTAGCTCCTTATACTCAGCATACAAAGGCTGGGTAGGCTGTAGTGGAAAAATGCCAAGTAGTTTTAATACTACCTCCCAGTAAATATGCAGGGTGAAAAGTCTCCGCTACAATATACCTATTTGTGAAACGTCCTGAAGATTACATTTTACACATCATTGTTTGTCTGGATTAGAATAAGGACTTGAGAATTGATTACATTGTGCTCTGTTAATTTGATTAATGCTTCCTAAGTGGTCAGTAAAAACTTCCTTAAATATTTTATGAAACACACTTAATCAAACCAGTGTCATAAAGCACATCACTGTATCGATTGTTGGCCTTTTGACCTGTCACTCTGCCATATTGGATGCCTTTTTCTCCTGTCAGTTCAGTTGAGAGTATAGGGAGGATAATGTATGAGGAAGGGGACAGGCCTCCCCAAGGACCAGCAGGCTGTGGAGTTATCTCCTTGGGGAAGATTTTCCCTGCCAGTAGTAGATTGGGATGAATAATGTCAGTTAGCATTCATAATGATTATAGATACTGAGGAAATTTAAGGTTACTATATAAGAGTCATCTAGGACAAATGAATATAAGATATATTTACAGTGAGAAGACCAAAGTGCTAAGATTACTCTGATAATATCATAACTCATTATATAAATAAATCAAAATACTTGTCAGGTAATGTCCACAGGTCCAGGTATTGAAATAAATTCTACCCATAGCTTATTCTTCTACGGACATTTGAACCCTCCAGTACACCATCTTACCCTGGAACATAAATCTGGTTTTTGGTTTTATGTTCTGTGACAATGATGAGGATATTTCTTAACAGACAAGATCAAAAGTTAACAGAGGGCACAGTGGAAAAATAAAATAACTCTTAGAGATTCTTTGAAGTCTTAGCCAGAAAAATATGAATGATTACAGGTCAGTGGAGGTTCATGCCAGGAATACAATCAAGATCTTTTCAAAGACATGAGGTTCCTTGTGTTTCAGCAATTAAAGAAATTTTTTAGTCAATTTTGACTCAAGCTGGCAAAGATTTTCTATTTATAAATGTCCCGTGGGGCCCAGTAGGAACCTCTGATACTCATTTAGTTTTTAAAGAAAGGTTCAGTATCAGTATGTACAAACTGTTCTGGACACCATGTTCTCTGACGTACTACAACAGCGCTACCATGAGGACGGCTGGTTTCTTTCGAGCACTTAATATGCTTAACTTGGGCTGCATTTTACTGTGCTAAATGACTCTTTACTGTCCTATGGCATATGACCTCAAGTTTGTTTAGTTAGTGCTTTTTGTTTTCAACTCCCTTTCCCTGGAGTGTGATGATTGGAGCCAAAGATTGGGGACGTGAGGCATAAGGATTCTTCTGTTTGTTTGTGTTATAGTTTCTAATTTGTTAAATAAAAAAATGGTGCAGAATGAATGTCTTTCCTTTAGTTTTGGATCAAATCACTGCATGACACGTCCATAACAGGGTAGATGCCATAGTGGGAAGGGGAGGGGCAGGGGGGTTGCCTCTTGGCTACTGTGTTTATTAGGGACCACTCTGCTACTCTGTGGAGCTCTGCTAGTGGAGTGGGTTATGAGTTGGGCTACTAACTGAAAAGTCACCAGTTCAAATCTACCAGCCATGCTGAGGGAAAAAAGTTGAGACTTTCTGCTCCCGTAAAGATTTACAACCTCATAAGCGTAGTGGTTACAAATCAGGCTTCGAACCACAAGGTCAGCAGTTCGAAACTACTAGCTGTTACCTAGGAGCAAGATGAGGCTTTCAACCCTCGTAAAGATTTACAGCCTTGAAAACCCCGCATAGGGTCATTATGAGTTGGAACCGACTTCACGGCACATAACAACAACAACAACAACAACAACAAACCCTATATAGGCTGGATATGAGTCAGGACTGACTCCAAGACACACCATCACCACCACCACCATCACCATGCTACTGTTAGTAACCTTGCAGCTTAAAGGAAGGCTTTTTCTAAGACATACAACATCCGTCTTGAACAGACTGATTCCTAAATATGAAGGTTATGCTCCATGATCCAAGTTAAATACATACGTCTTTCCAGTCATAGATATGTACTTGTCCACATTTTTCAGTCAAGTAGTAAAAGTGCTATAGGGGAGAGAACAAGGATTCCTAAGGATCTGTTGGTATGACCTTAAACAGGTACCAAAGTAAGACCATTTTCATTTTGAAGTTTTGGGTTTTACCTTAGAAGTTCACTCACATTTTAGATTATATTCTGATATATAGAGCATGATTGTTCTATTAGGAGAATAATGTTCGAATCTGTGTACCTTTGAGCAAAGTTGATATTTGAGGTAGGTGTGCCACACTTGCCTGTTAATGACTCTTTCTGAGAACAATAATGGAGGTCCAGCCATTGTTTTGTCCCATCCCCCAAGACTGTCACATATGTAGGACGTTCCAAGTTTGAATAAAACAGAGAAGTGCAAGGTCATGAGACAGATGAATTGACAATAGACAGATTAATTCTAAATGATCCGAGATTTTAGCTAGTCAGAGATAATTTAGCAGAAGATCCTATTACAGTGTATATTTACTCACTTAAAGTAACTCCCCCCAGCTATGCAAGGCTGAATTTTCATTGTTTGCCAGCGATACAGAGGGTTCTCCTTTGTTCATGTTGACAAATGATGTATGTTTATAGATTTATACACTTCTGTTTTCCCTCTTTCATTCTTTGTTCCTTATCATTTTTGGAGATGACCTTTTTATTTTTTCCTTCTTCGCCATTTTTTTTTTTTGTACTTGTGTATGTTAAGACAGGACATTCAAAATTCATTGGTTGGCAGCTCTGGTCTCTTTGCTACAGGATCTAGAATATTGATTTTTATGTATGTGTGTGTCATATGATAAAAAAAAAATATATTGCAGTTTAAGATTAAAGCACAAATGTAATGGTTAAGCTGGAATTGGATTGCCTGGTTTTGAATTCCTACTCCACCACTTACTAACAGAATAAACAGTTCCTAAGCCTGTTTCTTCATCTGTAAAATGAGGAAAGTAATCATACCTATCCCCATAGAGTCGCTGTGAAGATTAAATGGGATAATGAGTATAAAGTGCTAAAGCACAGTGCCTGGTATATGCCAAGAGGTCAATACACATTACCGATTACACAATACATCTTCAGTTTTGCTATTATTTATCGCATGCATACACATATACACACTTTTGCTATATGATGGGATGTTCTCTAGTGAATGATGGCTAATCCTAGGCAATATTGTGCAAAAGACAGTATCTGCCTTTACCACTGCCAGCTTTTATTGAGAAGACAGATTTCAGTGCTTGCTTCTAATACCCAGTGCTTTGGATGGGGCCTGTTGTTGATTTCCATCAACAGATTTTCAGCCCCATAGGGTATTCCAGACTGTCATCTTTATAGGAGAAGATCACTAGGTCTCTCTCAGGAGATGCTGCTGGGTGGGTTCAAACTGCCAACTTCTCAGTTAGCAGCTGAGCTCTTAGCCCTTGTGCCGCCAGAGCTCTGTCTTCCTTCCTTTTTGCTGGTAAAACCTCCTTTCAAGCAAGGATTAAAAATTCATCTCTGAAGGAGGAGTCTCCAGGACGGAGGATGTTTTTGAAGTGCTGACCATGGAAAGGCCATTGTATTTTTATCTAGTTTCTAATTAAAGCTGGTGAGTTTGCAGACATCCCATAGCAGTTAGAGATGATTGTTTGGATGTGTGATATTTCCCTTAAGTTCTGGAAATCTCCCCAAAGAAAGAATGGTTAACTGAGTCAAGAGTTAGGTCAGTTCTGCTGCTACGGTGCCTACAGGGGCTCTCTATGGCATTTGTCTGGCTTGCTCAAGGGCTGCCTGTCTCTAAGCCTAGGGCAATTTAAGAATGTCTGTCAATTTTTTTCCCTCCCCTCATTTGTGTCTGTGGGTTTTGAATGAAGTTATGCCAGCTACAGCCCTTTGAACATTACCCCCTAATATTCTTACTTATTTTTGGATAGACATCATTTTTTTCTCCCCCCATCCTATCCATATATTCATTCTTGGCTAGCCATTGTACTTCTTTCACAAAAGTCTGTATTCATGATTTAAAGTTTTTCATACATCAAACTATTATTTTGAGATATTCTCCTCAATCACTCTTCTTTTTTATGCTACTATATGGCTCTGAAGGATAATCACTAAACTGATAACTGCAAAGTTGACAGTTCAAACCCACTAGCTGCTCCTCGGAAACCCTGTTCAGGGTAGCTATGAGTCAGAACTGACTCGATGGCACTTAAAAGCACTTAAAAGCAACAACAACATATTTTTGTTGCATGGATTTTAGGGTTTGCAAAACTGGATTTAAGTTTGAGTTTTGTCAGTAGAATAAGCTTGGAAAACCATTTAATGTCTCAATTTCAGTTGATCAGTAAAGGGGGAATAAATGGTTTCCCCATAGTGTTGTTAGAATCAAATAAGATGAAAGTATTTTATAAATGAAAAAATATTCTAGAAGATTTATTTGTCTTGTCTCTTTTTACCCATTCTAACTGTTACTCAAGCAGTTTGTTTTTTTAACCGGGAACCGCATGAAGAGATGTATTATAGTTAGTAATTTGCGAACAAAGTTCTAATTCTTAGACCTAGTTTCTAAATTTTGGTGCAGTTTTTGTTATTATTTCACTGTCATTCTCCCAACATGATAGCACTTAATGAGGAGACAGCCCAACCCCCCAAAAATACCATTGCTTTTGAGCCTACTCGGATCCATAACCTCCCTGTGGAACAGAACTCCATAGAACTTCTCAGACGAAATCTTTATGGGAGCAGAGGAGAATATTCTCAGATGAAGGTAAATGGGGAGAAATGTCCACTGGTAAACAGAAGCAGCCCATGGAGATGGACTAGACACTCAATATAGTTTCTCAAATTCACATTTTTAAATTTTTTTAAGAGCATTAGTGTTTGGCAGGAGTCCTGGTGTGACACTGTAGGATAATGCACTGGACTGCAAGGTCAGCTTGGACTGTAAGGTCGGCAGTTCAAACCCACCTGCTGCTCCTCAGAAACCCTATATAGGGTTGCTATGAGTCAGAACTGATTTGTTGACACTCTTACCAAAGACATCCACAAAGTGTTTGGCAAGGTCAGGCCAGGATGTCCCCAGGGCACTCAGAAATTGGGACTGAAGCCATAAGGCATAACATTTCCAGGCTCCTCTATATAAATAAGAAAATAAAAAATCAATACTTATTGAACATCTCCAATATAGTCTCAATAATAATAATAGTTGTTGTTGTTAAGTGCCATCTAATTGGTTCCAACTTATAACGACCCTGTATAGAGTTTCCAAGAAGCAGCTGGTGAGCTTGAACCGCCATCCTTGCTATTCAAACTGACTATGCAGTCCAGCACATTAATACAGTGCCACACCAAGAACTGCTAATTTGGGGGTTTTGCTAGGCATTGAGTAGACACTGAGCTACAGAGTTTACAGTTATTTTACACTTATAAGGTTTATTAAATCCATTTTACAATTGAGGTAACTAAGGGTTCTTTGATACCAAAGCCAGTGATTATTGGATTTTCCCAAGGGCCCTGAAATGATCTAAATCCTAGTGCTCCTATTCTGTGCATTTTGCAGTGAGTCCACTAGGGTACAGCGGTTTCAGTAACTTGTCCACATGTCTCTCTATGGAAGAACTGGAATTCCATCCAGATCTGTGTGACCCTCCCGGAGTGCCACACTGCTTTTTGGAGTGTTCTCATTCTCCGGGAAGAGAGAATTCTCCTCCACTTTTTTTTTTTTTTTTTTAAATGTTTTATTGTGAATTATGTGATAGTTTACATGGGAGAACATTAGTTTTACATTCATCCTATTGTATATCGTTTCATTGCCATAGTTACAATCCCCTCCATGCATCATCACCCAGTCTCCACTTTTAATGTATAATCTTTTGTGGCTCATTACTTTTTAAAACTAGAATAATATTGAATTACTAGATATATAAAATTGAAAGCAGACATATAAAACACAAACCCAATTTTTTTATTATAAGAATCAACAAATGCAAATTAGCCTGTCGTATTGCTGTTAAAAAAAATAGTTGTTCTCAAGTTGACTTGGGGCTACTCATGGTTGCCCCAAGTGTGTCAGAGTAGAACTGTGCTCCGTAAGTTTTCCATGGCTGAATTTTTGGAGGTAGATCACCAGGTCTTTCTTCAAAGGCACATCTGGGTAGATTGGCGTCTCTGCCTTTCGGGTAACAGTGAAGCACATTGACTATTTGCCCCACTCAGGAACTTTACATTGCTACAAGTGCTCTTTCATGATTTCTGTACTTATCTATGGTAAGAAATGGTCTACAGACAGAACTTTCTGACACACTGATGTAGGGCTTTGGAATATGACCAAGCTGAAGATAAGGCAGTTTCTCACTCATTAGCAAAAGACTAAATAGTAAGTACTAAAACTAAATCCTGCCATGGATTTAGTTTTAGCATTTATCAGTGTAGCCGTAAATAATACACAAAAAAGAAATACATTGAAAACATTTAAGAGGTAAAAGTCGTTGCCCTTATTCTTTTAAAAAAATATACATACCTTTAACCTAACCAGAATCAAACAGAATGTCTTAACAGTATACCCATTGGAATGACTAAATTAATTTTGTATAGAATACATCGGTTATTTGAATGCCTACTCTCCTGTAACCTACATAACCAAGGAGCACAGACCACAGAAGCTTAGCCTATTTGATGTAATATGAGATACCACCATGTTGCAGTATGTACTGTACTGCTTTCTCTCCAGAGGACAGGCTCATTGTTGTGGTGACTAATTAATACCCATTCCCACTGCATCCAGGCAGGTTAAAGAAATTAAAAGAAACATGATAAAGCCAGAAAAGCAAACATCTCTGTTGAGTTTTCACAACAACTGGAGAAATGCTGTCGTCTGCTGCTTCTTGCTGGGCAGAGGACCATAGCTGAGCATCAGTCCCTTTTTCAGGATTCTCAAAAGCAAATCTTAAAATAGAATGGCCACAGAAAATAGCAAATGTGCGTTTCCCAGGGGAAAGGAGGACTACAGTAAGTGACTAGCTCTGCTTCCATCTGTGGAAATATCTGCAGGAAATAGACCAGAGAAAATGTTTAGTAGCCAGAACGTATGAGTTGCTATTTTGATGTTTATTTAGGACATCATATCCCAGATGTGGCACTGTTGGATAAGCACTGAACTGCTAATCACAAGGTTGGTGGTTCAAACCCACCAGCCACTTGGTTGTTATGAGTTGGAACCAACTTGAAGGCACTTAACAATAACAACAATCCCAGATTTCTAAACAAAATGAATTTTCTTGGAAAGGTGAGGACACAGTTTTTCTTTGTGATTTTTGACCCACCCCTCCCAGCACAACCCAAACTCCAAACCCAAAAACCCACTGCCATCGACTATCTTCCACAGAAATGACTGTTGAGTTCCATCCACCTACCTTGTGGTTAGCAGATGAGTACCTAACCACAGCGCCACCAGGGCTCGTTAAGCAAGTCCAGGCCGCATTAACCTGAAGTTAGCAGCATTGGTTAGGGTTAATCTTGACTGGGCTCCCACTTCAAGGAAGAGAAGTTCATTTAGTCCTTCTGTTTAGGTCCATCATTGTCTTCAGTGTGCATTAGCTGCATTGGTGAGGAACTCCCTCTGTAGTCAGAGATGTAAATAATGGTAGGCGATCTAGAGGGACCCTTGGTTTGTCTTTATAATGGAGCCCTTTGTAGACCATTGTATTGGTGACTTTAAAAAGCACAATTACCATCAAGGTGACTCAGACTCGTAGTGACCCCATGTGTGAATGTTGAAGAAATGGCTGTTTTTTTTTTTTCAGATTACATCACCAGGTCTTTCTTCTGAGGTACCTTGAGTTAAGTCCAACCTCCAAACTTCCAGAAAGCTCCACTCTAGCTCTTTAGGGATGCCCTTTTTTAGTAACCAGTCCATTATGCAAATGTAATGCAATCATCCATCCATCAACCATTAACTTATGAGTATTCGTTATGTGCTCAAAGGAGCCCTGCTTATGAATTGGGCTGCTAACTTCAAGATCAGCAATTTGAGTCTACCAGCCACTTCATGGGAGAAAGATGAGACTTTCTACTCCCGTAAAGATTTACAGCCTCAGAAACTCTATACTGGGTCGCCATGAGTTGGAGTTGACTCCACAGCACACAGCCACCACCACCACCACTATGTGTCCTGTCCTGTAGGAGATTACTTGGTTCCCAACCTCAACGAGTTTTCACTCTGGCTGGGGAGAGCCATGGATACACAGGTAGATACAGAACTCTCTGGTGTTTACTACCAGAAGAAACTGACTATAGGGACAATGTATAAGGAACGATAGACTCAAACTGTAGAGACAGGAAGTGCTCACAAAATAGGTGTCATTTCTCTTGTGTGTTACAAAGTTGGTTCCTACTCAGAGCACCTCGGGTTAGGGTTTCCAAGGTTGTAAATCTTTATAGGAGCAGAAATTCTCCTTTCTGTAACGGAGCAACTGGTGGATTCAACTGCTGACCTTGTGGTCAACAGCCCAATATATAACCTTCTACTCACCAGTGCCCCTTAATACTTAGTGTTGTTGTTGTTGTTATGCACCATAGAGTTGGTTCCAACTATAGGGTTTCCAGCATTTTAAGTCTTTGTGGGAACAGAAACTCTCATCTTCCTACAGAGTGGCTGGTGGGCTCGATCCACTGACCGTGTGGTTTCCTGTCCAGTACTTAGCCTATGGAGTCACAATGTTGTTGTTGTTGTTGTTGAGTGCCATCGAGTCGGGTCCGACCCATAGCGACCCTGTACAGGGTTTCCGAGGGTGTAAATCTTTACGGGAGTAGAAAGCCTCATCTTTCTCCCGCGGAGCGGCTGGTAGTTTCGAACCGCTGACCTTAAGGTTCGCAGCCCGATTCGTAACCACTACGCTACCAGAGCTCCTTGGAGTCACAATGCTCACTACTTAATACTGGAAAAGTGAAAGTTTTACATTTGATAATGTAAACACTTGTAACAATATTCTTGCATAATGAGACTTTCTCTGGGATCTTTTCATGCATCATCTATTTTCTTGAAACTTTCTTAGATGTTCTGTTTCTATGAGATCTTTCATATTGCTTGTCCACATCATGTTTCTTGTGTCTAAATTATAGCTGAAAGTTAGTGTACTTAGAAACAAACTTTTATCTATGCTTTCAATATCTCCCTACTGCCTGTGTTTGCCATATTGATTGCTAGCAGGTTCATTCTTGTTTCAAAAAGTCAGCATCTGCTTACTATTTTCATTTCCATCTTTCCCTATGACAAAATTCATCTGTACTTAATAAGCTTCTAACTATAATGTAAGGAGCTCTAGTAGCATAGTGGCTACGAATCGGGCTGCAAACTGCAAGATCAGCAGTTTGAAACTACCAGCTGTTCCGTGGGAGAAAGATGAGGCTTTCTGCTGCTGTAAAGATTTACAGCCTCGGAAACCCTGTACAGGGTCACTATGAGTCAGAACCGACTCCATGGCACATAACAACAACTATAATGTAGGAGTTTAGCCTCACCATCAAGATTTGACAAGATGAGGCACACCTGAGAGAGCATTTAATGAAAAAAATTAAAAAGTTGTACTTATTCAATTCTAGGTACATTTGTTATTGTTGCTGAGTGCCATTGAATCGGTTCCAACTCATAGCAACTCTGTATAGGGTTTCCGAGGAACAGCTGATGAGTCTGAACCGCCAACCTTGTGGTTCACAAGATCTTGAAAAAATTCAGGCTTTTGTTTAAAGAATGAAAATACATAAATAACCTGTAGGGAGATTGTTGCTGTTGTTGTTAAGTGTTATCAAGTTGGTTCTGACTCAGTGACCCTGAATAGGGTTTATGAGGGATGGTTGGTGAGCTTGAGCCTTGCAGTTCAAACCCACCTTGCAGTCCAGCACATTAATTTACAGCATCACATGTTTTAAAACATCTTTTTTTTGAATCCAGGAAAAATATGTAGTATTTATAAAAAGAAAGAAAGCACTTTGTAGGATACAAACTGGGGACATGCATTGCTCACTGAAAGACTCTCCAAGGCCAGCAGAATAAAAAGAGAATGCTTAACAACAGGACAACTTGCTCTGGTGAGCCATATAGGCTGCCTCATGAGCAAGCCTGTAAATTAGACATTGGATTGGTCAACACAGAATTTAACGGTCATTCATATGGAGTGCCAAGACGACCGTAAATTGCAGCTAACGTGTGAAGGTAGCAAAACCCTATACAAGCCAAGAAATAACAGTTGTTTCAAGAGTAAATCGCAGTATCTCACTCCAGAATATTGTAGTTCTGACGTGATTAAAGACCCGGACATATTGATCATAGTGCTTGATAGATGTCAGTTGCTATTCATTGAAGATAGACCAATACAATTAAAATGCTATTTAAAAACAAAACAAATAAAAAATCTTGACATCATTTCTACAAATGTGTAGACATAGTGGTAGGCAATAGAGATGCTGCAATAGATGAGACACATTTACTCCCCATCCTGGGCTGGAGAGACAGCTTGTGATAACAAGGTGAGTAGAAAGGACAATCTCTGTAACGAATTAGGGTATTATCAGTAAATGTTTGGTACAGTTTCCTCAGGAAATGAGGGTTCACTTGAGAACTGAAGGGTACATTGAAAAATAGGAGGGAACAGAGAGAGACTATACAGAGTTTAGAGTCCTGGTGTGGTGCTGTGGGTTAATGCTGTGGACTTCAAGGTCTCGGTTCAAGCTCACCAGCCGCTCGTTGGAAACAATAGAGAGGGTTGCTATGAGTCAGAACCTACTCTACGACACTTAACGACACAACAACATGCAGATTTTGGGCCTGATGGATATGATGAAGAAGTAGAAAAATGCTGAGCATAATAGAAAGATAGGATTGGATATTATAATAAGATAGACCTGTTGAAAAAAATCTCAGAATTTAAGAATTGGAGAATATTCTGGTAAGTAATGGTAAGACCAGTTACCAGGCGACAAAAGTCCAAGGCATAGGGTGTGTCTCTTGATTTCTCTTAGCATTTCCTGCCTCATCTGAATAAGTGGGGAAATGGCATAAACTTTGCTTATCAAAGTCACAGGGTGACTGTGACTTGTGTTCACATCTGGAAGCACTTTGTAAGCAGTAAAGCAAGTGTATGTAAAGGCTGTGCTTATTACTAGCTCTTATATCAAAGGAAGAGGATTTGAGACAGAATTCCTTCAAAATAGAAATCACTTTGGGAAAATCCAGATCAGAGATTGTAGACTCAAATAGGCTAAACAAGTCAGATTAATAGGAAAAGGGGTTCCGTTCGAGTAATGATAGGGAATAGTAGAGACCATGACAAACAGGAGAAGGCTCACTCAACCTGAAAGTCAAGGTAACAAGTTGGCACATGAAGATATGGATGCAGCAATACCAGATCTTCCAATTTTTCAAGAGAATTTAGAAACTCGGGTGTCTTTGTAAACCTAGTTGAAGACTAAAAATTACTGGTAGCGTAGTGAATTATGACCTAGGCTGCTAACCAAAAGATCAGCAGTTTGAATCTACCAGTTGCTCCATGGAAGAAAGATGAGGCTTTCTGCTCCAATAAAACTTAATAGGCTCAGAAACCCCATCCCCTATACAAGGTCGCTATGAATCAGCACTGACTTAATGGCACACAGTCACCACACCAGTTGGTGACTAGTTTAAATATTCAGCAGCCCATAGTGTACCTCAATATGACATAGGTTCCCCCACCAAAAAAAAAAAAAAAAGAAAATTCTATGAACTAATTCTGGCCTGTGAGTTATTGCATCAGGTTTAGATGAATATGGATAGTCAACACATCCCTAATTATTTTAAATTAATGCCAGTGTCACATAAGTGACGCATAGTTTTTGGTACAAAGACAGATCACTGGGCTAGAATACTGAGCAATCTAAATATCAGTCTTTTATGTTCTCAATCTCTTAGATGGCCAGGACATTTTGCTCACACTTCCATCGTTTTTTCCCCTCCTATAAAATCAGTTGTGTGCATTCCTCAGAATCATATTTGCTGACTTCTTCATTAAATATGGAGCCCTGCTATGATGCTGTAGGATAAGCATTAGACTGTGTAACCACAAGATAAGTGGTTCAAATCAACCAGCCACTCCTTGGAACATCTATGCACTTAACAATACAACATATTAAATATGTCCCTTCCTTGTTCAAGAATATCACACCTCACATCAAACTCAGAAGATTTCACCTCAGTCTGCTGCCTTTTTCTTTGTCTTGCTCCTCACTCATCCTACCTCATCCGTGTTCAGTGCTACTCTGTTTCCCATGCAAACTGAGTCTTCCGAACTCATTTTGTGACTATCTGCTATAGAGTTTCCTAAAACCACACAGATGAAATTGCAGAACTTGTAGTTATATTTAATGAACTCACAGGAATTTTTTTTAAGCTGAACAACTATGGACCATGATAATTAATCATTTATTATGATGGTTTTGTCTTATTAAACCTTATTAAATCTCAAGTCAGCTAAAAAAAGATATAAATACCTGATAAAGAATGCACAGATATACATATTTTAATGGCTAACTGCAATTCAAACTTTAATCACTAGGTTTCCAAAAATAGACTTCTCATTTTATGGTAGCATTTCTATCATAACATTAGAATTTTGCCTTTAATACTGTTAGCAAAATAACCTGCCTGTGTAAATGGGTCTGATATGAGAAGCCTCACCTTTCATTTTTGGCATTTGTATTTGCAATAAAGAAAGACTCTCGATATTGTAAGGAGCCCTGGTGGTTTAGTGGGTTATGAGTTGAGCTGCCAACTGCAAGGTCAGCATTTCAAATCTACCAGCTGCTCCTCTTGGAAAGCCTACACAGGGTTGCTATGAGTCAGAACAGAATCCACGGCACACAACCACCATTACCTCAGTATTGTATTTCTTTTAGTGGATGTTGTTGTTGCTGTTAAGTGCCATCCAGTCGGTTCCGACCCACAGTGACCCTGCATAGAGTTTTTGAGGTGCTACAGGTAGAAGGGAAAAAATCGTTCTTAGAATAAATGTACATTTGCTGCAAGGGGCCATTTATTTTTATCATTATCTTGGAGATTTTAATACACATGGCTTTAGACTTCAGTTTGTTTTATATCCAGGATGTGAGGATAGGAAAGGGGAGTGATTTCTTTTCACTATTTTTGTACTGAGTTATAACCTTTGGAACCATAGAAAACGACTCTTGTACTTACTCTCTATGTGTAGAGATGGAAATGGCAAAGGAAGTAATAGAAGAAGGATTATCTGCCTGGAAACCTCGGTCACCCCTGTTAGAGAGCCTCTTATTTTAATCTTTCATGTTATGTTCGCTTTGCTAGTGGAGTCTTATGAAAGATTTTAATTGGAAAATATTCAGTTCCTCTTTCTCTATGGGACTCATACTTTGGAACAGGTGAAATTTGGTTGTCTAGTGTGTGCATATTACTTGGAGGTGTCTAAGGCTGAATCAGTGTAATGGTTTCCCTTAAGGCACTTGCAAAGCAATTAGAAAAATATGAATACTTAGTTCCTATTATTGTGCTTACATAATCACTAGTAAGCATAAAAAAAGCTTAAGATTTTAGAATGCCTAGATATTCAGTACGGGGTCCTGGTGATGCAGTGTATTAAACATCAGGATGCTAATGGAGAGGTCAGCAGTTCGAACCTACCAGCTACTCCATGAGAAGAAGGTGAAGTGGTCTGCTTCCCTGGAGATTTACAGCTTCGGAAACCCTATGGAGCAGTTCTGTCTGATAGGGACACTCTGAGTCACAATCAAATGGACAGCAGTGAGTTTCGTTTGGGGCTTTAGCTAATCAGTGATGAATGCAGATGTCCTCAAATGAGTAGCTTCTTGTGAAAATTTTGGAATGTAGCAAAATTTAAAATAAAAACTGACAACTACACAGAGTCCTGTTTAGATCTCTAGTCCATTGACAACGCTTGTATCCACAGTAAAGACTGAGAAGGTTTACACTGAAAGCTGAGGTCCAAATGTGCCTTCTGCAGCAATGAGCACTTCCAGCTGTTCACTGGGAATCACACATTTCTTTCACGCAAATCATAAATACAAAGGGTGACAATGTCTTCCATTCCTGACATCTGTCGTTCTTATTCATTAACTAATAAAATGTACCTAGTTGTTTATTGATAGAGGCAGAGGATGCATAATCGGTGCCTATTTTTAGCAAGATTACTTTCATTTACATTATTCTACAGGTTTCAATAAAATCCAGATAATATTTTCAGAGCTGAAATTAATGTACGACAAGCACTGGATACAAGTTTGGTTTGAACCACAAGGTTGATGGTTCAAACCCACCAGCTGCTCCTTGGAAACCCTGTACAGGGTCGCTATGAGTCTGATGGCACTTAACAACAACAAGCACTAGACTGCTAACTGCAAGGTCAGCAGTTCAAATCTGCTAACCACTCCACAGAGAAAAGATGAGGCTTTTTGCTCTCAAAGGTTTACAGCTTCAGAAACCTTATGTTGTTGTTGTTATGTGTCATGGAGTCGGTTCTGACTTAGCGACCCTGTACAGGGTTTCCAAGGCTGTAAATCTTTACGGGAGCAGAAAGCCTCATCTTTCTCCTGCGGAACAGCTGATAGTTTCAAACTGCCAACCTTGCAGCTTGCAGCTCGATTCATAACCACTACTCTACTAGAGCATACACGTATGGAAATAGAAAATCATCTATAGGAAATAAACAGCCTTAATTTTAACTATTATTTCCAATTTAACATACTTGATTATCAAGGTTTATACCAAGGTTGTTGTTGTTGTTGCAGCTGGTAGTTTTGAACTGCTGACTTTGCGGTTTGCAGTCCAATTTGTAAGCACTATGTTACTAGAGCTCCTTTCAGAAACCTTATACAGTCACTATAAATCTGGGCTAACTAAATGGCATTGAATATATATATCACTTCCCTGAAAGTGTTTAAAACTAATTTAAGATACCATCCAATTATAAAGTTCTTATTGTTAAAAAAAAAAAAACACACACACACACACACACAAAAAAAAGTCAAATATGTGATCTGTAAAATTTTGGTTAGGACAGAAAGAAAATAAAGGTCAAATCTTGGGACCTAAAAGCCAGCTTATTTTCTTATACATTGTGAAAATGATAAATATGTATTACATTTGATGCATGTAGGTGTGAATCATTTAGAATATTTATAGACTTATTTTATGTATTTTAGTAGAAGCAGTCATTGTAGTTATATTGTAAGTCCATGTAATCACATAAAACCTAATATGCAAGTAAGAAAAAGACCGAAAGGAAAAAAAAAAAAAAATGCAGATAGACTCAATACACATCTCTGACTCCTGGTATGGCACTGTAGGATCAGCACTGGAATGCAAACCACAAGGTTGACTATTCAAAGCCATCCGCTGTTTCTCAGGAACCCTATACAGAGTCGTTATGACTCAGAGCTGATTCTACGACACTTAACAACAGCAACACTGATTAAAGAGTCTTGGTGGTGTTGTAGGCTAAGCACTGGACTGCTAATTACAAAGTCATGTTTCAAACCCACCAGCTGCTCTTCGGGAGAAAGATGAGGCTGGCTGTTTCCATAAAGACTTTAGATCCGAAACCCTATCTAGGGTTATTATGAGTTGGAATTGATTCAATGACAGTGGGAAATGGGAGTGATTAATTAAATGGTATGGTATGGACAGAGAAAGGGAAGAGTCAGTGATGGCACTGAAAATTCTGGTTTGTTGTCGTTAAGAGCTGTAGAGTTGGTTCTGACTCCTAGTGACCCTGTATGGGGTTTCTGAGGAGCAGCTGGTGGCTTTGATCTGCAGAACTTGTGGTTTGAAGTCCAGTGCTGATCCTAAACACCACACCAGGAGTCCAAGGCTGGACTACATGATGATGCTAGTGTGATCAAGAATACTGGAGCTAAAAATCTTAGCAGAGACCTCTAAAGGTTAGGAACATGGGTCTGGAACTCAGAAGGAACGTGACATTTTGATTTTGTATCTACTAAGGTTGGTCACTATTTATTGAATGGTGGAGGTGTTGCTCATGTGAGGGTAGAACATCTTTCCTTTCATCCCTTACCGAGGACAGTGAGTGAAAAAGCGTGGAAGAGTACCATAGATAGAAGCTTGACAAAGTAGCATACATTTAAAGAATGAGTAGAATGAAAGAGTCTGTCAAAGGGAACAGAATTCAACAAAGGAGGCTTAGGAAAGAATGGTCTTGTGGGAACCAAGGCAAAAATGGGTTTTGAGTATCAGGGAGTCAAATTAGTATCTCATTCCATGTAGTTGTAAAGCAATATGAAAACTAAGCATCAGCTAAAAATTAGCCTTTGTTTGAGAAATAAGGATGACTATGATGATTTTTAAAGGAGCTTTGATAGTGTAGTGGTTACAAATCAGGCTGTGAAGCACAAGGTCAGCAGTTTGAAACTACCAACTGTTCCATGGAGAAAGATGAGGATTTCTGCTCTCGTAAAGATTTACAGCCTCGGAAACCCTGTTCAGGGTTGCTGTGGGTTGGAACCAACTCAATGGCACATAATAACAACAAATGATGATTTGAAGGAGCCCTGGTGGTGCCATGGTTAAGTGCTGCACTGCTAACTGAAAGTTCCAACCCACCCAATTGCTGTAAAGATGGGGTGATCTGTTCCCATAAAGTTTACAGCCTTGTAAAACCTATGGGGCAGTTCTACTCTGTCACAAAGGGTCACTATGGGTCAGAATCAACTTGATGGCATACAACAGCAAGAGCATGAGGATTTTGGAAAGAGAAAAGTAGCTATATTATATTTGGTGCAATAATGAATATGACGTGAGTAAGTAAAGGTCAGCAGTCATAGGCCACTGATGCTTTCTACAAATTTGGTGTTGAAGGAAATAAAGGAGGGAAATCCGATGGTAACTTCAAAGGTAGGCACGATCAAGGAAGGCATTTTAAAAGGCAAAAGAGTTGAGCACATTAGAAGGGAAAGGTATTGGGAATGAAAGAGAGAAACAGAAAAAAGACAATGAGCTAATGCAGTAATATCCTGAGGAAGGTGGAAGGGGATGCAATCTGGTGTCCATGAAGACAAACAATGTGGATCTCCTCCAAGATAGAAGGAAAGAATATGGAGGTGATTGGTGGCTGGCAAAGTAAAGGGACTTTCTTTTCTTGGGCTCTTTTATGTTTTAGGAAGAGGGAAACAAGGTGGTCAGCTGAGAGATTTGTAACAACTCTCTTGAATATGAGGAGAGGGAGATGAGTTGGTGCAAGTGAGAGTTAACAAGAAGCAGAGAAACCATCCCTGTGTAGTGCCAGAAATCTGCCCAGTGGTGTAACTCTTCAGCAGCATTTGGGTAGCTTGGGGGCAGAACAGAGAGAGTCAGTTGATTAAATTACTCAAAGTTATGGATTGATTGAAAGTATGACATATAGTAGATTGAAATGAGCAGACGTAGTATGGTGGAGACTAATAGTCATGACTTAAAACGTAGCATATATATA
>NW_006408692.1:6722673-6743335 GCF_000296735.1 Chrysochloris asiatica
ACGGCACATAACAACAACATTAATATGATTTTGGTGGTTTCAACAGAAAGACTGAATTTATTTTATGACAACTTTAAAAGAAAAAAATATTTAGACAGGAATCAGATTCTCTTCTTTACTGGATTCATCATTGTGTAAGGTGGCACAAATGGAGAAGACCTACTTATCAACTTAATTTCCTTGAGTTGTGTACTAAAATGAGTTCTCGGAGAGTTCATCTTTTGATTAGGACTTTAACCAGGAGACCATCATTACTTTGTCTCAACAGCCATCTTCATAATTGCTTGAATTCTCACTTGCTTTCTAGTTCGTATAGGCTAACAGAGAAAACCTCAGACAAGGTGTAATTATAAATTTATGTATAAAGATTCCATTGTAGGTGAACAGCTGGTGCTCAGGTTCCTCTACTCCTTTGGTACCTAAAGTCAAACCTTTAATTTGCTCTCATTGAAAGTTGTGGGAGTCTCTTACAGGATACACAGCTTTTTCGTTATGTTCTATGGGGTGTAACAAGTGGACTCTATATTGAACTTGCAAATCTGATCGTCTGGCCTTCACTATTTTACAACCAGATATGTCACTTTACATCTGAGAACCTCAGTGTAGTCAGCATAGAAATAACTACGTTCTTCCAACATTTAGACTTAGAGTCAGCCACATAGGAGAGACTCCTTAGAATAAAATCCTGTAGGTGGGCTATTCAGATGGCCTTCTTTCTTTCTTGGGGGACCATCCTGTATATTATTATATACTGAAAGAAGTCAGAATACTCTGGAGATGAAAAATAGGTAAGGTCAGATATTACCTTCCTATCTATCACTGTGTCCCCCAAACAGATGCCCTAACTTGACATGGGTGAAACTCCCCTGCCCCTAATACAACCATGATTCCTTCAATTGTTTAGTCAATTTTTATTACATGCCTACCGTATAACAGATATGGAGTCCTGGTGTGGTACTGTAGAATAATCACTGGACTGAAAGGTCGGTTTGAACTGCAAGGTTGGCGGTTCAAGCTCACCAGCTTCTCCTTGGAAACCCTATACAGGGTTGCTATGAGTCAGAGCTGACTCGATAGCACTTACCAATAACAACTATCTGACAAACACCTTTCTGGGTATCACTGAACTCTTTGAATTTAAATAAGTGTCTGCAATGGTATTTTACTGTGTTGTAATTTTAAGGCACCCTGACTGCACAGTGGACTAAGCGTTGAGCTGCTAACTGAATGGTTGGTAAGCTCTAATGCACCAGTCACTTCCCAAGAGAAAGACGAGGCAGTTTGCTTCCCTAAAGATTTATAACCTCAGAAACTCTATGGAGCAGTTTTACTATTATAGAGTAACTATGAGTCAGAATCAGCTCCATGGCAGTGGGTTAGGGTTTGGTCTGGTGTTATAATTTTATGTTAATGTGCATGTCTTACCCACTAGATTGTAATGACCTGAAGAAATGGAATGTTTTATTTCTCCCAATCCACATGGTCTGGTCCAGTGTTTGACACACAATAAAGGTTTGGTGTGTAGCTGCATTAATTAGTGGTGGCAGTTGTGTGTCAATGAGTCGGTTCTTACTCAAAATGACTCTGTATAGGGCTTCTGAGGCTGTAAATCTTTACGGAAGCAGAAATCCTCATCTTCTCCCTCAAAGCGATGATAGATTCAAAATGGTGACCTTGTGGTTAGCAGCCCAGCTCATAATCCACTAAGCTACCATGGTTCTTTAATAAATTAATAGATTAATTAATACAAGTACATTAATTAATATAAGCACACTTACACTTAGAGATTTGTAATGGAAGAAACATTTATGGAAGTGATATTTCTTAAAACATGGTGTGATCTGTCATATTAACTACAAGAAATATATTTAATTGGCTCTCTTTGTTCTGTGACTTCAGAAGTGAAATAACTTAGTGATTTTGATCAGAAATAAACTTTTATGAGAAACATTTTCCATGAGTGTCAACAACGTTGTTGTTGTTAAATGCTGTTGAGTCAGAATCAATTTGATGGCAACTTAGCAGTTCTGACTCATAGCAGCCCTGTATAGGGTTTCCAAGGAGGAGCCGGTGAGTTTGAACTGCTGTGTTCCTAGTTCAAACCAACCTTGAGGTCAGTGATTCACCCTACAGTGTCATAGCAGGCATTAAATAATCTCACTCATGAAAACCAAAGAGGGGTAGGTTATGCCCACAGAGAAAATAAGATCTTTGGTTTTTTGGGTTTTTTTGTTGTTGTCATCTAATAAATTATTTTTATGAGTCACTTTATTTATTTTGTAATTTGTCAGGTTGCAAAATGAATTGAGCATCTACAGATTTGTTATAATGAAGGTGAAGCTTGGTATACTTTCACAAAGTGAATTTTCAAGATAGTTTAAATAGTATATTCTGTGGACACCATACTATTATTTTTCATAAGCAATTGTTGAAATTCTTTTGCTAGTATGTTAGTTAATTTATTTGAGAAGAATGTTTTCACTGAGGAAGCCCAGAGTGGTACAAACTTTCAATATTCTTGGCTGCTAACCAAAAGGATTGAACTTTAGACCCACTCAGAGGCACCTTGGAAGAAAGAGCTAGAATTCTACTTCTGATAAGTCATTACAAATCCCCTAGAGTGAAGTCCCATTCTGATACAAATAGGGTCACAGCCAAGTAGGAATCTCCTTAATAGCAACTGGTGTTCTATTTTCATTAAACCTGCAGTTGCTTAAATTCACTGGTCAAAATTCCCTAATCTTTCACCATATTGGGTATTCCATCTTGTAAACTCATAGGCTATAAGAATATTTGTTTATTCTGTGTGCTATTCACCCACCAAAATGGTCAGTTTATTTTCCTTAATTCAATTTATCACTAGTTTATTTTGCCTCATTACCATAAAGCAAGTAAAAGTGCTGATTTTTAAATTCACAGTTTGCTTTGTTTTGCTTTACAGTTTAACTGAGTATTTGTGTTGTCCTTGAGCAAACAAAGTTTTTTCAACTAGAGTCCTCTATTGAGCTCTTGTTTCTTCTCTCCTAAATCTCTTTTTATTGTTTTCTACCTCTGACTTATATTTCAAAGTTGAAATTAAAGAAAATATTTTGGTCTGTCATTACTTTAAGACTGAGGAGCAGAAGAAGCTTTGCAATACAAATGGTTCTCTAAAGAGGAATTGTAATTAAATAACTGTTTGGGAAATTAGAATTCTCCTCTTCATCAAGGGAAATAAAATTATTCCAGAGTATTTTGCTTTGGAAATTCCTTGCCAACTTTTTTTTCTTTCACATTATCTTTTCATTTTCTAAAATGGATAACATGGATTAGTAAAACGCATATGGGACTTGAGTCCTGAGACACCTGAATTTGAATTCTGGCCATTGCATTTAATGACTTGTGATTGAGGGCAAGTTGTTCATCTTGCTGTGCCTCAGTTGTTTTCAATAATAAATTATAAGAGTTATTGCAAAGTATAAATGAAATAACTAATTATAATAGGATTAGAAATAGAATGAATTCTCCTACAGAGAGATACTTCCTTCTCCGTGCAAAACTATGCGACGTGACAATAACAAAATTACTTTGACTCTGTTAAGCCTCATAGTCTAACCAGGATCATTATTTTATAGTCCCGTTTTGTACACATGGCATTTTGGTATCATTTTAGCTAATAAGAGCTCTCAACCAAAATCAACATGATAATATTCAGCAAATGCGAATCCCTATTTTAGAGTTTTTTAAAGTTAGATTCATGAATGGAGAATAGATCTTTTTTGTCAAGAGTAGGAACAAGGTAAGACCCAGCAGTTTTAGTTGACTGATTTATTTCTACATTTATTCCACAAATATTTATTGAGTGACTACTATATACTTGATGTTGAGGATGAAGCAGTTAACAAAAGAGAAAATAATTCCTGCTTTCATGGGGCTTCTATTCTAGTTGATTATAAAATTAACTCAAAACAAATCTGCTGAAGCTGTTAGAGAAAAAATTTGTATTACTTAAGTAGTAGACGCAGTGTTTAAAACTGTAGCAAATCAAGACTGTCATGGATTGCATATTATCAAACACCTTGTTTTCATATATTTATTTTGTGTATTACATAATTGAAAGGGATATTGGTAAATTGAGAGCATCATGTGTTTTCTGAAAACCTTGCCACTTGTGCTAAATGGTGTTTGATGGGTGAAGGAACTACATAGGTGATGTGGGGGTGGAGTGCGTCAGGGGCTTCAGGGGAAATAATAGTTGATCTCCAGCAATTAAGAAGCTGATTCAAAGGAAAGGTAGCTGATTGAGTTTACATTGTTTCAAAGTAAGACTAGAACCAAAGTGTCAGTGTTTAACAGATTTCAGCTAAAAACAGATTTTTCTAATTAGAAGAAACTATTCTTAGACAGAAGGTTGTTGAGGGTTGCAGAGAGAGAAAGCCAGGGTCAAGGGTCCTCTTTGGATAGCACACTGCAAGATGTTCTTTGGATTCTACAACTCGATAGCACCCGTTTTTAGTTCTGTAGTTAACTATTGCAATGATTTTTATCCGAAAGAGGCTTAGTGCCAACGACATCTAGTCAGATGACAGCATTCTTACAAGTTTCTGATGTTTAGAGATTCTTACAATTTTGCAACTCTAAAATTATCTCTGTGTGCTGGTCAATTTTATAGGAAAAGAGAATATTTTTACTTAACAGCCATCCATATAGATCTTGCTTTTGTATTTTAAAATGGTGACCCCCTTGGAGATTTACCTGTCTAAATCCATTTTCTTGTCAGGATTGAAAATGACATGTTATCCTAATGCTCCAATATTAATTTCTATGGAACATCTATATATCCCATCAGCCAACCTTCTGTGAATTTTCTGGATTTCGATTAGCTTGTCCTAAACTCCTGGCAAGCTAAATTTCTCTAGCAGACTTCAATTCATTTATTAAAAGCCTGTTCAGTCTTGGGAGATATATTGATTTTTTTTTTGTCAGTAAAGTGACAAATACCATTTTCTTGGCTATAAGAGAGATTGATTACATTTTATGGAACACACAGAGGGCTGATCTTAGTGAGACACCCTTGGGGTTTACAAAAATGAAAAAAAAAATCATTTGACTTAATAATGAAATTGATGAATATATCTGTTGCTGATCAAGTAGAAGTACTTATTGAAAAGAAATGAAAATTCTAAAACTGCACAAGTACTGCGAAGAATTAAGACAAATTCCAATATTTGGGAGGTGTAAATTGTGTGAAACCCTTCAAAAAGTTAAAAGGTCACTGTTTCCAAGCTAAACCCAACCTGGTGAGTAAGCGGTGAATGATAGTCATTACATTGCAAAAACATTTTCCAGTTTAGTCAGAACAAAATAAATCAGAATCACCCAAAACTACATTGGAATATTAAGAAGCAATGGGCTCAAATGTAGCAATGATTGTGAGGTTGGCGCAGCATCGGACAATGTTTCGTTTGTTTGAGTTGGGTTGCTAAAGTGTCAGTACCAACTCAATGGCACTTAACAACAACAATACTTGTGATATGATTTATGCTGCATAAATGTACAGTGTAGCTCGTTTTCTTTTCATTGTAAGGTTTTTATTGTTGTTGTTGTTGTTAAGTGCTATCGAGTTGGTTTCGACTCAGAACAACTTGCATAGGGTTTCCTAGAAGCTGCTGGTGAGTTTGAACCACCAACCTTGTGGTTCAGTGCTTCTCCTACAACGCCATTCCAAGGCTTTAAGTTTCTTATTAATAGGTCTAGCTGGTTGCTGTGTGCCATGGAGTCAGTTCTGACGCATAGCGACCCTGTACAGGGTTTCCAAGGCTGTAAATCTTTACAGGAGCACAATGCCTCATCTTTCTCCCATCTAAAGATTAATAGGTCTAAACTATACCAAATAGTAATGTGTTTTTATTAATCTTCCTTACTATACAGTAACTTTAATTTTAAAACTCCATACATACCTGCCACAGGTTTAATCTGTATTACCAATGGCCGTCTAGTCAATTTTGACTTTTAGCAGACCATGTGACAGAGTAGAACTGTCCTGTAGAGTTTTCTGGACTTTCTGGAAGCAGATCACCAGGTCTTTCTGCCAGAGATTTGCCAGATGGACTTGAACTATCAGTCTTGGCTATCTGCAGAATGCTTCATTGTTTGCACCACCAGGGCAGTTTTAAAAAATTTATGGTCAGGATATATGTGATATCTTATGAGAGCCAAAAGAAATAGGAAACAAAGTGCAAATAGTTTAAGATGCTGAAGTAAGCTGTGTGGTAGGACTGGAAGATGTTTCCAGGGGAGATGAGAGAAACCCAGCGCAAATTTGTTTAGGGGCTTTATCTGTTGGTTCATCTTCTATCTCTCTCACTCAGCTTTGCACTTAGTGTAGCATCTGTTATTGTTAAGTGCTAACTCACTGAGTCGGTTCTAACTCACTGCAACCCTGGATCTGCTTTCCGAGGAGACTTGTGGATTTAAACCATTGACCTGGTGTTTAGCAGTCCAGTGCCTTCCTGCAGTGCCACAGCTGAACTCCAATATAGTACCTGTTATTGTTGCAAAGTGCTATTGGGTGGATTCCTACTCACAACAACCCAGTATAGGGTTTCCAAGGAGTGGTTGGTGGTTTGAACCACCCACCTGGCAGTTGGCATTGCAGTGATTATCCTATAAGCACTCCAGGACTGCAGACCAGAACTCCAATATAACACCTTTTATTGTTGTTAAGTGACATCAAGTCGGTTCTGACTGATAGCGACCCTGTATATGTTTTCGAAGGAGCAGCAGATGAGTTTGAACCGCTGACCTTGAGGTTCAAGCTGACCTTGCAGTTCAGTGCACTCTCCTGCAGCGTCACACCAGGACTCTAATATAGCACTTTGTTATTATTAAGTGCTGTTGAGTCATTGCCAACCCTGGATAGAGTTTCTAAGGAGTGGCTGGTGAGTTTGAACTGCTAACCTTGTGATTCAAACCGACTATGCGATCTAGTTCTTTGTCCCACAGTGCCATACCAGGACTCCTAACATAGCACATAGTATATAAGTAAACCAAAACCCACACCCACAGCCATCAAGCTGACTCCATTCATAGTGACCCGATGCAGTGTTTCCAGGGCTATAAACCATACAGGAGCTGAAAGCTTCATCTTTTTATGGTGGAGTCATGCCTAGTGGGTTTGAATTTCTGACTTTACGGGGGTGTAGTGCAGTACTTACACTAGAGTGCTACCAGGGGCCCTTAAGCACAGAAGAGAAGCTCAATAAATATTTGTTAAATGATTATGTTTTATATTTACAGGTTTTCCTGTTAGCAGAAAGAAATAAAAACAACCATAAGAAGCACTGTTTATTGAGGTACTAATGTGTTATGAGTTTTATGTATTTTACCTCTAATTCTGAAAGTTTTTACCTGGTTACAGCGTAATAAGTCAGGGAGGTAGGGGAACTACTGTTCACCTATGGTGAACTGAACTTTTCCCCAAACAAGAAAATACACATAGATACATCCTCTTGAACCCACAAGACTATTTTTCATTTTAAATGGAATCAACCTCTAGTATATTTCTACAATTTGCTTTTTAAATCAATTATTCAAATTTATCTTAAATATTATAGCACAAAACACACATATTTTCACAATTTATGATGGAACTTCATATTTTTTCATTGTTTGTACCTTGATATACATAATAATTGGATTATTTGTAAAGTGTCTTTAATTTTTGTCTTGTAAATTATTGATTACATGAGTATGCATGGAGTCCTGGTGTGGCGCTGTGGGTTAATGCGCTGGACTGCAAAGTCATTTGAAGTGCAAAGTCAGTGGTTCAAGCTTACCAGTTGCTCCTTAAAAACCTTACACAGGGTCGCTATGGGTCGGAACTGACTCAATGGCACTTAACATGTTGTTAGGTTCCATTGGGTCAGTTCCTATTTATAGTCAGTTCGTACACACAACAGAATGAAACACTGCCCAGTCCTGCGTTGTCCTCACAGTCATTGTTACGCTTGAGTCCTTGGCGGTGCCAATCCATCTTGTTCGAGGTCTTTCTTTTTTTCACTGACCCTCCAGTGTTACCAAACATCATGTCCTTCTCCAGGTCCTTCTCCAAGGATTGGTCTCTCCTGATAGTATGTCTGAAGTATGAAAGATGAAGTCTCACCATCCTGGTTCCTAAGAGCTCCCTGACTGTACTTCTTCCAACACAGATTTGTTTGTTCTTCTGGCAGTCCAGTTACTTTTAATAAATTCTCCTCCAATACCGTAACTCAAATGCATCAACTCACTATGGTCTTCCTTATTAATTGTCCAACTTTCACATTCATAGGAGGCTACTGAAAATACCATGGCTTGGGTCAGAAGCACCTTAGTCCTCAAACTGACATCTTTGCTCCTGACCGCTTTTAAGAGGTCTTGTGCAGGAAATCTGCCTGAAGCAATATGTCATTTGATTTCCTGACTGCTGTTTCTATGAGTGTTGATAGTGGGACCAAAGTGTTTAACACTTTCAATCTTTTCTCCATTTATCATCCCAAAACTAGCTTTTATTTATTGCAGTGGTCAAAATTGACAATTATGGAAATGGCTATTTATAGTTATCAGAACCATAATGTTATTGTTAAGTGCCATCGAGTCAATTCTGACCCATAGAAATCCTGTATAAGGTTTCCAAGGAGCAGCTGGTGAGCTTGAACCACCAACCTTACAGTTCAAACAACTTTGCAGTCTGACTCATTAACCCACGGCGCCACACCAGTACTCCTTATATTGTATTTTTTTAAGTTTTTTTTTTTTTTTAAACAATAATAAAAAATATTTTTGTGGAATTACTTGAACAACAGAATAACTAAAAATATATTGAAACATTGGTACATAGTAAACTTTGCAGTAAGAACATCAGCTTTTGACCAAAATGAAAATATTCATGTTTATATGGAATAAGGGTGATTATAATTATCACACATCTTTATTAAAATAAGGAATTCTAATTTGACCTTCTTGTTCAGGGTTTTATTCTTTTTTGTTTCCCAACCCCTTCTTCCCTAAATTCATCTAGCGTTATCTTCAATTCACTTCCTCCAAAGTATTCTAAAGGTCCCTGTTACTTTGCAAAGATTGAAAAATAATATAATATAATAATATAAATATAAAATAATGTAATAGCTTGTGAGTTTGTTAAAAAAAAAAATCCAATTTCTCAGGTCTCATTTCCAAAGATTCTGAATCATGATGTCTGAAGTGGGTCTAGCAATCTGAGTTTTCAATAAGAATGTCAACTGATACTTAAGATTATTATCTTCAGAAACACTGGGTTGAGAGAAAACTAGCTCATTTATCTAGCAGTCAAGATTCCTCCTAATGAACTTTCTTAACCTTTTTGACCTCACACGTATCTTTCTCAACCCTCTTGCCAAGTGGAATCACTCTTCTCCCTCAAATTGGATTCTAGATTATCAATGGCCATGGGGTTTCTTTACCCCTTGAAAGCTAGCTCCTTCGTCTCCACCTTATCCTTCTAATCCCAAATCGAATTCCATCTCTTAAAATAAAGTTTTGCATTTCTTCATCCCCAAATGATCAATATCCATAGTATTTATCCACATTTCCCTTTGACACTTACAATTTACGTTATTATTTCGGGTTCACATTTGATTCTTCTCTATCTCCCTCTTAGTGCCTTATACGTAATCAACATTGTAAAAATGTCTTCTTTGAGTGAGTGGTAATGTAATTAGACTACTAGGAAGCTGGCCAAAGACTCTGCCTTTCCACTCCCTGAAGCCACTTGTTACCAATCTCCAGGGAGATTACATTACTCTCATTTCAAATAGAATATTGCTTATTGTTTGAAGTTCTGGTATGGCTCTGTAGGATAAGCACCGGACTGCCACCTGGAAGGTCAGTGGTTCCAAGCCAGTCTCAGAATTTCTATACATGGTCTCTGTGATTCAGAACCAACTGGATGGCACTTAACAACAAAAACAACTTTGCTTTTTTTTGATGAATAAAACATATTCTAAGGTTGAGCATTTCTTTGGGTCTATTAACTGCATATTTAATTCGCCCTTTTGAAAGTTAATTCTTACCAAGCTAAGTTTACTTTTTTTTTTTAAGTCTGAGTTTTTGGGTTTAAACATTTTTTTTGTGTGTGAATTGAGTGATAGTTTACATGGGAAAACATCGGCTTTACATTCATCCTATTATATTTGTAACACTCACAGGCAGTCCTGATAGCAATTCTTCACTATTGAACCACAAAAGACTTGTCCCTATCTCCTTTCATCAGCCCCATCCAGATAGGTTGGAAACCACTCAGTGGAGATTATACCTTCCCCAGCACCCTGTGGAACTAGGCTCCCTCTTGAAAGCTTGTAAGCCAGTCACTTCTTGCCTTTGTAAACCCTGCCCACCCCACTCCATTTTGGTTAGCCAATGTCCAGGTTGCCCATCCCTGTCAACCTTGTGTACCAAGAGGGTGGGAATGATCCTTGCTGTAAACATTAGTTCCCACTTTTGAGCTACTACATCCATAAGCATAGGTCAAGTTCATCAAATTGTAGCAGATTACTCTTTTTTTCCTCTTCTTTCTTCCTCTAGTAGAGTTCTGATCATCCAGCCATTGAAGCCAGGTCAAATGGATAATATCTTGCAAGTATGGGTGTTCTTGTGCATCTCCCCTCACTTCATATCACATGGACACTTCACTTTCTGCTCTATCACTGTCCTTTGTGGCCATGTCCCTGTCCCTGGGCCCAGAAGGCCCCAGGTCTCGCCATAGTGCTGGCCAACCATGTCTCAACTCAGGTTGACAGGAGTCTATTGAACATGGTTGGACTTAGCTCACAACTTCATTGCTCTTTTCCCCCCATTAAGTCTAAGTTTTTTGATGTTCAGAGTAATTTCATTCTATTGTGGTGGAGCCATTAGAGTAAGTGTACTATCTGTCATAGGCACAGAACCTTAAGTGCTTTTGATTCCTGTACTGTATTCTTGCTATATAGAACCACACAGTACTCATATCATTTAGTGTAACTATGAATACAACCTGGTAATGTGTTCACAAAAAGTAGGATATATTTTGTGCTGTTAAAAATTATAATCTCCTGATAATGGGAAAATGAATTAGCATATCTGGGGCAAAAAATTCCTGAAAATAGCCCCTCAGATGTTTACCAGTGCTATTCAGGGTTGTCCCAAGAAAAGCCACCAAAATCGCACCAAAAAAAGTGCTCATGAGATAGGCACCTTCCTAATGCTGTTTTATGACTTAGAAAACTTTCCCTCTGTTTTGTCGTCCTAATTGGAAATACAAGCATTTGTAAGTCACCTTGGAAAAATGGAGGCAATTTATTAGTTTGTCATTTTTCTGGACTGCCAACATTTTGACAAATAAGAAGACACCCATTGGACAGGTACTCCTTTCTCGTAAAACTAACAATTTAGTACATTCATGGAAAGTCTTTGGCCAGGCTGATCTCCTGTAGGTTTGACTGTGGAGGAGCAGGTGTGTGCTTCCAAAGTGTCTTTACAAGTGTCTCAGTGGGGCTTCCCTCCAATGCCTCTGCAGGAGACAGCTCATCTGTTTAATCCTTATGTTTTAGTCAACCTTTCTTATTCTGCAGACAGAGCTCTGAGGCTCAGCTGGATTTTGACTCTCCCAATGAATTGATGGGGCTCTTTGATCTTTACTGTGTATTGCATCTGTTTCATCTCTCTTGTTAATGCGTAGTGTTCCAAACGCCAACTCTTAAAATAAATGAATACATTTGCAAACAAATAACTAAATAAATATTGTCATTTTTAAAAACTCAGGCACTAACCACACTTTAGAGTTTAGATTTGTTTCTTTTTTTCTTGGTATGGTAAATATTCTTGAAACATCTCATCTTGAAAGGTCTCAGCTAATTACATTGCTTTATAAGGGACCCCCCACCCCCCTAGACTTGAGAGTACTTTGCTAAGTGTGTACAAATGTATATGTGCTTTGTAAGTTCTGCTTTGCATAGAAAATTCCTACTTTTCTTTGCAACTTAGTAAATTGTATGATAGCATAATGTCTTATTAACAGACTATATAAATATAAAAACTGTGCTGAACACCAATCCACTTTTTGAGGAGGATGAGGAGAAGTTGAGTTGCAGAGATGTTGTTAAGATGGTCCCAACTTACATCGACCCTGTATAGGGTTTCCGAGGCTATATATCTTTGCAGAAGCAGAAAACCTCATCTTTCTAACATGAAGCAGTTAGTGAGGCTCGAACCATCTATCTTAGGGTTCACAGTCCATTGTTTTTTGTACATGCTTTCCCATTTTATGTCCCACATTGTATTCATTTATAAGAATTGATGCTTTTGAGTTATGGTGTTGGAGGAGAATATTGCAAGTGCCATGGGCTGCCAAAAGAACCAATAGATTTGTGTTGGAAGAAGTGCAGCCAGAGTGCTCCTTGGAGGCCAGGATGGCCAAACTTTGTCTCTCATACTGCGGACATATTGTCAGCAGGGACCAGTCGCTGGAGAAAGATGTCATGTTTGGTAAGGTGGAGGGTCAGAAAAAAAAAAGTCCAGCAAGATGGACTGGCAAAGTAGCAGCATCAATGGACTCAAGGGTGGCAACAATTGTGAGGTTGGCCCAGGATTGGGCCATGTTTTATTCTGTTGTCCATAGGGTTGCTATGAGTCGGTACCGACTCGATGGCATGTAACAATACAGTTGTATTCATTGTAGGTGAGTACACATCATGGGATTCTAAAATAGCACCACTTTTTTTGTTTTTAACAATTTAAAAGTTAAATGTGTAAATTGACTTTTTTTTTTTTAATACAGTAGAAGGAGAGGGACATGGAAGAAACAGAATGGAACTAAAACATATACAGCTATGATTAATTGAACCAGTAATTATGACATATTTATTTAAGTAACCTTAGATATTCTAGTCTGGTACTTCGGAGGGTTGGATTAATATTATTATTGTTATTATTTCATTTTAATTCTCTATGAATCCTCATTTATCTTTAAATATACCATAATCCTATGATAATAGTATAATGTCAAAGCTGTCAAATAATTACAGCTGAGCAAAAAACTGATGTTTCCTAAGAGTCAGAGGCCCTTGAGAGAGTTATCAGAAGATCTCTCTCCGAGAAGAGGAATATTGTGATACATATGACATTCTATTCTATTAAATATGTACTTTATCTAGTATACATTCAGTAAACATGCAAATCATTTTTACTTAATTGTGAGAGTACACATTTTCTTTAGAAACTTTAAGAAAAGAAATGAAATATATATAAAGAATTTGACCCTTAATTAAAACTCTATAATATTGCTGTTTTAAAAATATTTAGCTAACTTTCTTCCACTCATAAGTATCTTGTAAGCCCCCGCATGGTCCAACACTGAACTAGGGAGACTGTCATCACTATTTCTGTATTTCCCATATGGAATCTGAGAATAACTGTGCAGGAAGGCAATGTGAAAGGTTAGCCAATCCTTCTTCAGGCTGCACATCTCTGAGATCCACTAAAGATAGCTCTCCCATCATACTTGGTTTGTCTATCTTTCTACAAAGTAGATGCAGTTTTTTAAGCTAATGCTCCAATTTGAAAGAAGAGATCTAGCAACCAGCCAAGCCAAGCTTATATGGTTGCCGTGTACTTTATTTGGGTTCTTAACTCACACACTATTGGCTTTCTTTCTGCTATAAAAATTACATGGAAAGTGCCTCTGCTCTTCATCTGTAATGAGTCTGTGCTGCTTGGCCTAATGAAAGGTCTAATTTGGTAATTCCCACATGAAATGGATCACAATAACATAAAATTTGCTTATGGTCTGCAAGTTCCCAAAAGTTGCAGTTTGCATTATAAGCACAATGTCCATTTGGAGTCCTGGTGTGGCCCTGTGAGTTAATGCACTGGACAGCAAAGTCAGTTTGAACCTCAAGGTTGGCGGTTCAAGTTCACCAGCTGCTTCTCAGAACCCCTACACAGGGTTACTATGAGTCAGAACTGATTTGAAAACACTTAACAACAACAGTGTTCATTTGGCTTCTTAATATAAAACCCATATAAATGCAGTTTATTATATATGAATTTATTTCAAAGATGCAAAATTGCTAGCTCTATATTTTCTTATATTCATCAGTTCTGACTAATATTCAGCCTTAACTTGATTTCTTGTTATTTTCTAATAGTACCAAGACAAGTCGATTGACCTCTGTTATTCCACCTTAGTGTGAAAGATAATTTTCTTACATGATGCTCCAGAGAAGGTAGGAGAGAAGAAATTTATTGGATGCATTGAAGGAGATGTGGTTTCTACGAACTATCACTAACGTTCCCACAGACTTTTGACATGCTTTACCTCTATGAGCTCTGGTAGCATAGTAGTTACGTCTCGAGCTGCCAACCTCAACGTCGGCAGTTCGAAACTACCAGCAGCTCCACAGAAGAAAGATGAGGAATTCTTCTCCCATAAAGATTTATAGCCTTGGAAACCCTGTGCAGGGTCGCTATGAGTTGGAACCGACTCTATGGTACTTAACAACAACAACAACAACCACCTCCATGACTATTCCATCAGGTCTCACTTCTTGATCATCCATTCTACTTACAGGCTGTCATAGTAACAGTTTTGGTCCCAGAAGTTGCAATGTTACATTGAAATTCATAAGTTTGAATGATCATTATTACATCATAAAATCAACCAGCATTAAAAATATATATACATATCAGAGGCAAATTTAAAATATCAGAGTATAGTATATATACATAGTCAGTGTGATATCGTTTCCTGAGTACATTTATTTCAAATACGTGTTGACTGTTTGGTACGGAATGCATTATAAATAATTTCTTACCAGTGATTTCAATTAAAAATATCTAAAGACAAAATATAATCAAAACACTAAATTAGACCATATGACCTGTATGACTTTTGTCTGGGAGCTGGGATTCTGAATTTAGAGTATTGCTTTATCTTATTTTATTTCTCCCAATTATTCTTAAGCAAATCAAGAGAAGTAGTACTGCAAAGAAAGTAATAGTGGGAACTTAGCTATGATTCCTGAGTTATAGGTCACATCAACTTGAATGGGAACAATAGTCTCACTGATAAAACTGTGTAGCTTTACATAATTGTAGTAAAAATACGCAGATTTACATGAATATTTAATTATATGAGAAGCATACAAATAACAGAAAAAAGGAGTTTGCTAATACTTTGTTTTTTGGGGGCCAAACAATACAAACTGTCTATATATTTGTGTTATGACAAGAAAGGTGGTAATGGATGTCACTTGAAAAGTATCCCAAAGTTTAAATTCTTACCTTTTCATTGAAAATAATTGATAGATGTTAACCTTTCCTTTGACTAAGAATGCTAATGTTTTTTTTTGCCCCTGGAGTCCCCAGAGGTTAAGAAGAACATTCTAATTGGAGTTTTGTTGAATAAATACATTTTACTTAAGTACCCAGGAATATAGTTGCTATGAAAAGAGCTAAGTACAAGATAAAAGGAAGAAGCATAATGGTGGTTAGGCCCAGAAGCATTGGGTCAGTATCTGTGAGCTCATTCCCAGGTTTGCCCTTTTTACCCTATGTTAAGTACACAGTGGTATATAACCTTGCTACCCACAACCAACACCACTAGTATAATTTTAAAGGTCAGAAATTTAGGATGACAGGCCCCCTGTACCCCAGACCTACTGAATCAAAATCTACTATATAACAAGATCCCCAGTTGATTTATTGTCAACATTGTTCTTGTTATTGTTAATTGTCGTAGAGTCAGTTCAGACCCACAGCTGTACTGTATAGAGTTTCTGAGGAGCAACTGGTGAGCTTGAACCACTGACCTTACAGTTCAAACGGCTTTGGTTTTGCAGTCTGGCACATTAACCCACAGTGCCACACCAGGTTCTAACTCATAGTGACTCTATGTGCAACAGAAAGAACTGCTTCTCATCCTGCACCGTCCTCACAATCATTTCTGTGTTTGAGCCCAGTGTTGCCGCCACAATGTCAGTCCACCTCATTGAGGATCTTCCTCTTTTTTATACTAATCAGGTACTTTACCAAGCGTGATGTCCATCTCCAGGGACTGGTCCCTCCTGAGAACAGGTTCAGAGTATGTGAGACAAAGTCTCACCATCCTAAGAGCATTCTGACTGTACTTCTAACACACAATTGTTCTTTCTTTTGGCAGCGCACGGTATAGTCCATATTCTTTGAGTAGTTGATTGACATGGCCAGGGAAGTTGAAGGAGTGCTGGTCAATGAGTTAAGCAGTGAACTGAGTGAAGGTTTATATAGCAGATCATCATTTTACATTCAACGAATCATATACACTTCATTTCATCCCATTGACTGCAGGTCCCCCAATGTAACATCCCACTTCTGCCTTGTGTTTTTTTCTTCCCCTTTCTCCTTTTTTCCCAACCTTCTTTGGTAAGTACTGCCTCTTTGATCTCATATGGTTAACCATTCTATGCTGGGCATACCTTACTAGTTGTTCCCCACCCCCATCCCCTAGATTTATCTATTGCCTGACTGAAAATTGAATCATATGGGTGAATTCAAATTTAGACCGGAAGGGTGATCAAGGACTTTAGTCTCGAGGTTTCATAAGTCTCTATCTAACCAGTAGTCTTCGTTTTTTTGTTTGTTTGTTTTGTTTTATGATTTTGAGTGTTGTTCCATATTTTCTCCCACTCACTGCAGATACTTCTAATGTGATCACATTCCAAATAGTTGGTAGTAATAGCTGGAGACCATCTAGTTCTTCTGGTCTCAGAATTGTGGAGACTGATAGTCACATGGTCCTTTAGTCCATTGGATTAATTGTTTCCATGCATCTTCAATTTTTATCACTCTTGTTTCCTCTGGAGTGAGAGAGACAAATAGTTTCAGCTTACATGTCAACTCACTAGCTCCTAAGACCCCAGTCGCTATTCACCAAAGCAGGATGTAGAACCTTGTCTTTGTGGACTGTGTTATACCAATTGACCATGGTGTCCCCTGAGACTATGGCCCTGAGCCTCCAGGCCCAGCACCTCATTTCCTCAAGGTGTTTGCCTATGTTTAAGAAGTTTTCATAACTCTGCCCTCTACCACAATTGTGGATTTATATGAAGCAAAGGTAAATACCCATGTACAAATGTTGCTTGCCAAAACTTTATACATTTGTGGGTATCCTCCCACACCCATTCAACCTATGTGTGTATCCATGTGGTCTACCTGTAGCTCACCATTATTGCAGGATTATGTATGTAACAATATTTACCTCTGTTGCTTTTAACTCTTACATGACTCACCATGTCTTCCCCTGCTTCCATCCTTTTATTTTTCCAATCTCCTTCTTACTGTTTATTGCCTTCCATTTTACCCAAGTTAACGTGTGTTAACTCTCTTGGTGTGGCACCATAGGATAAGCATTCGACCATAAGGTCAGTTTGAAACACAGTGTTGGTGGTTCAAATTCACCAGCTGCTCCTCTGCGCTCTAAGTGGAAACCGACTTGATGGTACTTAACAACAACTCTCCAACCTGAATTACTCCCTCTTCCTTCCATCCTATGGTAGTCATCAAAGAATGTTTTAGTATGGAAACCTTTCCTTGACTTTTTAAAATAGTGGTTTCATACATTATTTATTCTTCTAATTGACTAATTTCACTCCACATAGTGCCCGCCAGGTTCATCCATGATGTGAGACAGGTCACAGATTCATGTCATTCTTTAAATTTCAGTAGTGTTCCATTGTGTTTCTTTGTTACACATGATTTTCTGTGGTCAGTTCATTTTGCTTGTGGGATTTTTGTGAGTTTCTTCATTGCTGTTCTTTTAGTGTTTGCTAACTCTTTATGATTTAATTTGGACTCCTAGTGTGGCACTGTACATTGAGTGCTAGACTGATAACCAGAAGATGGGGTTTTCAAACCCACCAGGCTCACTTCGGAAATCTTGTACAGGGTTGCTGTGAGTCAGAACCAATCCCTTGGCACTTAACAACAACAAGTGATTTAATTTACTAATATAGATGATCTTTAATGTATTGCCTATACTTGTGTGACACTGTAGGATAAGCACTGGACTGTTAACCACAAGGTAAATGGTTCAAACCCCCTAGCCACTCCTCAGAAACCCTATACAGAGTTGCTATGAGTTGTAACCAACTCAACAGCACATAACAACAACATAATGACCAATTTCTATACAAGTATAGGCTTGTATCCATTGTAAAAATGTTATACTCAACAAGTGGAAAGAACCAATAGATTTTTAACCCTCTAACTGTGGTTGAATATCTATTGGTATTTAAATTAATGATGATGACAGTGCTGAGCCCTGAGGCTACCTGTTATCAAGTGCTTTCTAAATTGTGTTTATTCTGTTGTTGAGAATATAAACACAACAAAACATACACCAATTATACATATGCAATTTAGTGACATTGATTACATCTTCAGGCTGTGCAATCATTCTCCTCCTTTTCAGACTTGTTCCTTTCTCATTAACAAAAGTGTCCTGCCTCCTAAAGTTTCTATCCACAGTCCTGCTGTGATACTGTGGGTAATGCACTGGACAGCAAAGTCCGTTTGAACTGAAAGGTTGGTGGTTCAAGCTCACCAGCTGCTCCTTGGAAACCCTATACAGGACCACTATGGGTTGGAATCAACTCAAAGGCACTTAACAGTAACCACAACAAAAAGGTTCCTATCTAGTCTTTCAAGTTGTTATTGCCAGTTTGATCCTATTTGTTGTAGTTAAGTGCCATCAAGTCAGTGCTGACCCATAGTGACACTGTGTAGAGTTTCCAAGGAGTGATTGGTGAGCTTGAACCGCTGATCTTGAGATTCAAACTGACTCTGCAGTCCGGCACATTGTCCCACAGCACCATCCTAGGACTCCAATTTAGATAGTCTTAAAAGAGCATAATGGTCAAGACAGACTATTAATAGATAAGTAAACTATGGTTTGTTTTTAAGAAGAGAGGCTATTTGTGGTGTAGGATTGAAAGGTCATCTCAGGATAGGAGTTTCAGGGGTTCATTCACCCTCCAAGGTTATAGAAAGTCTGCATTTCCTCCCTTTTGAATAGGATTCGTCTATGGAATCTTTGCTCAAAATGTTCAGTAATGGTGGCTGGGCACCATCCAGTTCTGGTCTCAGTCAATTGTCTCCTATTCCTGACTTTTCATCTATTGCTCCAGATGAATAGAGACTAATAGTTGTGCCGTGGGTGACCACTGGCAAGCTTTTGAGACCTCAAGCACTACACAAGGAACTAGGAAGTAGAACAAAAGCAGTAAACATGTTATCAGGCCAGCTACCTAAGCTGCCCTATGATAGAACCCTAAACCTCCAAACCAAAGAACCAAATCCCATGAGGTACTTGTACATAGCAGCCTCAGCAGTGATTTGATTTTTCATTTTGTATATGTGTTTGTCTCATATATCTACCATACAACTTTTTCCAATCAACTTTTTACAGATGTATAATTTACTGACAGACATGACAATAATTGCTTGTGCAAACCTACCCTTAATACAATTTTTCCGTCCTTGTTTTTATCCGTCCCCTTCGCCTTCCCACTCACCTCTAATAACCACTAATAAACTTTGTTTCTATGCATTTATCCTTCCTTATCTTTTTACATATGTGTCTTATGCATCAGTTATCTCATTTAACCAACATCGTTCCCCTCTGAGTTGGATGCTGTTTTATAGACAATGCAGTTGAGACAATTGGCTGCCTTAAACCACCCCTTGCACATTCAAGCATTCTAAAAGTTAAAATCAGGTAACCAAAAGGTGGAGTCTGTGGTTGATAGCTGCATTTTAAAATTAGGGAGAAAAACGGACACTTTAAAGATTACTATGAAGATATCGACTAACATTTGTTTAATTTTTAAACTGTTTTTAAAGATCAGTGGATTCTCATATTTGCATATTTGAAAATAAAATAAAAGCCTTACATTCTAAACCCATGTCAGAACTTTAAAGTTATCAGTTTACAATTTATTATATACTGGGAGCCTGTGCAATGTTGTATCGTGTGTTTATTAGAAGCCCTGAGCTCTGGACATTCTGCTGACATTAAAGCTTAGCCTGAGGCTGAACTGTCTCTTGTATATGTGTACATCTGTAGCATGAAGAAGGGACACCTTACATGAAATGACTCCATAATTGTTCAGAATGCAGGAATGCAGTTTGTTCTCTCATGGACTGAATTACATCTCTTACAAAGAAGACATCCTTTGAGAATGAGATGTTGAGTTTATTTGGTGAGGAAAATGGATTCATGCAACACAAATTATTGAAAACATACGGAGAAATATTTAGGTTTGAAAAGAAGCAGCAAGGTCAGATTAAGATGCAGAAAAACCATCCATGTGCCCTGTTGGCACCTATGCAGGCAGTAGCGAGTGGATGCTGGCTACTGGGGTGGGATACTGGAGAATTTCTCTTTTTTATAAAGAAACCAAAATAGAATAACTGCACTTTCAAGTAGAAAAGTAACATTCAAAAAACGTCAAAGTGGTTAATATTTTTAAAAGAGAAGTGTTTATATGATATTATTGTTAGTGTTGTTGAGTCGCTTTTGACTCATAGTGACCCTCTACACAACAGGATGAAACACTGCCCAGTCCTGAGCCTCACAGTTGCTGATATGTTTGAA